>NW_026651610.1:0-323924 GCF_030265065.1 Corythoichthys intestinalis | reverse complement strand
CTATGCGATATGGCCGAGAAATGTAATTTTGATGTTAACTCCCAAACCGCTGCGCAGAAGTCAACCAAACTTCACCCAATAGTGTATTGTATCACATTCTAGTAGTTACATTTTAAAATTTCGTTCAAGGACATTTGGTTTGAGCGCAATTATTAAACTTAGGTCAAAAAAGCCATTTAAACCTTTTCACAGTGAGATCTATGCGATATGGCCGAGAAATGTAATTTTGATGTTAACTCCCAAACCGCTGCGCAGAAGTAAACCAAACTTCACCCATTAGTGTATTGTATCACAATCTAGTAGTTACATGTGGAAATTTGGTTCTAGGACATTTGATTTGAGCGCAATCCTCAAACTTAGGTCAAAAAAGCCATTTAAGCCTTTTCACAGTGAGATCTATGCGATATGGCCGAGAAATGTAATTTTGATGTTAACTCCCAAACCGCTGCGCAGAAGTCAACCAAACTTCACCCAATAGTGTATTGTATCACATTCTAGTAGTTACATTTGAAAATTTCGTTCTAGGACATTTGGTTTGAGCGCAATTATTAAACTTAGGTCAAAAAAGCCATTTAAGCCTTTTCACAGTGAGATCTATGCGATATGGCCGAGAAATGTAATTTTGATGTTAACTCCCAAACCGCTGCGCAGAAGTCAACCAAACTTCACCCAATAGTGTATTGTATCACAATCTAGTAGTTACATTTAAAAATTTCGTTCTAGGACATTTTGTTTGAACGCAATCATCAAACTTAATTAAAAAATTCATTTAAGCCTTTTCACAGTGAGATCTATGCGATATGGCCGAGAAATGTAATTTTGATGTTAACTCCCAAACCGCTGCGCAGAAGTCAACCAAACTTCACCCAATAGTGTATTGTATCACAATCTAGTAGTTACATGTGGAAATTTGGTTATAGGACATTTGATTTGAGCGCAATCCTCAAACTTAGGTCAAAAAAGCCATTTAAGCCTTTTCACAGTGAGATCTATGCGATATGGCCGAGAAATGTAATTTTGATGTTAACTCCCAAACCGCTGCGCAGAAGTCAACCAAACTTCACCCAATAGTGTATTGTATCACAATCTAGTAGTGACATTTGAAAATTTTGTTTTAGGAAATTTTGTTTGAGCGCAATCCTCAAACTTAGGTCAAAAAAGCCATTTAAGCCTTTTCACAGTGAGATCTATGCGATATGGCCGAGAAATGTAATTTTGATGTTAACTCCCAAACCGCTGCGCAGAAGTCAACCAAACTTCACCCAATAGTGTATTGTATCACATTCTAGTAGTTACATTTGAAAATTTCGTTCTAGGACATTTGGTTTGAGCGCAATCCTCAAACTTAGGTCAAAAAAGCCATTTAAGCCTTTTCACAGTGAGATCTATGCGATATGGCCGAGAAATGTAATTTTGATGTTAACTCCCAAACCGCTGCGCAGAAGTCAACCAAACTTCACCCAATAGTGTATTGTATCACAATCTAGTAGTTACATTTGAAAATTTTGTTCTAGGACATTTTGTTTGAACGCAATCATCAAACTTAATTAAAAAAGTCATTTAAGCCTTTTCACAGTGAGATCTATGCGATATGGCCGAGAAATGTAATTTTGATGTT
The DNA here is from genome assembly GCF_030265065.1 of Corythoichthys intestinalis. NCBI lineage: Eukaryota > Metazoa > Chordata > Actinopteri > Syngnathiformes > Syngnathidae > Corythoichthys > Corythoichthys intestinalis. Next base: position 322,306 of record NW_026651610.1, on the reverse strand, counting down.
AACTCCCAAACCGCTGCGCAGAAGTCAACCAAACTTCACCCAATAGTGTATTGTATCACAATCTAGTAGTTACATTTGAAAATTTTGTTTTAGGACATTTTGTTTGAGCGCAATCCTCAAACTTAGGTCAAAAAAGCCATTTAAGCCTTTTCACAGTGAGATCTATGCGATATGGCCGAGAAATGTAATTTTGATGTTAACTCCCAAACCGCTGCGCAGAAGTCAACCAAACTTCACCCAATAGTGTATTGTATCACAATCTAGTAGTTACATTTGAAAATTTTGTTCTAGGACATTTTGTTTGAACGCAATCATCAAACTTAATTAAAAAAGTCATTTAAGCCTTTTCACAGTGAGATCTATGCGATATGGCCGAGAAATGTAATTTTGATGTTAACTCCCAAACCGCTGCGCAGAAGTCAACCAAACTTCACCCATTAGTGTATTGTATCACAATCTAGTAGTTACATGTGGAAATTTGGTTATTGGACATTTGATTTGAGCGCAATCCTCAAACTTAGGTCAAAAAAGCCATTTAAGCCTTTTCACAGTGAGATCTATGCGATATGGCCGAGAAATGTAATTTTGATGTTAACTCCCAAACCGCTGCGCAGAAGTCAACCAAACTTCACCCAATAGTGTATTGTATCACAATCTAGTAGTTACATTTGAAAATTTTGTTCTAGGACATTTTGTTTGAACGCAATCATCAAACTTAATTAAAAAAGTCATTTAAGCCTTTTCACAGTGAGATCTATGCGATATGGCCGAGAAATGTAATTTTGATGTTAACTCCCAAACCGCTGCGCAGAAGTCAACCAAACTTCACCCATTAGTGTATTGTATCACAATCTAGTAGTTACATGTGGAAATTTGGTTATAGGACATTTGATTTGAGCGCAATCCTCAAACTTAGGTCAAAAAAGCCATTTAAGCCTTTTCACAGTGAGATCTATGCGATATGGCCGAGAAATGTAATTTTGATGTTAACTCCCAAACCGCTGCGCAGAAGTCAACCAAACTTCACCCAATAGTGTATTGTATCACAATCTAGTAGTTACATTTGAAAATTTTGTTCTAGGAAATTTTGTTTGAGCGCAATCATCAAACTTAATTAAAAAAGTCATTTAAGCCTTTTCACAGTGAGATCTATGCGATATGGCCGAGAAATGTAATTTTGATGTTAACTCCCAAACCGCTGCGCAGAAGTCAACCAAACTTCACCCATTAGTGTATTTTATCACAATCTAGTAGTTACATGTGGAAATTTGGTTCTAGGACATTTGATTTGAGCGCAATCCTCAAACTTAGGTCAAAAAAGCCATTTAAGCCTTTTCACAGTGAGATCTATGCGATATGGCCGAGAAATGTAATTTTGATGTTAACTCCCAAACCGCTGCGCAGAAGTCAACCAAACTTCACCCAATAGTGTATTGTATCACATTCTAGTAGTTACATTTGAAAATTTCGTTCTAGGACATTTGGTTTGAGCGCAATCCTCAAACTTAGGTCAAAAAAGCCATTTAAGCCTTTTCACAGTGAGATCTATGCGATATGGCCGAGAAATGTAATTTTGATGTTAACTCCCAAACCGCTGCGCAGAAGTCAACCAAACTTCACCCAATAGTGTATTGTATCACAATCTAGTAGTTACATTTGAAAATTTTGTTCTAGGACATTTTGTTTGAACGCAATCATCAAACTTAATTAAAAAAGTCATTTAAGCCTTTTCACAGTGAGATCTATGCGATATGGCCGAGAAATGTAATTTTGATGTTAACTCCCAAACCGCTGCGCAGAAGTCAACCAAACTTCACCCAATAGTGTATTGTATCACAATCTAGTAGTTACATTTGAAAATTTTGTTCTAGGACATTTTGTTTGAGCGCAATCCTCAAACATAGGTCAAAAAAGCCATTTAAGCCTTTTCACAGTGAGATCTATGCGATATGGCCGAGAAATGTAATTTTGATGTTAACTCCCAAACCGCTGCGCAGAAGTCAACCAAACTTCACCCATTAGTGTATTGTATCACAATCTAGTAGTTACATGTGGACATTTGGTTATAGGACATTTGATTTGAGCGCAATCCTCAAACTTAGGTCAAAAAAGCCATTTAAGCCTTTTCACAGTGAGATCTATGCGATATGGCCGAGAAATGTAATTTTGATGTTAACTCCCAAACCGCTGCGCAGAAGTCAACCAAACTTCACCCAATAGTGTATTGTATCACATTCTAGTAGTTACATTTTAAAATTTCGTTCAAGGACATTTGGTTTGAGCGCAATTATTAAACTTAGGTCAAAAAAGCCATTTAAACCTTTTCACAGTGAGATCTATGCGATATGGCCGAGAAATGTAATTTTGATGTTAACTCCCAAACCGCTGCGCAGAAGTAAACCAAACTTCACCCATTAGTGTATTGTATCACAATCTAGTAGTTACATGTGGAAATTTGGTTCTAGGACATTTGATTTGAGCGCAATCCTCAAACTTAGGTCAAAAAAGCCATTTAAGCCTTTTCACAGTGAGATCTATGCGATATGGCCGAGAAATGTAATTTTGATGTTAACTCCCAAACCGCTGCGCAGAAGTCAACCAAACTTCACCCAATAGTGTATTGTATCACATTCTAGTAGTTACATTTGAAAATTTCGTTCTAGGACATTTGGTTTGAGCGCAATTATTAAACTTAGGTCAAAAAAGCCATTTAAGCCTTTTCACAGTGAGATCTATGCGATATGGCCGAGAAATGTAATTTTGATGTTAACTCCCAAACCGCTGCGCAGAAGTAAACCAAACTTCACCCATTAGTGTATTGTATCACAATCTAGTAGTTACATGTGGAAATTTGGTTCTAGGACATTTGATTTTAGCGCAATCCTCAAACTTAGGTCAAAAAAGCCATTTAAGCCTTTTCACAGTGAGATCTATGCGATATGGCCGAGAAATGTAATTTTGATGTTAACTCCCAAACCGCTGCGCAGAAGTCAACCAAACTTCACCCATTAGTGTATTGTATCACAATCTAGTAGTTACATGTGGAAATTTGGTTATAGGACATTTGATTTGAGCGCAATCCTCAAACTTAGGTCAAAAAAGCCATTTAAGCCTTTTCACAGTGAGATCTATGCGATATGGCCGAGAAATGTAATTTTGATGTTAACTCCCAAACCGCTGCGCAGAAGTCAACCAAACTTCACCCAATAGTGTATTGTATCACATTCTAGTAGTTACATTTTAAAATTTCGTTCAAGGACATTTGGTTTGAGCGCAATTATTAAACTTAGGTCAAAAAAGCCATTTAAGCCTTTTCACAGTGAGATCTATGCGATATGGCCGAGAAATGTAATTTTGATGTTAACTCCCAAACCGCTGCGCAGAAGTAAACCAAACTTCACCCATTAGTGTATTGTATCACAATCTAGTAGTTACATGTGGAAATTTGGTTCTAGGACATTTGATTTGAGCGCAATCCTCAAACTTAGGTCAAAAAAGCCATTTAAGCCTTTTCACAGTGAGATCTATACGATATGGCCGAGAAATGTAATTTTGATGTTAACTCCCAAACCGCTGCGCAGAAGTCAACCAAACTTCACCCATTAGTGTATTTTATCACAATCTAGTAGTTACATGTGGAAATTTGGTTCTAGGACATTTGATTTGAGCGCAATCCTCAAACTTAGGTCAAAAAAGCCATTTAAGCCTTTTCACAGTGAGATCTATGCGATATGGCCGAGAAATGTAATTTTGATGTTAACTCCCAAACCGCTGCGCAGAAGTCAACCAAACTTCACCCAATAGTGTATTGTATCACAATCTAGTAGTTACATTTGAAAATTTTGTTCTAGGACATTTTGTTTGAACGCAATGATAAAACTTAATTAAAAAAGTCATTTAAGCCTTTTCACAGTGAGATCTATGCGATATGGCCGAGAAATGTAATTTTGATGTTAACTCCCAAACCGCTGCGCAGAAGTCAACCAAACTTCACCCATTAGTGTATTGTATCACAATCTAGTAGTTACATGTGGAAATTTGGTTATAGGACATTTGATTTGAGCGCAATCCTCAAACTTAGGTCAAAAAAGCCATTTAAGCCTTTTCACAGTGAGATCTATGCGATATGGCCGAGAAATGTAATTTTGATGTTAACTCCCAAACCGCTGCGCAGAAGTCAACCAAACTTCACCCAATAGTGTATTGTATCACAATCTAGTAGTTACATTTGAAAATTTTGTTCTAGGACATTTTGTTTGAACGCAATCATCAAACTTAATTAAAAAAGTCATTTAAGCCTTTTCACAGTGAGATCTATGCGATATGGCCGAGAAATGTAATTTTGATGTTAACTCCCAAACCGCTGCGCAGAAGTCAACCAAACTTCACCCAATAGTGTATTGTATCACAATCTAGTAGTTACATTTGAAAATTTTGTTCTAGGACATTTTGTTTGAGCGCAATCCTCAAACATAGGTCAAAAAAGCCATTTAAGCCTTTTCACAGTGAGATCTATGCGATATGGCCGAGAAATGTAATTTTGATGTTAACTCCCAAACCGCTGCGCAGAAGTCAACCAAACTTCACCCATTAGTGTATTGTATCACAATCTAGTAGTTACATGTGGAAATTTGGTTATAGGACATTTGATTTGAGCGCAATCCTCAAACTTAGGTCAAAAAAGCCATTTAAGCCTTTTCACAGTGAGATCTATGCGATATGGCCGAGAAATGTAATTTTGATGTTAACTCCCAAACCGCTGCGCAGAAGTCAACCAAACTTCACCCAATAGTGTATTGTATCACATTCTAGTAGTTACATTTTAAAATTTCGTTCAAGGACATTTGGTTTGAGCGCAATTATTAAACTTAGGTCAAAAAAGCCATTTAAACCTTTTCACAGTGAGATCTATGCGATATGGCCGAGAAATGTAATTTTGATGTTAACTCCCAAACCGCTGCGCAGAAGTAAACCAAACTTCACCCATTAGTGTATTGTATCACAATCTAGTAGTTACATGTGGAAATTTGGTTCTAGGACATTTGATTTGAGCGCAATCCTCAAACTTAGGTCAAAAAAGCCATTTAAGCCTTTTCACAGTGAGATCTATGCGATATGGCCGAGAAATGTAATTTTGATGTTAACTCCCAAACCGCTGCGCAGAAGTCAACCAAACTTCACCCAATAGTGTATTGTATCACATTCTAGTAGTTACATTTGAAAATTTCGTTCTAGGACATTTGGTTTGAGCGCAATTATTAAACTTAGGTCAAAAAAGCCATTTAAGCCTTTTCACAGTGAGATCTATGCGATATGGCCGAGAAATGTAATTTTGATGTTAACTCCCAAACCGCTGCGCAGAAGTCAACCAAACTTCACCCAATAGTGTATTGTATCACAATCTAGTAGTTACATTTAAAAATTTCGTTCTAGGACATTTTGTTTGAACGCAATCATCAAACTTAATTAAAAAATTCATTTAAGCCTTTTCACAGTGAGATCTATGCGATATGGCCGAGAAATGTAATTTTGATGTTAACTCCCAAACCGCTGCGCAGAAGTCAACCAAACTTCACCCAATAGTGTATTGTATCACAATCTAGTAGTTACATGTGGAAATTTGGTTATAGGACATTTGATTTGAGCGCAATCCTCAAACTTAGGTCAAAAAAGCCATTTAAGCCTTTTCACAGTGAGATCTATGCGATATGGCCGAGAAATGTAATTTTGATGTTAACTCCCAAACCGCTGCGCAGAAGTCAACCAAACTTCACCCAATAGTGTATTGTATCACAATCTAGTAGTGACATTTGAAAATTTTGTTTTAGGAAATTTTGTTTGAGCGCAATCATCAAACTTAATTAAAAAAGTCATTTAAGCCTTTTCACAGTGAGATCTATGCGATATGGCCGAGAAATGTAATTTTGATGTTAACTCCCAAACCGCTGCGCAGAAGTCAACCAAACTTCACCCATTAGTGTATTTTATCACAATCTAGTAGTTACATGTGGAAATTTGGTTCTAGGACATTTGATTTGAGCGCAATCCTCAAACTTAGGTCAAAAAAGCCATTTAAGCCTTTTCACAGTGAGATCTATGCGATATGGCCGAGAAATGTAATTTTGATGTTAACTCCCAAACCGCTGCGCAGAAGTCAACCAAACTTCACCCAATAGTGTATTGTATCACATTCTAGTAGTTACATTTGAAAATTTCGTTCTAGGACATTTGGTTTGAGCGCAATCCTCAAACTTAGGTCAAAAAAGCCATTTAAGCCTTTTCACAGTGAGATCTATGCGATATGGCCGAGAAATGTAATTTTGATGTTAACTCCCAAACCGCTGCGCAGAAGTCAACCAAACTTCACCCAATAGTGTATTGTATCACAATCTAGTAGTTACATTTGAAAATTTTGTTCTAGGACATTTTGTTTGAACGCAATCATCAAACTTAATTAAAAAAGTCATTTAAGCCTTTTCACAGTGAGATCTATGCGATATGGCCGAGAAATGTAATTTTGATGTTAACTCCCAAACCGCTGCGCAGAAGTCAACCAAACTTCACCCAATAGTGTATTGTATCACAATCTAGTAGTTACATTTGAAAATTTTGTTTTAGGACATTTAGTTTGAGCGCAATCCTCAAACTTAGGTCAAAAAAGCCATTTAAGCCTTTTCACAGTGAGATCTATGCGATATGGCCGAGAAATGTAATTTTGATGTTAACTCCCAAACCGCTGCGCAGAAGTCAACCAAACTTCACCCAATAGTGTATTGTATCACAATCTAGTAGTTACATTTGAAAATTTTGTTCTAGGACATTTTGTTTGAACGCAATCATCAAACTTAATTAAAAAAGTCATTTAAGCCTTTTCACAGTGAGATCTATGCGATATGGCCGAGAAATGTAATTTTGATGTTAACTCCCAAACCGCTGCGCAGAAGTCAACCAAACTTCACCCATTAGTGTATTGTATCACAATCTAGTAGTTACATGTGGAAATTTGGTTATTGGACATTTGATTTGAGCGCAATCCTCAAACTTAGGTCAAAAAAGCCATTTAAGCCTTTTCACAGTGAGATCTATGCGATATGGCCGAGAAATGTAATTTTGATGTTAACTCCCAAACCGCTGCGCAGAAGTCAACCAAACTTCACCCAATAGTGTATTGTATCACAATCTAGTAGTTACATTTGAAAATTTTGTTCTAGGACATTTTGTTTGAACGCAATCATCAAACTTAATTAAAAAAGTCATTTAAGCCTTTTCACAGTGAGATCTATGCGATATGGCCGAGAAATGTAATTTTGATGTTAACTCCCAAACCGCTGCGCAGAAGTCAACCAAACTTCACCCATTAGTGTATTGTATCACAATCTAGTAGTTACATGTGGAAATTTGGTTATAGGACATTTGATTTGAGCGCAATCCTCAAACTTAGGTCAAAAAAGCCATTTAAGCCTTTTCACAGTGAGATCTATGCGATATGGCCGAGAAATGTAATTTTGATGTTAACTCCCAAACCGCTGCGCAGAAGTCAACCAAACTTCACCCAATAGTGTATTGTATCACAATCTAGTAGTTACATTTGAAAATTTTGTTCTAGGAAATTTTGTTTGAGCGCAATCATCAAACTTAATTAAAAAAGTCATTTAAGCCTTTTCACAGTGAGATCTATGCGATATGGCCGAGAAATGTAATTTTGATGTTAACTCCCAAACCGCTGCGCAGAAGTCAACCAAACTTCACCCATTAGTGTATTTTATCACAATCTAGTAGTTACATGTGGAAATTTGGTTCTAGGACATTTGATTTGAGCGCAATCCTCAAACTTAGGTCAAAAAAGCCATTTAAGCCTTTTCACAGTGAGATCTATGCGATATGGCCGAGAAATGTAATTTTGATGTTAACTCCCAAACCGCTGCGCAGAAGTCAACCAAACTTCACCCAATAGTGTATTGTATCACATTCTAGTAGTTACATTTGAAAATTTCGTTCTAGGACATTTGGTTTGAGCGCAATCCTCAAACTTAGGTCAAAAAAGCCATTTAAGCCTTTTCACAGTGAGATCTATGCGATATGGCCGAGAAATGTAATTTTGATGTTAACTCCCAAACCGCTGCGCAGAAGTCAACCAAACTTCACCCAATAGTGTATTGTATCACAATCTAGTAGTTACATTTGAAAATTTTGTTCTAGGACATTTTGTTTGAACGCAATCATCAAACTTAATTAAAAAAGTCATTTAAGCCTTTTCACAGTGAGATCTATGCGATATGGCCGAGAAATGTAATTTTGATGTTAACTCCCAAACCGCTGCGCAGAAGTCAACCAAACTTCACCCAATAGTGTATTGTATCACAATCTAGTAGTTACATTTGAAAATTTTGTTCTAGGACATTTTGTTTGAGCGCAATCCTCAAACATAGGTCAAAAAAGCCATTTAAGCCTTTTCACAGTGAGATCTATGCGATATGGCCGAGAAATGTAATTTTGATGTTAACTCCCAAACCGCTGCGCAGAAGTCAACCAAACTTCACCCATTAGTGTATTGTATCACAATCTAGTAGTTACATGTGGACATTTGGTTATAGGACATTTGATTTGAGCGCAATCCTCAAACTTAGGTCAAAAAAGCCATTTAAGCCTTTTCACAGTGAGATCTATGCGATATGGCCGAGAAATGTAATTTTGATGTTAACTCCCAAACCGCTGCGCAGAAGTCAACCAAACTTCACCCAATAGTGTATTGTATCACATTCTAGTAGTTACATTTTAAAATTTCGTTCAAGGACATTTGGTTTGAGCGCAATTATTAAACTTAGGTCAAAAAAGCCATTTAAACCTTTTCACAGTGAGATCTATGCGATATGGCCGAGAAATGTAATTTTGATGTTAACTCCCAAACCGCTGCGCAGAAGTAAACCAAACTTCACCCATTAGTGTATTGTATCACAATCTAGTAGTTACATGTGGAAATTTGGTTCTAGGACATTTGATTTGAGCGCAATCCTCAAACTTAGGTCAAAAAAGCCATTTAAGCCTTTTCACAGTGAGATCTATGCGATATGGCCGAGAAATGTAATTTTGATGTTAACTCCCAAACCGCTGCGCAGAAGTCAACCAAACTTCACCCAATAGTGTATTGTATCACATTCTAGTAGTTACATTTGAAAATTTCGTTCTAGGACATTTGGTTTGAGCGCAATTATTAAACTTAGGTCAAAAAAGCCATTTAAGCCTTTTCACAGTGAGATCTATGCGATATGGCCGAGAAATGTAATTTTGATGTTAACTCCCAAACCGCTGCGCAGAAGTAAACCAAACTTCACCCATTAGTGTATTGTATCACAATCTAGTAGTTACATGTGGAAATTTGGTTCTAGGACATTTGATTTTAGCGCAATCCTCAAACTTAGGTCAAAAAAGCCATTTAAGCCTTTTCACAGTGAGATCTATGCGATATGGCCGAGAAATGTAATTTTGATGTTAACTCCCAAACCGCTGCGCAGAAGTCAACCAAACTTCACCCATTAGTGTATTGTATCACAATCTAGTAGTTACATGTGGAAATTTGGTTATAGGACATTTGATTTGAGCGCAATCCTCAAACTTAGGTCAAAAAAGCCATTTAAGCCTTTTCACAGTGAGATCTATGCGATATGGCCGAGAAATGTAATTTTGATGTTAACTCCCAAACCGCTGCGCAGAAGTCAACCAAACTTCACCCAATAGTGTATTGTATCACATTCTAGTAGTTACATTTTAAAATTTCGTTCAAGGACATTTGGTTTGAGCGCAATTATTAAACTTAGGTCAAAAAAGCCATTTAAGCCTTTTCACAGTGAGATCTATGCGATATGGCCGAGAAATGTAATTTTGATGTTAACTCCCAAACCGCTGCGCAGAAGTAAACCAAACTTCACCCATTAGTGTATTGTATCACAATCTAGTAGTTACATGTGGAAATTTGGTTCTAGGACATTTGATTTGAGCGCAATCCTCAAACTTAGGTCAAAAAAGCCATTTAAGCCTTTTCACAGTGAGATCTATACGATATGGCCGAGAAATGTAATTTTGATGTTAACTCCCAAACCGCTGCGCAGAAGTCAACCAAACTTCACCCAATAGTGTATTGTATCACATTCTAGTAGTTACATTTGAAAATTTCGTTCTAGGACATTTGGTTTGAGCGCAATTATTAAACTTAGGTCAAAAAAGCCATTTCAGCCTTTTCACAGTGAGATCTATGCGATATGGCCGAGAAATGTAATTTTGATGTTAACTCCCAAACCGCTGCGCTGAAGTAAACCAAACTTCACCCAATAGTGTATTGTATCACAATCTAGTAGTTACATTTGAAAATTTGGTTCTAGGACATTTGATTTTAGCGCAATCATCAAACTTAATTAAAAAAGTCATTTAAGCCTTTTCACAGTGAGATCTATGCGATATGGCCGAGAAATGTAATTTTGATGTTAACTCCCAAACCGCTGCGCAGAAGTCAACCAAACTTCACCCATTAGTGTATTTTATCACAATCTAGTAGTTACATGTGGAAATTTGGTTCTAGGACATTTGATTTGAGCGCAATCCTCAAACTTAGGTCAAAAAAGCCATTTAAGCCTTTTCACAGTGAGATCTATGCGATATGGCCGAGAAATGTAATTTTGATGTTAACTCCCAAACCGCTGCGCAGAAGTCAACCAAACTTCACCCAATAGTGTATTGTATCACAATCTAGTAGTTACATTTGAAAATTTTGTTCTAGGACATTTTGTTTGAACGCAATGATCAAACTTAATTAAAAAAGTCATTTAAGCCTTTTCACAGTGAGATCTATGCGATATGGCCGAGAAATGTAATTTTGATGTTAACTCCCAAACCGCTGCGCAGAAGTCAACCAAACTTCACCCATTAGTGTATTGTATCACAATCTAGTAGTTACATGTGGAAATTTGGTTATAGGACATTTGATTTGAGCGCAATCCTCAAACTTAGGTCAAAAAAGCCATTTAAGCCTTTTCACAGTGAGATCTATGCGATATGGCCGAGAAATGTAATTTTGATGTTAACTCCCAAACCGCTGCGCAGAAGTCAACCAAACTTCACCCAATAGTGTATTGTATCACAATCTAGTAGTTACATTTGAAAATTTTGTTCTAGGACATTTTGTTTGAACGCAATCATCAAACTTAATTAAAAAAGTCATTTAAGCCTTTTCACAGTGAGATCTATGCGATATGGCCGAGAAATGTAATTTTGATGTTAACTCCCAAACCGCTGCGCAGAAGTCAACCAAACTTCACCCAATAGTGTATTGTATCACAATCTAGTAGTTACATTTGAAAATTTTGTTCTAGGACATTTTGTTTGAGCGCAATCCTCAAACATAGGTCAAAAAAGCCATTTAAGCCTTTTCACAGTGAGATCTATGCGATATGGCCGAGAAATGTAATTTTGATGTTAACTCCCAAACCGCTGCGCAGAAGTCAACCAAACTTCACCCATTAGTGTATTGTATCACAATCTAGTAGTTACATGTGGAAATTTGGTTATAGGACATTTGATTTGAGCGCAATCCTCAAACTTAGGTCAAAAAAGCCATTTAAGCCTTTTCACAGTGAGATCTATGCGATATGGCCGAGAAATGTAATTTTGATGTTAACTCCCAAACCGCTGCGCAGAAGTCAACCAAACTTCACCCAATAGTGTATTGTATCACATTCTAGTAGTTACATTTTAAAATTTCGTTCAAGGACATTTGGTTTGAGCGCAATTATTAAACTTAGGTCAAAAAAGCCATTTAAACCTTTTCACAGTGAGATCTATGCGATATGGCCGAGAAATGTAATTTTGATGTTAACTCCCAAACCGCTGCGCAGAAGTAAACCAAACTTCACCCATTAGTGTATTGTATCACAATCTAGTAGTTACATGTGGAAATTTGGTTCTAGGACATTTGATTTGAGCGCAATCCTCAAACTTAGGTCAAAAAAGCCATTTAAGCCTTTTCACAGTGAGATCTATGCGATATGGCCGAGAAATGTAATTTTGATGTTAACTCCCAAACCGCTGCGCAGAAGTCAACCAAACTTCACCCAATAGTGTATTGTATCACATTCTAGTAGTTACATTTGAAAATTTCGTTCTAGGACATTTGGTTTGAGCGCAATTATTAAACTTAGGTCAAAAAAGCCATTTAAGCCTTTTCACAGTGAGATCTATGCGATATGGCCGAGAAATGTAATTTTGATGTTAACTCCCAAACCGCTGCGCAGAAGTAAATCAAACTTCACCCATTAGTGTATTGTATCACAATCTAGTAGTTACATGTGGAAATTTGGTTATAGGACATTTGATTTGAGCGCAATCCTCAAACTTAGGTCAAAAAAGCCATTTAAGCCTTTTCACAGTGAGATCTATGCGATATGGCCGAGAAATGTAATTTTGATGTTAACTCCCAAACCGCTGCGCAGAAGTCAACCAAACTTCACCCAATAGTGTATTGTATCACATTCTAGTAGTTACATTTTAAAATTTCGTTCAAGGACATTTGGTTTGAGCGCAATTATTAAACTTAGGTCAAAAAAGCCATTTAAGCCTTTTCACAGTGAGATCTATGCGATATGGCCGAGAAATATAATTTTGATGTTAACTCCCAAACCGCTGCGCAGAAGTAAACCAAACGTCACCCATTAGTGTATTGTATCACAATCTAGTAGTTACATGTGGAAATTTGGTTCTAGGACATTTGATTTGAGCGCAATCCTCAAACTTAGGTCAAAAAAGCCATTTAAGCCTTTTCACAGTGAGATCTATACGATATGGCCGAGAAATGTAATTTTGATGTTAACTCCCAAACCGCTGCGCAGAAGTCAACCAAACTTCACCCAATAGTGTATTGTATCACATTCTAGTAGTTACATTTGAAAATTTCGTTCTAGGACATTTGGTTTGAGCGCAATTATTAAACTTAGGTCAAAAAAGCCATTTAAGCCTTTTCACAGTGAGATCTATGCGATATGGCCGAGAAATGTAATTTTGATGTTAACTCCCAAACCGCTGCGCTGAAGTAAACCAAACTTCACCCAATAGTGTATTGTATCACAATCTAGTAGTTACATTTGAAAATTTGGTTCTAGGACATTTGATTTTAGCGCAATCATCAAACTTAATTAAAAAAGTCATTTAAGCCTTTTCACAGTGAGATCTATGCGATATGGCCGAGAAATGTAATTTTGATGTTAACTCCCAAACCGCTGCGCAGAAGTCAACCAAACTTCACCCATTAGTGTATTGTATCACAATCTAGTAGTTACATGTGGAAATTTGGTTATAGGACATTTGATTTGAGCGCAATCCTCAAACTTAGGTCAAAAAAGCCATTTAAGCCTTTTCACAGTGAGATCTATGCGATATGGCCGAGAAATGTAATTTTGATGTTAACTCCCAAACCGCTGCGCAGAAGTCAACCAAACTTCACCCAATAGTGTATTGTATCACAATCTAGTAGTTACATTTGAAAATTTTGTTCAAGGAAATTTTGTTTGAGCGCAATCATCAAACTTTATTAAAAAAGTCATTTAAGCCTTTTCACAGTGAGATCTATGCGATATGGCCGAGAAATGTAATTTTGATGTTAACTCCCAAACCGCTGCGCAGAAGTCAACCAAACTTCACCCATTAGTGTATTTTATCACAATCTAGTAGTTACATGTGGAAATTTGGTTCTAGGACATTTGATTTGAGCGCAATCCTCAAACTTAGGTCAAAAAAGCCATTTAAGCCTTTTCACAGTGAGATCTATGCGATATGGCCGAGAAATGTAATTTTGATGTTCACTCCCAAACCGCTGCGCAGAAGTCAACCAAACTTCACCCATTAGTGTATTGTATCACAATCTAGTAGTTACATGTGGAAATTTGGTTATAGGACATTTGATTTGAGCGCAATCCTCAAACTTAGGTCAAAAAAGCCATTTAAGCCTTTTCACAGTGAGATCTATGCGATATGGCCGAGAAATGTAATTTTGATGTTAACTCCCAAACCGCTGCGCAGAAGTCAACCAAACTTCACCCAATAGTGTATTGTATCACAATCTAGTAGTTACATTTGAAAATTTTGTTCTAGGACATTTTGTTTGAACGCAATCATCAAACTTATTTAAAAAAGTCATTTAAGCCTTTTCACAGTGAGATCTATGCGATATGGCCGAGAAATGTAATTTTGATGTTAACTCCCAAACCGCTGCGCAGAAGTCAACCAAACTTCACCCAATAGTGTATTGTATCACAATCTAGTAGTTACATTTGAAAATTTTGTTCTAGGAAATTTTGTTTGAGCGCAATCATCAAACTTAATTAAAAAAGTCATTTAAGCCTTTTCACAGTGAGATCTATGCGATATGGCCGAGAAATGTAATTTTGATGTTAACTCCCAAACCGCTGCGCAGAAGTCAACCAAACTTCACCCAATAGTGTATTGTATCACAATCTAGTAGTTACATTTGAAAATTTTGTTCTAGGACATTTTGTTTGAACGCAATCATCAAACTTAATTAAAAAAGTCATTTAAGCCTTTTCACAGTGAGATCTATGCGATATGGCCGAGAAATGTAATTTTGATGTTAACTCCCAAACCGCTGCGCAGAAGTCAACCAAACTTCACCCAATAGTGTATTGTATCACAATCTAGTAGTTACATTTGAAAATTTTGTTCTAGGAAATTTTGTTTGAGCGCAATCATCAAACTTAATTAAAAAAGTCATTTAAGCCTTTTCACAGTGAGATCTATGCGATATGGCCGAGAAATGTAATTTTGATGTTAACTCCCAAACCGCTGCGCAGAAGTCAACCAAACTTCACCCATTAGTGTATTGTATCACAATCTAGTAGTTACATGTGGAAATTTGGTTATAGGACATTTGATTTGAGCGCAATCCTCAAACTTAGGTCAAAAAAGCCATTTAAGCCTTTTCACAGTGAGATCTATGCGATATGGCCGAGAAATGTAATTTTGATGTTAACTCCCAAACCGCTGCGCAGAAGTCAACCAAACTTCACCCAATAGTGTATTGTATCACAATCTAGTAGTTACATTTGAAAATTTTGTTCTAGGAAATTTTGTTTGAGCGCAATCATCAAACTTAATTAAAAAAGTCATTTAAGCCTTTTCACAGTGAGATCTATGCGATATGGCCGAGAAATGTAATTTTGATGTTAACTCCCAAACCGCTGCGCAGAAGTCAACCAAACTTCACCCAATAGTGTATTGTATCACATTCTAGTAGTTACATTTTAAAATTTCGTTCAAGGACATTTGGTTTGAGCGCAATTATTAAACTTAGGTCAAAAAAGCCATTTAAGCCTTTTCACAGTGAGATCTATACGATATGGCCGAGAAATGTAATTTTGATGTTAACTCCCAAACCGCTGCGCAGAAGTCAACCAAACTTCACCCAATAGTGTATTGTATCACATTCTAGTAGTTACATTTGAAAATTTCGTTCTAGGACATTTGGTTTGAGTGCAATTATTAAACTTAGGTCAAAAAAGCCATTTCAGCCTTTTCACAGTGAGATCTATGCGATATGGCCGAGAAATGTAATTTTGATGTTAACTCCCAAACCGCTGCGCTGAAGTAAACCAAACTTCACCCAATAGTGTATTGTATCACAATCTAGTAGTTACATTTGAAAATTTGGTTCTAGGACATTTGATTTTAGCGCAATCATCAAACTTAATTAAAAAAGTCATTTAAGCCTTTTCACAGTGAGATCTATGCGATATGGCCGAGAAATGTAATTTTGATGTTAACTCCCAAACCGCTGCGCAGAAGTCAACCAAACTTCACCCATTAGTGTATTTTATCACAATCTAGTAGTTACATGTGGAAATTTGGTTCTAGGACATTTGATTTGAGCGCAATCCTCAAACTTAGGTCAAAAAAGCCATTTAAGCCTTTTCACAGTGAGATCTATGCGATATGGCCGAGAAATGTAATTTTGATGTTAACTCCCAAACCGCTGCGCAGAAGTCAACCAAACTTCACCCAATAGTGTATTGTATCACAATCTAGTAGTTACATTTGAAAATTTTGTTCTAGGACATTTTGTTTGAACGCAATCATCAAACTTAATTAAAAAAGTCATTTAAGCCTTTTCACAGTGAGATCTATGCGATATGGCCGAGAAATGTAATTTTGATGTTAACTCCCAAACCGCTGCGCAGAAGTCAACCAAACTTCACCCATTAGTGTATTGTATCACAATCTAGTAGTTACATGTGGAAATTTGGTTATAGGACATTTGATTTGAGCGCAATCCTCAAACTTAGGTCAAAAAAGCCATTTAAGCCTTTTCACAGTGAGATCTATGCGATATGGCCGAGAAATGTAATTTTGATGTTAACTCCCAAACCGCTGCGCAGAAGTCAACCAAACTTCACCCAATAGTGTATTGTATCACAATCTAGTAGTTACATTTGAAAATTTTGTTCTAGGACATTTTGTTTGAACGCAATCATCAAACTTAATTAAAAAAGTCATTTAAGCCTTTTCACAGTGAGATCTATGCGATATGGCCGAGAAATGTAATTTTGATGTTAACTCCCAAACCTCTGCGCAGAAGTCAACCAAACTTCACCCATTAGTGTATTGTATCACAATCTAGTAGTTACATGTGGAAATTTGGTTATAGGACATTTGATTTGAGCGCAATCCTCAAACTTAGGTCAAAAACGCCATTTAAGCCTTTTCACAGTGAGATCTATGCGATATGGCCGAGAAATGTAATTTTGATGTTAACTCCCAAACCGCTGCGCAGAAGTCAACCAAACTTCACCCAATAGTGTATTGTATCACAATCTAGTAGTTACATTTGAAAATTTTGTTCTAGGAAATTTTGTTTGAGCGCAATCATCAAACTTAATTAAAAAAGTCATTTAAGCCTTTTCACAGTGAGATCTATGCGATATGGCCGAGAAATGTAATTTTGATGTTAACTCCCAAACCGCTGCGCAGAAGTCAACCAAACTTCACCCATTAGTGTATTTTATCACAATCTAGTAGTTACATTTGGAAATTTGGTTCTAGGACATTTGATTTGAGCGCAATCCTCAAACTTAGGTCAAAAAAGCCATTTAAGCCTTTTCACAGTGAGATCTATGCGATATGGCCGAGAAATGTAATTTTGATGTTAACTCCCAAACCGCTGCGCAGAAGTCAACCAAACTTCACCCAATAGTGTATTGTATCACATTCTAGTAGTTACATTTGAAAATTTCGTTCTAGGACATTTGGTTTGAGCGCAATTATTAAACTTAGGTCAAAAAAGCCATTTCAGCCTTTTCACAGTGAGATCTATGCGATATGGCCGAGAAATGTAATTTTGATGTTAACTCCCAAACCGCTGCGCTGAAGTAAACCAAACTTCACCCAATAGTGTATTGTATCACAATCTAGTAGTTACATTTGAAAATTTGGTTCTAGGACATTTGATTTTAGCGCAATCATCAAACTTAATTAAAAAAGTCATTTAAGCCTTTTCACAGTGAGATCTATGCGATATGGCCGAGAAATGTAATTTTGATGTTAACTCCCAAACCGCTGCGCAGAAGTCAACCAAACTTCACCCATTAGTGTATTTTATCACAATCTAGTAGTTACATGTGGAAATTTGGTTCTAGGACATTTGATTTGAGCGCAATCCTCAAACTTAGGTCAAAAAAGCCATTTAAGCCTTTTCACAGTGAGATCTATGCGATATGGCCGAGAAATGTAATTTTGATGTTAACTCCCAAACCGCTGCGCAGAAGTCAACCAAACTTCACCCAATAGTGTATTGTATCACAATCTAGTAGTTACATTTGAAAATTTTGTTCTAGGACATTTTGTTTGAACGCAATCATCAAACTTAATTAAAAAAGTCATTTAAGCCTTTTCACAGTGAGATCTATGCGATATGGCCGAGAAATGTAATTTTGATGTTAACTCCCAAACCGCTGCGCAGAAGTCAACCAAACTTCACCCATTAGTGTATTGTATCACAATCTAGTAGTTACATGTGGAAATTTGGTTATAGGACATTTGATTTGAGCGCAATCCTCAAACTTAGGTCAAAAAAGCCATTTAAGCCTTTTCACAGTGAGATCTATGCGATATGGCCGAGAAATGTAATTTTGATGTTAACTCCCAAACCGCTGCGCAGAAGTCAACCAAACTTCACCCAATAGTGTATTGTATCACAATCTAGTAGTTACATTTGAAAATTTTGTTCTAGGACATTTTGTTTGAACGCAATCATCAAACTTAATTAAAAAAGTCATTTAAGCCTTTTCACAGTGAGATCTATGCGATATGGCCGAGAAATGTAATTTTGATGTTAACTCCCAAACCTCTGCGCAGAAGTCAACCAAACTTCACCCATTAGTGTATTGTATCACAATCTAGTAGTTACATGTGGAAATTTGGTTATAGGACATTTGATTTGAGCGCAATCCTCAAACTTAGGTCAAAAACGCCATTTAAGCCTTTTCACAGTGAGATCTATGCGATATGGCCGAGAAATGTAATTTTGATGTTAACTCCCAAACCGCTGCGCAGAAGTCAACCAAACTTCACCCAATAGTGTATTGTATCACAATCTAGTAGTTACATTTGAAAATTTTGTTCTAGGAAATTTTGTTTGAGCGCAATCATCAAACTTAATTAAAAAAGTCATTTAAGCCTTTTCACAGTGAGATCTATGCGATATGGCCGAGAAATGTAATTTTGATGTTAACTCCCAAACCGCTGCGCAGAAGTCAACCAAACTTCACCCAATAGTGTATTGTATCACAATCTAGTAGTTACATTTGAAAATTTTGTTCTAGGACATTTTGTTTGAACGCAATCATCAAACTTAATTAAAAA
The DNA here is from genome assembly GCF_030265065.1 of Corythoichthys intestinalis. Lineage (NCBI taxonomy): Eukaryota > Metazoa > Chordata > Actinopteri > Syngnathiformes > Syngnathidae > Corythoichthys > Corythoichthys intestinalis. The sequence goes on along the minus strand of NW_026651610.1, from coordinate 303,394 downwards.
AGTCATTTAAGCCTTTTCACAGTGAGATCTATGCGATATGGCCGAGAAATGTAATTTTGATGTTAACTCCCAAACCGCTGCGCAGAAGTCAACCAAACTTCACCCAATAGTGTATTGTATCACATTCTAGTAGTTACATTTTAAAATTTCGTTCAAGGACATTTGGTTTGAGCGCAATTATTAAACTTAGGTCAAAAAAGCCATTTAAGCCTTTTCACAGTGAGATCTATGCGATATGGCCGAGAAATGTAATTTTGATGTTAACTCCCAAACCGCTGCGCAGAAGTAAACCAAACTTCACCCATTAGTGTATTGTATCACAATCTAGTAGTTACATGTGGAAATTTGGTTCTAGGACATTTGATTTGAGCGCAATCCTCAAACTTAGGTCAAAAAAGCCATTTAAGCCTTTTCACAGTGAGATCTATACGATATGGCCGAGAAATGTAATTTTGATGTTAACTCCCAAACCGCTGCGCAGAAGTCAACCAAACTTCACCCAATAGTGTATTGTATCACATTCTAGTAGTTACATTTGAAAATTTCGTTCTAGGACATTTGGTTTGAGCGCAATTATTAAACTTAGGTCAAAAAAGCCATTTCAGCCTTTTCACAGTGAGATCTATGCGATATGGCCGAGAAATGTAATTTTGATGTTAACTCCCAAACCGCTGCGCTGAAGTAAACCAAACTTCACCCAATAGTGTATTGTATCACAATCTAGTAGTTACATTTGAAAATTTGGTTCTAGGACATTTGATTTTAGCGCAATCATCAAACTTAATTAAAAAAGTCATTTAAGCCTTTTCACAGTGAGATCTATGCGATATGGCCGAGAAATGTAATTTTGATGTTAACTCCCAAACCGCTGCGCAGAAGTCAACCAAACTTCACCCATTAGTGTATTGTATCACAATCTAGTAGTTACATGTGGAAATTAGGTTCTAGGACATTTGATTTTAGCGCAATCCTCAAACTTAGGTCAAAAAAGCCATTTAAGCCTTTTCACAGTGAGATCTATGCGATATGGCCGAGAAATGTAATTTTGATGTTAACTCCCAAACCGCTGCGCAGAAGTCAACCAAACTTCACCCAATAGTGTATTGTATCACAATCTAGTAGTTACATTTGAAAATTTTGTTCTAGGACATTTTGTTTGAACGCAATCATCAAACTTAATTAAAAAAGTCATTTAAGCCTTTTCACAGTGAGATCTATGCGATATGGCCGAGAAATGTAATTTTGATGTTCACTCCCAAACCGCTGCGCAGAAGTCAACCAAACTTCACCCATTAGTGTATTGTATCACAATCTAGTAGTTACATGTGGAAATTTGGTTATAGGTCATTTGATTTGAGCGCAATCCTCAAACTTAGGTCAAAAAAGCCATTTAAGCCTTTTCACAGTGAGATCTATGCGATATGGCCGAGAAATGTAATTTTGATGTTAACTCCCAAACCGCTGCGCAGAAGTCAACCAAACTTTACCCAATAGTGTATTTTATCACAATCTAGTAGTTACATTTGGAAATTTAGTTCTAGGACATTTGATTTGAGCGCAATCTTCAAACTTAATTAAAAAAAGTCATTTAAGCCTTTTCACAGTGAGATCTATGCGATATGGCCGAGAAATGTAATTTTGATGTTAACTCCCAAACCGCTGCGCAGAAGTCAACCAAACTTCACCCATTATTGTATTGTATCACAATCTAGTAATTACATGTGGAAATTTGGTTCTAGGACATTTGATTTGAGCGCAATCCTCAAACTTAGGTCAAAAAAGCCATTTAAGCCTTTTCACAGTGAGATCAATGCGATATGGCCGAGAAATGTAATTTTGATGTTAACTCCCAAACCGCTGCGCAGAAGTCAACCAAACTTCACCCAATAGTGTATTGTATCACATTCTAGTAGTTACATTTAAAAATTTCGTTCTAGGACATTTGGTTTGAGCGCAATTATTAAACTTAGGTCAAAAAAGCCATTTAAGCCTTTTCACAGTGAGATCTATGCGATATGGCCGAGAAATGTAATTTTGATGTTAACTCCCAAACCGCTGCGCAGAAGTCAACCAAACTTCCCCCATTAGTGTATTGTTTCACAATCTAGTAGTTACATGTGGAAATTTGGTTCTAGGACATTTGATTTGAGCGCAATCCTCAAACTTAGGTCAAAAAAGCCATTTAAGCCTTTTCACAGTGAGATCTATGCGATATGGCCGAGAAATGTAATTTTGATGTTAACTCCCAAACCGCTGCGCAGAAGTCAACCAAACTTCACCCAATAGTGTATTGTATCACAATCTAGTAGTTACATTTGAAAATTTTGTTCTAGGACATTTTGTTTGAACGCAATCATCAAACTTAATTAAAAAAGTCATTTAAGCCTTTTCACAGTGAGATCTATGCGATATGGCCGAGAAATGTAATTTTGATGTTAACTCCCAAACCGCTGCGCAGAAGTCAACCAAACTTCACCCATTAGTGTATTGTATCAAAATCTAGTAGTTACATGTGGAAATTTGGTTCTAGGACATTTGATTTGAGCGCAATCCTCAAACTTAGGTCAAAAAAGCCATTTAAGCCTTTTCACAGTGAGATCTATGCGATATGGCCGAGAAATGTAATTTTGATGTTAACTCCCAAACCGCTGCGCAGAAGTCAACCAAACTTCACCCAATAGTGTATTGTATCACAATCTAGTAGTTACATTTGAAAATTTTGTTCTAGGACATTTTGTTTGAGCGCAATCCTCAAACTTAGGTCAAAAAAGCCATTTAAGCCTTTTCACAGTGAGATCAATGCGATATGGCCGAGAAATGTAATTTTGATGTTAACTCCCAAACCGCTGCGCAGAAGTCAACCAAACTTCACCCATTAGTGTATTGTATCACAATCTAGTAGTTACATGTGGAAATTTGGTTATAGGACATTTGATTTGAGCGCAATCCTCAAACTTAGGTCAAAAAAGCCATTTAAGCCTTTTCACAGTGAGATCAATGCGATATGGCCGAGAAATGTAATTTTGATGTTAACTCCCAAACCGCTGCGCAGAAGTCAACCAAACTTCACCCAATAGTGTATTGTATCACATTCTAGTAGTTACATTTGAAAATTTTGTTCTAGGAAATTTTGTTTTGAGCGCAATCATCAAACTTAATTAAAAAAGTCATTTAAGCCTTTTCACAGTGAGATCTATGCGATATGGCCGAGAAATGTAATTTTGATGTTAACTCCCAAACCGGTGCGCAGAAGTCAACCAAACTTCACCCAATAGTGTATTGTATCACAATCTAGTAGTTACATGTGAAAATTTGGTTCTAGGACATTTGATTTGAGCGCAATCCTCAAACTTAGGTCAAAAAAGCCATTTAAGCCTTTTCACAGTGAGATCTATGCGATATGGCCAAGAAATGTAATTTTGATGTTAACTCCCAAACCGCTGCGCAGAAGTCAACCAAACTTCACCCAATAGTGTATTGTATCACAATCTAGTAGTTACATTTGAAAATTTTGTTCTAGGACATTTTGTTTGAGCGCAATCCTCAAACTTAGGTCAAAAAAGCCATTTAAGCCTTTTCACAGTGAGATCTATGCGATATGGCCGAGAAATGTAATTTTGATGTTAACTCCCAAACCGCTGCGCAGAAGTCAACCAAACTTCACCCAATAGTGTATTGTATCACAATCTAGTAGTTACATTTGAAAATTTGGTTCTAGGACATTTGATTTTAGCGCAATCATCAAACTTAATTAAAAAAGTCATTTAAGCCTTTTCACAGTGAGATCTATGCGATATGGCCGAGAAATGTAATTTTGATGTTAACTCCCAAACCGCTGCGCAGAAGTCAACCAAACTTCACCCATTAGTGTATTGTATCACAATCTAGTAGTTACATGTGGAAATTAGGTTCTAGGACATTTGATTTTAGCGCAATCCTCAAACTTAGGTCAAAAAAGCCATTTAAGCCTTTTCACAGTGAGATCTATGCGATATGGCCGAGAAATGTAATTTTGATGTTAACTCCCAAACCGCTGCGCAGAAGTCAACCAAACTTCACCCAATAGTGTATTGTATGACAATCTAGTAGTTACATTTGAAAATTTTGTTCTAGGACATTTTGTTTGAACGCAATCATCAAACTTAATTAAAAAAGTCATTTAAGCCTTTTCACAGTGAGATCTATGCGATATGGCCGAGAAATGTAATTTTGATGTTCACTCCCAAACCGCTGCGCAGAAGTCAACCAAACTTCACCCATTAGTGTATTGTATCACAATCTAGTAGTTACATGTGGAAATTTGGTTATAGGACATTTGATTTGAGCGCAATCCTCAAACTTAGGTCAAAAAAGCCATTTAAGCCTTTTCACAGTGAGATCTATGCGATATGGCCGAGAAATGTAATTTTGATGTTAACTCCCAAACCGCTGCGCAGAAGTCAACCAAACTTTACCCAATAGTGTATTTTATCACAATCTAGTAGTTACATTTGGAAATTTAGTTCTAGGACATTTGATTTGAGCGCAATCTTCAAACTTAATTAAAAAAAGTCATTTAAGCCTTTTCACAGTGAGATCTATGCGATATGGCCGAGAAATGTAATTTTGATGTTAACTCCCAAACCGCTGCGCAGAAGTCAACCAAACTTCACCCAATAGTGTATTGTATCACATTCTAGTAGTTACATTTAAAAATTTCGTTCTAGGACATTTGGTTTGAGCGCAATTATTAAACTTAGGTCAAAAAAGCCATTTAAGCCTTTTCACAGTGAGATCTATGCGATATGGCCGAGAAATGTAATTTTGATGTTAACTCCCAAACCGCTGCGCAGAAGTCAACCAAACTTCACCCAATAGTGTATTGTATCACAATCTAGTAGTTACATTTGAATATTTTGTTCTAGGAAATTTTGTTTGAGCGCAATCATCAAACTTAATTAAAAAAGTCATTTAAGCCTTTTCACAGTGAGATCTATGCGATATGGCCGAGAAATGTAATTTTGATGTTAACTCCCAAACCGCTGCGCAGAAGTCAACCAAACTTCACCCAATAGTGTATTGTATCACATTCTAGTAGTTACATTTTAAAATTTCGTTCAAGGACATTTGGTTTGAGCGCAATTATTAAACTTAGGTCAAAAAAGCCATTTAAGCCTTTTCACAGTGAGATCTATGCGATATGGCCGAGAAATGTAATTTTGATGTTAACTCCCAAACCGCTGCGCTGAAGTAAACCAAACTTCACCCAATAGTGTATTGTATCACAATCTAGTAGTTACATTTGAAAATTTTGTTCAAGGACATTTTGTTTGAACGCAATCATCAAACTTAATTAAAAAAGTCATTTAAGCCTTTTCACAGTGAGATCTATGCGATATGGCCGAGAAATGTAATTTTGATGTTAACTCCCAAACCTCTGCGCAGAAGTCAACCAAACTTCACCCATTAGTGTATTGTATCACAATCTAGTAGTTACATGTGGAAATTTGGTTATAGGACATTTGATTTGAGCGCAATCCTCAAACTTAGGTCAAAAACGCCATTTAAGCCTTTTCACAGTGAGATCTATGCGATATGGCCGAGAAATGTAATTTTGATGTTAACTCCCAAACCGCTGCGCAGAAGTCAACCAAACTTCACCCAATAGTGTATTGTATCACAATCTAGTAGTTACATTTGAAAATTTTGTTCTAGGAAATTTTGTTTGAGCGCAATCATCAAACTTAATTAAAAAAGTCATTTAAGCCTTTTCACAGTGAGATCTATGCGATATGGCCGAGAAATGTAATTTTGATGTTAACTCCCAAACCGCTGCGCAGAAGTCAACCAAACTTCACCCATTAGTGTATTTTATCACAATCTAGTAGTTACATTTGGAAATTTGGTTCTAGGACATTTGATTTGAGCGCAATCCTCAAACTTAGGTCAAAAAAGCCATTTAAGCCTTTTCACAGTGAGATCTATGCGATATGGCCGAGAAATGTAATTTTGATGTTCACTCCCAAACCGCTGCGCAGAAGTCAACCAAACTTCACCCATTAGTGTATTGTATCACAATCTAGTAGTTACATGTGGAAATTTGGTTATAGGACATTTGATTTGAGCGCAATCCTCAAACTTAGGTCAAAAAAGCCATTTAAGCCTTTTCACAGTGAGATCTATGCGATATGGCCGAGAAATGTAATTTTGATGTTAACTCCCAAACCGCTGCGCAGAAGTCAACCAAACTTCACCCAATAGTGTATTGTATCACAATCTAGTAGTTACATTTGAAAATTTTGTTCTAGGACATTTTGTTTGAACGCAATCATCAAACTTAATTAAAAAAGTCATTTAAGCCTTTTCACAGTGAGATCTATGCGATATGGCCGAGAAATGTAATTTTGATGTTAACTCCCAAACCGCTGCGCAGAAGTCAACCAAACTTCACCCATTAGTGTATTGTATCACAATCTAGTAGTTACATGTGGAAATTTGGTTATAGGACATTTGATTTGAGCGCAATCCTCAAACTTAGGTCAAAAAAGCCATTTAAGCCTTTTCACAGTGAGATCTATGCGATATGGCCGAGAAATGTAATTTTGATGTTAACTCCCAAACCGCTGCGCAGAAGTCAACCAAACTTCACCCAATAGTGTATTGTATCACAATCTAGTAGTTACATTTGAAAATTTTGTTCTAGGACATTTTGTTTGAACGCAATCATCAAACTTAATTAAAAAAGTCATTTAAGCCTTTTCACAGTGAGATCTATGCGATATGGCCGAGAAATGTAATTTTGATGTTAACTCCCAAACCGCTGCGCAGAAGTCAACCAAACTTCACCCATTAGTGTATTGTATCACAATCTAGTAGTTACATGTGGAAATTTGGTTATAGGACATTTGATTTGAGCGCAATCCTCAAACTTAGGTCAAAAAAGCCATTTAAGCCTTTTCACAGTGAGATCTATGCGATATGGCCGAGAAATGTAATTTTGATGTTAACTCCCAAACCGCTGCGCAGAAGTCAACCAAACTTCACCCAATAGTGTATTGTATCACAATCTAGTAGTTACATTTGAAAATTTTGTTCTAGGAAATTTTGTTTGAGCGCAATCATCAAACTTAATTAAAAAAGTCATTTAAGCCTTTTCACAGTGAGATCTATGCGATATGGCCGAGAAATGTAATTTTGATGTTAACTCCCAAACCACTGCGCAGAAGTCAACCAAACTTCACCCATTAGTGTATTTTATCACAATCTAGTAGTTACATGTGGAAATTTGGTTCTAGGACATTTGATTTGAGCGCAATCCTTAAACTTAGGTCAAAAAAGCCATTTAAGCCTTTTCACAGTGAGATCTATGCGATATGGCCGAGAAATGTAATTTTGATGTTCACTCCCAAACCGCTGCGCAGAAGTCAACCAAACTTCACCCATTAGTGTATTGTATCACAATCTAGTAGTTACATGTGGAAATTTGGTTATAGGACATTTGATTTGAGCGCAATCCTCAAACTTAGGTCAAAAAAGCCATTTAAGCCTTTTCACAGTGAGATCTATGCGATATGGCCGAGAAATGTAATTTTGATGTTAACTCCCAAACCGCTGCGCAGAAGTCAACCAAACTTCACCCAATAGTGTATTGTATCACAATCTAGTAGTTACATTTGAAAATTTTGTTCTAGGACATTTTGTTTGAACGCAATCATCAAACTTAATTAAAAAAGTCATTTAAGCCTTTTCACAGTGAGATCTATGCGATATGGCCGAGAAATGTAATTTTGATGTTAACTCCCAAACCGCTGCGCAGAAGTCAACCAAACTTCACCCAATAGTGTATTGTATCACAATCTAGTAGTTACATTTGAAAATTTTGTTCTAGGAAATTTTGTTTGAGCGCAATCATCAAACTTAATTAAAAAAGTCATTTAAGCCTTTTCACAGTGAGATCTATGCGATATGGCCGAGAAATGTAATTTTGATGTTAACTCCCAAACCGCTGCGCAGAAGTCAACCAAACTTCACCCATTAGTGTATTGTATCACAATCTAGTAGTTACATGTGGAAATTTGGTTATAGGACATTTGATTTGAGCGCAATCCTAAACTTAGGTCAAAAAAGCCATTTAAGCCTTTTCACAGTGAGATCTATGCGATATGGCCGAGAAATGTAATTTTGATGTTAACTCCCAAACCGCTGCGCAGAAGTCAACCAAACTTCACCCAATAGTGTATTGTATCACAATCTAGTAGTTACATTTGAATATTTTGTTCTAGGAAATTTTGTTTGAGCGCAATCATCAAACTTAATTAAAAAAGTCATTTAAGCCTTTTCACAGTGAGATCTATGCGATATGGCCGAGAAATGTAATTTTGATGTTAACTCCCAAACCGCTGCGCAGAAGTCAACCAAACTTCACCCAATAGTGTATTGTATCACATTCTAGTAGTTACATTTTAAAATTTCGTTCAAGGACATTTGGTTTGAGCGCAATTATTAAACTTAGGTCAAAAAAGCCATTTAAGCCTTTTCACAGTGAGATCTATGCGATATGGCCGAGAAATGTAATTTTGATGTTAACTCCCAAACCGCTGCGCAGAAGTAAACCAAACTTCACCCATTAGTGTATTGTATCACAATCTAGTAGTTACATGTGGAAATTTGGTTCTAGGACATTTGATTTGAGCGCAATCCTCAAACTTAGGTCAAAAAAGCCATTTAAGCCTTTTCACAGTGAGATCTATACGATATGGCCGAGAAATGTAATTTTGATGTTAACTCCCAAACCGCTGCGCAGAAGTCAACCAAACTTCACCCAATAGTGTATTGTATCACATTCTAGTAGTTACATTTGAAAATTTCGTTCTAGGACATTTGGTTTGAGCGCAATTATTAAACTTAGGTCAAAAAAGCCATTTCAGCCTTTTCACAGTGAGATCTATGCGATATGGCCGAGAAATGTAATTTTGATGTTAACTCCCAAACCGCTGCGCTGAAGTAAACCAAACTTCACCCAATAGTGTATTGTATCACAATCTAGTAGTTACATTTGAAAATTTGGTTCTAGGACATTTGATTTTAGCGCAATCATCAAACTTAATTAAAAAAGTCATTTAAGCCTTTTCACAGTGAGATCTATGCGATATGGCCGAGAAATGTAATTTTGATGTTAACTCCCAAACCGCTGCGCAGAAGTCAACCAAACTTCACCCATTAGTGTATTGTATCACAATCTAGTAGTTACATGTGGAAATTAGGTTCTAGGACATTTGATTTTAGCGCAATCCTCAAACTTAGGTCAAAAAAGCCATTTAAGCCTTTTCACAGTGAGATCTATGCGATATGGCCGAGAAATGTAATTTTGATGTTAACTCCCAAACCGCTGCGCAGAAGTCAACCAAACTTCACCCAATAGTGTATTGTATCACAATCTAGTAGTTACATTTGAAAATTTTGTTCTAGGACATTTTGTTTGAACGCAATCATCAAACTTAATTAAAAAAGTCATTTAAGCCTTTTCACAGTGAGATCTATGCGATATGGCCGAGAAATGTAATTTTGATGTTCACTCCCAAACCGCTGCGCAGAAGTCAACCAAACTTCACCCATTAGTGTATTGTATCACAATCTAGTAGTTACATGTGGAAATTTGGTTATAGGACATTTGATTTGAGCGCAATCCTCAAACTTAGGTCAAAAAAGCCATTTAAGCCTTTTCACAGTGAGATCTATGCGATATGGCCGAGAAATGTAATTTTGATGTTAACTCCCAAACCGCTGCGCAGAAGTCAACCAAACTTTACCCAATAGTGTATTTTATCACAATCTAGTAGTTACATTTGGAAATTTAGTTCTAGGACATTTGATTTGAGCGCAATCTTCAAACTTAATTAAAAAAAGTCATTTAAGCCTTTTCACAGTGAGATCTATGCGATATGGCCGAGAAATGTAATTTTGATGTTAACTCCCAAACCGCTGCGCAGAAGTCAACCAAACTTCACCCATTATTGTATTGTATCACAATCTAGTAATCACATGTGGAAATTTGGTTCTAGGACATTTGATTTGAGCGCAATCCTCAAACTTAGGTCAAAAAAGCCATTTAAGCCTTTTCACAGTGAGATCAATGCGATATGGCCGAGAAATGTAATTTTGATGTTAACTCCCAAACCGCTGCGCAGAAGTCAACCAAACTTCACCCAATAGTGTATTGTATCACATTCTAGTAGTTACATTTAAAAATTTCGTTCTAGGACATTTGGTTTGAGCGCAATTATTAAACTTAGGTCAAAAAAGCCATTTAAGCCTTTTCACAGTGAGATCTATGCGATATGGCCGAGAAATGTAATTTTGATGTTAACTCCCAAACCGCTGCGCAGAAGTCAACCAAACTTCCCCCATTAGTGTATTGTTTCACAATCTAGTAGTTACATGTGGAAATTTGGTTCTAGGACATTTGATTTGAGCGCAATCCTCAAACTTAGGTCAAAAAAGCCATTTAAGCCTTTTCACAGTGAGATCTATGCGATATGGCCGAGAAATGTAATTTTGATGTTAACTCCCAAACCGCTGCGCAGAAGTCAACCAAACTTCACCCAATAGTGTATTGTATCACAATCTAGTAGTTACATTTGAAAATTTTGTTCTAGGACATTTTGTTTGAACGCAATCATCAAACTTAATTAAAAAAGTCATTTAAGCCTTTTCACAGTGAGATCTATGCGATATGGCCGAGAAATGTAATTTTGATGTTTACTCCCAAACCGCTGCGCAGAAGTCAACCAAACTTCACCCATTAGTGTATTGTATCAAAATCTAGTAGTTACATGTGGAAATTTGGTTCTAGGACATTTGATTTGAGCGCAATCCTCAAACTTAGGTCAAAAAAGCCATTTAAGCCTTTTCACAGTGAGATCTATGCGATATGGCCGAGAAATGTAATTTTGATGTTAACTCCCAAACCGCTGCGCAGAAGTCAACCAAACTTCACCCAATAGTGTATTGTATCACAATCTAGTAGTTACATTTGAAAATTTTGTTCTAGGACATTTTGTTTGAGCGCAATCCTCAAACTTAGGTCAAAAAAGCCATTTAAGCCTTTTCACAGTGAGATCAATGCGATATGGCCGAGAAATGTAATTTTGATGTTAACTCCCAAACCGCTGCGCAGAAGTCAACCAAACTTCACCCATTAGTGTATTGTATCACAATCTAGTAGTTACATGTGGAAATTTGGTTATAGGACATTTGATTTGAGCGCAATCCTCAAACTTAGGTCAAAAAAGCCATTTAAGCCTTTTCACAGTGAGATCAATGCGATATGGCCGAGAAATGTAATTTTGATGTTAACTCCCAAACCGCTGCGCAGAAGTCAACCAAACTTCACCCAATAGTGTATTGTATCACATTCTAGTAGTTACATTTGAAAATTTTGTTCTAGGAAATTTTGTTTTGAGCGCAATCATCAAACTTAATTAAAAAAGTCATTTAAGCCTTTTCACAGTGAGATCTATGCGATATGGCCGAGAAATGTAATTTTGATGTTAACTCCCAAACCGGTGCGCAGAAGTCAACCAAACTTCACCCAATAGTGTATTGTATCACAATCTAGTAGTTACATGTGAAAATTTGGTTCTAGGACATTTGATTAAAGCGCAATCCTCAAACTTAGGTCAAAAAAGCCATTTAAGCCTTTTCACAGTGAGATCTATGCGATATGGCCAAGAAATGTAATTTTGATGTTAACTCCCAAACCGCTGCGCAGAAGTCAACCAAACTTCACCCAATAGTGTATTGTATCACAATCTAGTAGTTACATTTGAAAATTTTGTTCTAGGACATTTTGTTTGAGCGCAATCCTCAAACTTAGGTCAAAAAAGCCATTTAAGCCTTTTCACAGTGAGATCTATGCGATATGGCCGAGAAATGTAATTTTGATGTTAACTCCCAAACCGCTGCGCAGAAGTCAACCAAACTTCACCCAATAGTGTATTGTATCACAATCTAGTAGTTACATTTGAAAATTTGGTTCTAGGACATTTGATTTTAGCGCAATCATCAAACTTAATTAAAAAAGTCATTTAAGCCTTTTCACAGTGAGATCTATGCGATATGGCCGAGAAATGTAATTTTGATGTTAACTCCCAAACCGCTGCGCAGAAGTCAACCAAACTTCACCCATTAGTGTATTGTATCACAATCTAGTAGTTACATGTGGAAATTAGGTTCTAGGACATTTGATTTTAGCGCAATCCTCAAACTTAGGTCAAAAAAGCCATTTAAGCCTTTTCACAGTGAGATCTATGCGATATGGCCGAGAAATGTAATTTTGATGTTAACTCCCAAACCGCTGCGCAGAAGTCAACCAAACTTCACCCAATAGTGTATTGTATGACAATCTAGTAGTTACATTTGAAAATTTTGTTCTAGGACATTTTGTTTGAACGCAATCATCAAACTTAATTAAAAAAGTCATTTAAGCCTTTTCACAGTGAGATCAATGCGATATGGCCGAGAAATGTAATTTTGATGTTCACTCCCAAACCGCTGCGCAGAAGTCAACCAAACTTCACCCATTAGTGTATTGTATCACAATCTAGTAGTTACATGTGGAAATTTGGTTATAGGACATTTGATTTGAGCGCAATCCTCAAACTTAGGTCAAAAAAGCCATTTAAGCCTTTTCACAGTGAGATCTATGCGATATGGCCGAGAAATGTAATTTTGATGTTAACTCCCAAACCGCTGCGCAGAAGTCAACCAAACTTTACCCAATAGTGTATTTTATCACAATCTAGTAGTTACATTTGGAAATTTAGTTCTAGGACATTTGATTTGAGCGCAATCTTCAAACTTAATTAAAAAAAGTCATTTAAGCCTTTTCACAGTGAGATCTATGCGATATGGCCGAGAAATGTAATTTTGATGTTAACTCCCAAACCGCTGCGCAGAAGTCAACCAAACTTCACCCATTATTGTATTGTATCACAATCTAGTAATTACATGTGGAAATTTGGTTCTAGGACATTTGATTTGAGCGCAATCCTCAAACTTAGGTCAAAAAAGCCATTTAAGCCTTTTCACAGTGAGATCAATGCGATATGGCCGAGAAATGTAATTTTGATGTTAACTCCCAAACCGCTGCGCAGAAGTCAACCAAACTTCACCCAATAGTGTATTGTATCACATTCTAGTAGTTACATTTAAAAATTTCGTTCTAGGACATTTGGTTTGAGCGCAATTATTAAACTTAGGTCAAAAAAGCCATTTAAGCCTTTTCACAGTGAGATCTATGCGATATGGCCGAGAAATGTAATTTTGATGTTAACTCCCAAACCGCTGCGCAGAAGTCAACCAAACTTCACCCAATAGTGTATTGTATCACAATCTAGTAGTTACATTTGAATATTTTGTTCTAGGAAATTTTGTTTGAGCGCAATCATCAAACTTAATTAAAAAAGTCATTTAAGCCTTTTCACAGTGAGATCTATGCGATATGGCCGAGAAATGTAATTTTGATGTTAACTCCCAAACCGCTGCGCAGAAGTCAACCAAACTTCACCCAATAGTGTATTGTATCACATTCTAGTAGTTACATTTTAAAATTTCGTTCAAGGACATTTGGTTTGAGCGCAATTATTAAACTTAGGTCAAAAAAGCCATTTAAGCCTTTTCACAGTGAGATCTATGCGATATGGCCGAGAAATGTAATTTTGATGTTAACTCCCAAACCGCTGCGCAGAAGTAAACCAAACTTCACCCATTAGTGTATTGTATCACAATCTAGTAGTTACATGTGGAAATTTGGTTCTAGGACATTTGATTTGAGCGCAATCCTCAAACTTAGGTCAAAAAAGCCATTTAAGCCTTTTCACAGTGAGATCTATACGATATGGCCGAGAAATGTAATTTTGATGTTAACTCCCAAACCGCTGCGCAGAAGTCAACCAAACTTCACCCAATAGTGTATTGTATCACATTCTAGTAGTTACATTTGAAAATTTCGTTCTAGGACATTTGGTTTGAGCGCAATTATTAAACTTAGGTCAAAAAAGCCATTTCAGCCTTTTCACAGTGAGATCTATGCGATATGGCCGAGAAATGTAATTTTGATGTTAACTCCCAAACCGCTGCGCTGAAGTAAACCAAACTTCACCCAATAGTGTATTGTATCACAATCTAGTAGTTACATTTGAAAATTTGGTTCTAGGACATTTGATTTTAGCGCAATCATCAAACTTAATTAAAAAAGTCATTTAAGCCTTTTCACAGTGAGATCTATGCGATATGGCCGAGAAATGTAATTTTGATGTTAACTCCCAAACCGCTGCGCAGAAGTCAACCAAACTTCACCCATTAGTGTATTGTATCACAATCTAGTAGTTACATGTGGAAATTAGGTTCTAGGACATTTTGTTTGAGCGCAATCCTCAAACTTAGGTCAAAAAAGCCATTTAAGCCTTTTCACAGTGAGATCTATGCGATATGGCCGAGAAATGTAATTTTGATGTTAACTCCCAAACCGCTGCGCAGAAGTCAACCAAACTTCACCCAATAGTGTATTGTATCACATTCTAGTAGTTACATTTAAAAATTTCGTTCTAGGACATTTGGTTTGAGCGCAATTATTAAACTTAGGTCAAAAAAGCCATTTAAGCCTTTTCACAGTGAGATCTATGCGATATGGCCGAGAAATGTAATTTTGATGTTAACTCCCAAACCGCTGCGCAGAAGTCAACCAAACTTCCCCCATTAGTGTATTGTTTCACAATCTAGTAGTTACATGTGGAAATTTGGTTCTAGGACATTTGATTTGAGCGCAATCCTCAAACTTAGGTCAAAAAAGCCATTTAAGCCTTTTCACAGTGAGATCTATGCGATATGGCCGAGAAATGTAATTTTGATGTTAACTCCCAAACCGCTGCGCAGAAGTCAACCAAACTTCACCCAATAGTGTATTGTATCACAATCTAGTAGTTACATTTGAAAATTTTGTTCTAGGACATTTTGTTTGAACGCAATCATCAAACTTAATTAAAAAAGTCATTTAAGCCTTTTCACAGTGAGATCTATGCGATATGGCCGAGAAATGTAATTTTGATGTTAACTCCCAAACCGCTGCGCAGAAGTCAACCAAACTTCACCCATTAGTGTATTGTATCAAAATCTAGTAGTTACATGTGGAAATTTGGTTCTAGGACATTTGATTTGAGCGCAATCCTCAAACTTAGGTCAAAAAAGCCATTTAAGCCTTTTCACAGTGAGATCTATGCGATATGGCCGAGAAATGTAATTTTGATGTTAACTCCCAAACCGCTGCGCAGAAGTCAACCAAACTTCACCCAATAGTGTATTGTATCACAATCTAGTAGTTACATTTGAAAATTTTGTTCTAGGACATTTTGTTTGAGCGCAATCCTCAAACTTAGGTCAAAAAAGCCATTTAAGCCTTTTCACAGTGAGATCAATGCGATATGGCCGAGAAATGTAATTTTGATGTTAACTCCCAAACCGCTGCGCAGAAGTCAACCAAACTTCACCCATTAGTGTATTGTATCACAATCTAGTAGTTACATGTGGAAATTTGGTTATAGGACATTTGATTTGAGCGCAATCCTCAAACTTAGGTCAAAAAAGCCATTTAAGCCTTTTCACAGTGAGATCAATGCGATATGGCCGAGAAATGTAATTTTGATGTTAACTCCCAAACCGCTGCGCAGAAGTCAACCAAACTTCACCCAATAGTGTATTGTATCACATTCTAGTAGTTACATTTGAAAATTTTGTTCTAGGAAATTTTGTTTTGAGCGCAATCATCAAACTTAATTAAAAAAGTCATTTAAGCCTTTTCACAGTGAGATCTATGCGATATGGCCGAGAAATGTAATTTTGATGTTAACTCCCAAACCGGTGCGCAGAAGTCAACCAAACTTCACCCAATAGTGTATTGTATCACAATCTAGTAGTTACATGTGAAAATTTGGTTCTAGGACATTTGATTTGAGCGCAATCCTCAAACTTAGGTCAAAAAAGCCATTTAAGCCTTTTCACAGTGAGATCTATGCGATATGGCCAAGAAATGTAATTTTGATGTTAACTCCCAAACCGCTGCGCAGAAGTCAACCAAACTTCACCCAATAGTGTATTGTATCACAATCTAGTAGTTACATTTGAAAATTTTGTTCTAGGACATTTTGTTTGAGCGCAATCCTCAAACTTAGGTCAAAAAAGCCATTTAAGCCTTTTCACAGTGAGATCTATGCGATATGGCCGAGAAATGTAATTTTGATGTTAACTCCCAAACCGCTGCGCAGAAGTCAACCAAACTTCACCCAATAGTGTATTGTATCACAATCTAGTAGTTACATTTGAAAATTTGGTTCTAGGACATTTGATTTTAGCGCAATCATCAAACTTAATTAAAAAAGTCATTTAAGCCTTTTCACAGTGAGATCTATGCGATATGGCCGAGAAATGTAATTTTGATGTTAACTCCCAAACCGCTGCGCAGAAGTCAACCAAACTTCACCCATTAGTGTATTGTATCACAATCTAGTAGTTACATGTGGAAATTAGGTTCTAGGACATTTGATTTTAGCGCAATCCTCAAACTTAGGTCAAAAAAGCCATTTAAGCCTTTTCACAGTGAGATCTATGCGATATGGCCGAGAAATGTAATTTTGATGTTAACTCCCAAACCGCTGCGCAGAAGTCAACCAAACTTCACCCAATAGTGTATTGTATGACAATCTAGTAGTTACATTTGAAAATTTTGTTCTAGGACATTTTGTTTGAACGCAATCATCAAACTTAATTAAAAAAGTCATTTAAGCCTTTTCACAGTGAGATCTATGCGATATGGCCGAGAAATGTAATTTTGATGTTCACTCCCAAACCGCTGCGCAGAAGTCAACCAAACTTCACCCATTAGTGTATTGTATCACAATCTAGTAGTTACATGTGGAAATTTGGTTATAGGACATTTGATTTGAGCGCAATCCTCAAACTTAGGTCAAAAAAGCCATTTAAGCCTTTTCACAGTGAGATCTATGCGATATGGCCGAGAAATGTAATTTTGATGTTAACTCCCAAACCGCTGCGCAGAAGTCAACCAAACTTTACCCAATAGTGTATTTTATCACAATCTAGTAGTTACATTTGGAAATTTAGTTCTAGGACATTTGATTTGAGCGCAATCTTCAAACTTAATTAAAAAAAGTCATTTAAGCCTTTTCACAGTGAGATCTATGCGATATGGCCGAGAAATGTAATTTTGATGTTAACTCCCAAACCGCTGCGCAGAAGTCAACCAAACTTCACCCATTATTGTATTGTATCACAATCTAGTAATTACATGTGGAAATTTGGTTCTAGGACATTTGATTTGAGCGCAATCCTCAAACTTAGGTCAAAAAAGCCATTTAAGCCTTTTCACAGTGAGATCAATGCGATATGGCCGAGAAATGTAATTTTGATGTTAACTCCCAAACCGCTGCGCAGAAGTCAACCAAACTTCACCCAATAGTGTATTGTATCACATTCTAGTAGTTACATTTAAAAATTTCGTTCTAGGACATTTGGTTTGAGCGCAATTATTAAACTTAGGTCAAAAAAGCCATTTAAGCCTTTTCACAGTGAGATCTATGCGATATGGCCGAGAAATGTAATTTTGATGTTAACTCCCAAACCGCTGCGCAGAAGTCAACCAAACTTCCCCCATTAGTGTATTGTTTCACAATCTAGTAGTTACATGTGGAAATTTGGTTCTAGGACATTTGATTTGAGCGCAATCCTCAAACTTAGGTCAAAAAAGCCATTTAAGCCTTTTCACAGTGAGATCTATGCGATATGGCCGAGAAATGTAATTTTGATGTTAACTCCCAAACCGCTGCGCAGAAGTCAACCAAACTTCACCCAATAGTGTATTGTATCACAATCTAGTAGTTACATTTGAAAATTTTGTTCTAGGACATTTTGTTTGAACGCAATCATCAAACTTAATTAAAAAAGTCATTTAAGCCTTTTCACAGTGAGATCTATGCGATATGGCCGAGAAATGTAATTTTGATGTTAACTCCCAAACCGCTGCGCAGAAGTCAACCAAACTTCACCCATTAGTGTATTGTATCAAAATCTAGTAGTTACATGTGGAAATTTGGTTCTAGGACATTTGATTTGAGCGCAATCCTCAAACTTAGGTCAAAAAAGCCATTTAAGCCTTTTCACAGTGAGATCTATGCGATATGGCCGAGAAATGTAATTTTGATGTTAACTCCCAAACCGCTGCGCAGAAGTCAACCAAACTTCACCCATTAGTGTATTGTATCAAAATCTAGTAGTTACATGTGGAAATTTGGTTCTAGGACATTTGATTTGAGCGCAATCCTCAAACTTAGGTCAAAAAAGCCATTTAAGCCTTTTCACAGTGAGATCTATGCGATATGGCCGAGAAATGTAATTTTGATGTTAACTCCCAAACCGCTGCGCAGAAGTCAACCAAACTTCACCCAATAGTGTATTGTATCACAATCTAGTAGTTACATTTGAAAATTTTGTTCTAGGACATTTTGTTTGAGCGCAATCCTCAAACTTAGGTCAAAAAAGCCATTTAAGCCTTTTCACAGTGAGATCAATGCGATATGGCCGAGAAATGTAATTTTGATGTTAACTCCCAAACCGCTGCGCAGAAGTCAACCAAACTTCACCCATTAGTGTATTGTATCACAATCTAGTAGTTACATGTGGAAATTTGGTTATAGGACATTTGATTTGAGCGCAATCCTCAAACTTAGGTCAAAAAAGCCATTTAAGCCTTTTCACAGTGAGATCAATGCGATATGGCCGAGAAATGTAATTTTGATGTTAACTCCCAAACCGCTGCGCAGAAGTCAACCAAACTTCACCCAATAGTGTATTGTATCACATTCTAGTAGTTACATTTGAAAATTTTGTTCTAGGAAATTTTGTTTTGAGCGCAATCATCAAACTTAATTAAAAAAGCCATTTAAGCCTTTTCACAGTGAGATCTATGCGATATGGCCGAGAAATGTAATTTTGATGTTAACTCCCAAACCGGTGCGCAGAAGTCAACCAAACTTCACCCAATAGTGTATTGTATCACAATCTAGTAGTTACATGTGAAAATTTGGTTCTAGGACATTTGATTTGAGCGCAATCCTCAAACTTAGGTCAAAAAAGCCATTTAAGCCTTTTCACAGTGAGATCTATGCGATATGGCCGAGAAATGTAATTTTGATGTTAACTCCCAAACCGCTGCGCAGAAGTCAACTAAACTTCACCCAATAGTGTATTGTATCACAATCTAGTAGTTACATTTGAAAATTTTGTTCTAGGAAATTTTGTTTGAGCGCAATCATCAAACTTAATTAAAAAAGTCATTTAAGCCTTTTCACAGTGAGATCTATGCGATATGGCCGAGAAATGTAATTTTGATGTTAACTCCCAAACCGCTGCGCAGAAGTCAACCAAACTTCACCCAATAGTGTATTGTATCACATTCTAGTAGTTACATTTGAAAATTTCGTTCTAGGACATTTGGTTTGAGCGCAATTATTAAACTTAGGTCAAAAAAGCCATTTAAGCCTTTTCACAGTGAGATCTATGCGATATGGCCGAGAAATGTAATTTTGATGTTAACTCCCAAACCGCTGCGCAGAAGTAAACCAAACTTCACCCATTAGTGTATTGTATCACAATCTAGTAGTTAAATGTGGAAATTTGGTTCTAGGACATTTGATTTTAGCGCAATCCTCAAACTTAGGTCAAAAAAGCCATTTAAGCTTTTTCACAGTGAGATCTATGCGATATGGCCGAGAAATGTAATTTTGATGTTAACTCCCAAACCGCTGCGCAGAAGTCAACCAAACTTCACCCAATAGTGTATTGTATCACAATCTAGTAGTTACATTTGGAAATTTAGTTCTAGGACATTTGATTTGAGCGCAATCTTCAAACTTAATTAAAAAAAGCCATTTAAGCCTTTTCACAGTGAGATCTATGCGATATGGCCGAGAAATGTAATTTTGATGTTAACTCCCAAACCGCTGCGCAGAAGTCAACCAAACTTCACCCAATAGTGTATTTTATCACAATCTAGTAGTTACATTTGGAAATTTAGTTCTAGGACATTTGATTTGAGCGCAATCTTCAAACTTAATTAAAAAAAGTCATTTAAGCCTTTTCACAGTGAGATCTATGCGATATGGCCGAGAAATGTAATTTTGATGTTAACTCCCAAACCGCTGCGCAGAAGTCAACCAAACTTCACCCATTTGTGTATTGTATCACAATCTAGTAATTACATGTGGAAATTTGGTTCTAGGACATTTGATTTGAGCGCAATCCTCAAACTTAGGTCAAAAAAGCCATTTAAGCCTTTTCACAGTGAAATCTATGCGATATGGCCGAGAAATGTAATTTTGATGTTAACTCCCAAACCGCTGCGCAGAAGTCAACCAAACTTCACCCAATAGTGTATTGTATCACAATCTAGTAGTTACATTTGAAAATTTTGTTCTAGGACATTTTGTTTGAACGCAATCATCAAACTTAATTAAAAAAGTCATTTAAGCCTTTTCACAGTGAGATCTATGCGATATGGCCGAGAAATGTAATTTTGATGTTAACTCCCAAACCGCTGCGCAGAAGTCAACCAAACTTCACCCATTAGTGTATTGTATCACAATCTAGTAGTTACATGTGGAAATTTGGTTCTAGGACATTTGTTTTGAGCGCAATCATCAAACTTAATTAAAAAAGTCATTTAAGCCTTTTCACAGTGAGATCTATGCGATATGGCCGAGAAATGTAATTTTGATGTTAACTCCCAAACCGCTGCGCAGAAGTCAACCAAACTTCACCCATTAGTGAATTGTATCACAATCTAGTAGTTACATGTGGAAATTTGGTTATAGGACATTTGATTTGAGCGCAATCCTCAAACTTAGGTCAAAAAAGCCATTTAAGCCTTTTCACAGTGAGATCTATGCGATATGGCCGAGAAATGTAATTTTGATGTTAACTCCCAAACCGCTGCGCAGAAGTCAACCAAACTTCACCCAATAGTGTATTGTATCACATTCTAGTAGTTACATTTTAAAATTTCGTTCAAGGACATTTGGTTTGAGCGCAATTATTAAACTTAGGTCAAAAAAGCCATTTAAGCCTTTTCACAGTGAGATCTATGCGATATGGCCGAGAAATGTAATTTTGATGTTAACTCCCAAACCGCTGCGCAGAAGTCAACCAAACTTCACCCATTAGTGTATTGTATCACAATCTAGTAGTTACATGTGGAAATTTGGTTCTAGGACATTTGATTTTAGCGCAATCATCAAACTTAATTAAAAAAGTCATTTAAGCCTTTTCACAGTGAGATCTATGCGATATGGCCGAGAAATGTAATTTTGATGTTAACTCCCAAACCGGTGCGCAGAAGTCAACCAAACTTCACCCAATAGTGTATTGTATCACAATCTAGTAGTTACATGTGAAAATTTGGTTCTAGGACATTTGATTTGAGCGCAATCCTCAAACTTAGGTCAAAAAAGCCATTTAAGCCTTTTCACAGTGAGATCTATGCGATATGGCCAAGAAATGTAATTTTGATGTTAACTCCCAAACCGCTGCGCAGAAGTCAACCAAACTTCACCCAATAGTGTATTGTATCACAATCTAGTAGTTACATTTGAAAATTTTGTTCTAGGACATTTTGTTTGAGCGCAATCCTCAAACTTAGGTCAAAAAAGCCATTTAAGCCTTTTCACAGTGAGATCTATGCGATATGGCCGAGAAATGTAATTTTGATGTTAACTCCCAAACCGCTGCGCAGAAGTCAACCAAACTTCACCCAATAGTGTATTGTATCACAATCTAGTAGTTACATTTGAAAATTTGGTTCTAGGACATTTGATTTTAGCGCAATCATCAAACTTAATTAAAAAAGTCATTTAAGCCTTTTCACAGTGAGATCTATGCGATATGGCCGAGAAATGTAATTTTGATGTTAACTCCCAAACCGCTGCGCAGAAGTCAACCAAACTTCACCCATTAGTGTATTGTATCACAATCTAGTAGTTACATGTGGAAATTAGGTTCTAGGACATTTGATTTTAGCGCAATCCTCAAACTTAGGTCAAAAAAGCCATTTAAGCCTTTTCACAGTGAGATCTATGCGATATGGCCGAGAAATGTAATTTTGATGTTAACTCCCAAACCGCTGCGCAGAAGTCAACCAAACTTCACCCAATAGTGTATTGTATGACAATCTAGTAGTTACATTTGAAAATTTTGTTCTAGGACATTTTGTTTGAACGCAATCATCAAACTTAATTAAAAAAGTCATTTAAGCCTTTTCACAGTGAGATCTATGCGATATGGCCGAGAAATGTAATTTTGATGTTCACTCCCAAACCGCTGCGCAGAAGTCAACCAAACTTCACCCATTAGTGTATTGTATCACAATCTAGTAGTTACATGTGGAAATTTGGTTATAGGACATTTGATTTGAGCGCAATCCTCAAACTTAGGTCAAAAAAGCCATTTAAGCCTTTTCACAGTGAGATCTATGCGATATGGCCGAGAAATGTAATTTTGATGTTAACTCCCAAACCGCTGCGCAGAAGTCAACCAAACTTTACCCAATA
The DNA here is from genome assembly GCF_030265065.1 of Corythoichthys intestinalis. Classification (NCBI taxonomy): domain Eukaryota; kingdom Metazoa; phylum Chordata; class Actinopteri; order Syngnathiformes; family Syngnathidae; genus Corythoichthys; species Corythoichthys intestinalis. The sequence goes on along the minus strand of NW_026651610.1, from coordinate 280,745 downwards.
GTGTATTTTATCACAATCTAGTAGTTACATTTGGAAATTTAGTTCTAGGACATTTGATTTGAGCGCAATCTTCAAACTTAATTAAAAAAAGTCATTTAAGCCTTTTCACAGTGAGATCTATGCGATATGGCCGAGAAATGTAATTTTGATGTTAACTCCCAAACCGCTGCGCAGAAGTCAACCAAACTTCACCCATTATTGTATTGTATCACAATCTAGTAATTACATGTGGAAATTTGGTTCTAGGACATTTGATTTGAGCGCAATCCTCAAACTTAGGTCAAAAAAGCCATTTAAGCCTTTTCACAGTGAGATCAATGCGATATGGCCGAGAAATGTAATTTTGATGTTAACTCCCAAACCGCTGCGCAGAAGTCAACCAAACTTCACCCAATAGTGTATTGTATCACATTCTAGTAGTTACATTTAAAAATTTCGTTCTAGGACATTTGGTTTGAGCGCAATTATTAAACTTAGGTCAAAAAAGCCATTTAAGCCTTTTCACAGTGAGATCTATGCGATATGGCCGAGAAATGTAATTTTGATGTTAACTCCCAAACCGCTGCGCAGAAGTCAACCAAACTTCCCCCATTAGTGTATTGTTTCACAATCTAGTAGTTACATGTGGAAATTTGGTTCTAGGACATTTGATTTGAGCGCAATCCTCAAACTTAGGTCAAAAAAGCCATTTAAGCCTTTTCACAGTGAGATCTATGCGATATGGCCGAGAAATGTAATTTTGATGTTAACTCCCAAACCGCTGCGCAGAAGTCAACCAAACTTCACCCAATAGTGTATTGTATCACAATCTAGTAGTTACATTTGAAAATTTTGTTCTAGGACATTTTGTTTGAACGCAATCATCAAACTTAATTAAAAAAGTCATTTAAGCCTTTTCACAGTGAGATCTATGCGATATGGCCGAGAAATGTAATTTTGATGTTAACTCCCAAACCGCTGCGCAGAAGTCAACCAAACTTCACCCATTAGTGTATTGTATCAAAATCTAGTAGTTACATGTGGAAATTTGGTTCTAGGACATTTGATTTGAGCGCAATCCTCAAACTTAGGTCAAAAAAGCCATTTAAGCCTTTTCACAGTGAGATCTATGCGATATGGCCGAGAAATGTAATTTTGATGTTAACTCCCAAACCGCTGCGCAGAAGTCAACCAAACTTCACCCAATAGTGTATTGTATCACAATCTAGTAGTTACATTTGAAAATTTTGTTCTAGGACATTTTGTTTGAGCGCAATCCTCAAACTTAGGTCAAAAAAGCCATTTAAGCCTTTTCACAGTGAGATCAATGCGATATGGCCGAGAAATGTAATTTTGATGTTAACTCCCAAACCGCTGCGCAGAAGTCAACCAAACTTCACCCATTAGTGTATTGTATCACAATCTAGTAGTTACATGTGGAAATTTGGTTATAGGACATTTGATTTGAGCGCAATCCTCAAACTTAGGTCAAAAAAGCCATTTAAGCCTTTTCACAGTGAGATCAATGCGATATGGCCGAGAAATGTAATTTTGATGTTAACTCCCAAACCGCTGCGCAGAAGTCAACCAAACTTCACCCAATAGTGTATTGTATCACATTCTAGTAGTTACATTTGAAAATTTTGTTCTAGGAAATTTTGTTTTGAGCGCAATCATCAAACTTAATTAAAAAAGTCATTTAAGCCTTTTCACAGTGAGATCTATGCGATATGGCCGAGAAATGTAATTTTGATGTTAACTCCCAAACCGGTGCGCAGAAGTCAACCAAACTTCACCCAATAGTGTATTGTATCACAATCTAGTAGTTACATGTGAAAATTTGGTTCTAGGACATTTGATTTGAGCGCAATCCTCAAACTTAGGTCAAAAAAGCCATTTAAGCCTTTTCACAGTGAGATCTATGCGATATGGCCGAGAAATGTAATTTTGATGTTAACTCCCAAACCGCTGCGCAGAAGTCAACTAAACTTCACCCAATAGTGTATTGTATCACAATCTAGTAGTTACATTTGAAAATTTTGTTCTAGGAAATTTTGTTTGAGCGCAATCATCAAACTTAATTAAAAAAGTCATTTAAGCCTTTTCACAGTGAGATCTATGCGATATGGCCGAGAAATGTAATTTTGATGTTAACTCCCAAACCGCTGCGCAGAAGTCAACCAAACTTCACCCAATAGTGTATTGTATCACATTCTAGTAGTTACATTTGAAAATTTCGTTCTAGGACATTTGGTTTGAGCGCAATTATTAAACTTAGGTCAAAAAAGCCATTTAAGCCTTTTCACAGTGAGATCTATGCGATATGGCCGAGAAATGTAATTTTGATGTTAACTCCCAAACCGCTGCGCAGAAGTAAACCAAACTTCACCCATTAGTGTATTGTATCACAATCTAGTAGTTAAATGTGGAAATTTGGTTCTAGGACATTTGATTTTAGCGCAATCCTCAAACTTAGGTCAAAAAAGCCATTTAAGCTTTTTCACAGTGAGATCTATGCGATATGGCCGAGAAATGTAATTTTGATGTTAACTCCCAAACCGCTGCGCAGAAGTCAACCAAACTTCACCCAATAGTGTATTGTATCACAATCTAGTAGTTACATTTGGAAATTTAGTTCTAGGACATTTGATTTGAGCGCAATCTTCAAACTTAATTAAAAAAAGCCATTTAAGCCTTTTCACAGTGAGATCTATGCGATATGGCCGAGAAATGTAATTTTGATGTTAACTCCCAAACCGCTGCGCAGAAGTCAACCAAACTTCACCCAATAGTGTATTTTATCACAATCTAGTAGTTACATTTGGAAATTTAGTTCTAGGACATTTGATTTGAGCGCAATCTTCAAACTTAATTAAAAAAAGTCATTTAAGCCTTTTCACAGTGAGATCTATGCGATATGGCCGAGAAATGTAATTTTGATGTTAACTCCCAAACCGCTGCGCAGAAGTCAACCAAACTTCACCCATTTGTGTATTGTATCACAATCTAGTAATTACATGTGGAAATTTGGTTCTAGGACATTTGATTTGAGCGCAATCCTCAAACTTAGGTCAAAAAAGCCATTTAAGCCTTTTCACAGTGAAATCTATGCGATATGGCCGAGAAATGTAATTTTGATGTTAACTCCCAAACCGCTGCGCAGAAGTCAACCAAACTTCACCCAATAGTGTATTGTATCACAATCTAGTAGTTACATTTGAAAATTTTGTTCTAGGACATTTTGTTTGAACGCAATCATCAAACTTAATTAAAAAAGTCATTTAAGCCTTTTCACAGTGAGATCTATGCGATATGGCCGAGAAATGTAATTTTGATGTTAACTCCCAAACCGCTGCGCAGAAGTCAACCAAACTTCACCCATTAGTGTATTGTATCACAATCTAGTAGTTACATGTGGAAATTTGGTTCTAGGACATTTGATTTGAGCGCAATCCTCAAACTTAGGTCAAAAAAGCCATTTAAGCCTTTTCACAGTGAGATCTATGCGATATGGCCGAGAAATGTAATTTTGATGTTCACTCCCAAACCGCTGCGCAGAAGTCAACCAAACTTCACCCATTAGTGTATTGTATCACAATCTAGTAGTTACATGTGGAAATTTGGTTATAGGACATTTGATTTGAGCGCAATCCTCAAACTTAGGTCAAAAAAGCCATTTAAGCCTTTTCACAGTGAGATCTATGCGATATGGCCGAGAAATGTAATTTTGATGTTAACTCCCAAACCGCTGCGCAGAAGTCAACCAAACTTCACCCATTAGTGTATTGTATCACAATCTAGTAGTTACATGTGGAAATTTGGTTATAGGACATTTGATTTGAGCGCAATCCTCAAACTTAGGTCAAAAAAGCCATTTAAGCCTTTTCACAGTGAGATCTATGCGATATGGCCGAGAAATGTAATTTTGATGTTAACTCCCAAACCGCTGCGCAGAAGTCAACCAAACTTCACCCAATAGTGTATTGTATCACATTCTAGTAGTTACATTTTAAAATTTCGTTCAAGGACATTTGGTTTGAGCGCAATTATTAAACTTAGGTCAAAAAAGCCATTTAAGCCTTTTCACAGTGAGATCTATGCGATATGGCCGAGAAATGTAATTTTGATGTTAACTCCCAAACCGCTGCGCAGAAGTAAACCAAACTTCACCCAATAGTGTATTGTATCACAATCTAGTAGTTACATGTGGAAATTTGGTTCTAGGACATTTGATTTGAGCGCAATCCTCAAACTTAGGTCAAAAAAGCCATTTAAGCCTTTTCACAGTGAGATCTATGCGATATGGCCGAGAAATGTAATTTTGATGTTAACTCCCAAACCGCTGCGCAGAAGTCAACCAAACTTCACCCAATAGTGTATTGTATCACATTCTAGTAGTCACATTTTAAAATTTCGTTCTAGGACATTTGGTTTGAGCGCAATTATTAAACTTAGGTCAAAAAAGCCATTTAAGCCTTTTCACAGTGAGATCTATGCGATATGGCCGAGAAATGTAATTTTGATGTTAACTCCCAAACCGCTGCGCAGAAGTAAACCAAACTTCACCCATTAGTGTATTGTATCACAATCTAGTAGTTACATGTGGAAATTTGGTTCTAGGACATTTGATTTTAGCGCAATCCTCAAACTTAGGTCAAAAAAGCCATTTAAGCCTTTTCACAGTGAGATCTATGCGATATGGCCGAGAAATGTAATTTTGATGTTAACTCCCAAACCGCTGCGCAGAAGTCAACCAAACTTCACCCATTAGTGAATTGTATCACAATCTAGTAGTTACATGTGGAAATTTGGTTATAGGACATTTGATTTGAGCGCAATCCTCAAACTTAGTTCAAAAAAGCCATTTAAGCCTTTTCACAGTGAGATCTATGCGATATGGCCGAGAAATGTAATTTTGATGTTAACTCCCAAACCGCTGCGCAGAAGTCAACCAAACTTCACCCAATAGTGTATTGTATCACATTCTAGTAGTTACATTTTAAAATTTCGTTCAAGGACATTTGGTTTGAGCGCAATTATTAAACTTAGGTCAAAAAAGCCATTTAAGCCTTTTCACAGTGAGATCTATGCGATATGGCCGAGAAATGTAATTTTGATGTTAACTCCCAAACCGCTGCGCAGAAGTCAACCAAACTTCACCCATTAGTGTATTGTATCACAATCTAGTAGTTACATGTGGAAATTTGGTTCTAGGACATTTGATTTGAGCGCAATCCTCAAACTTAGGTCAAAAAAGCCATTTAAGCCTTTTCACAGTGAGATCTATGCGATATGGCCGAGAAATGTAATTTTGATGTTAACTCCCAAACCGCTGCGCAGAAGTCAACCAAACTTCACCCAATAGTGTATTGTATCACATTCTAGTAGTTACATTTAAAAATTTCGTTCTAGGACATTTGGTTTGAGCGCAATTATTAAACTTAGGTCAAAAAAGCCATTTAAGCCTTTTCACAGTGAGATCTATGCGATATGGCCGAGAAATGTAATTTTGATGTTAACTCCCAAACCGCTGCGCTGAAGTAAACCAAACTTCACCCATTAGTGTATTGTATCACAATCTAGTAGTTACATGTGGAAATTTGGTTCTAGGACATTTGATTTTAGCGCAATCCTCAAACTTAGGTCAAAAAAGCCATTTAAGCCTTTTCACAGTGAGATCTATGCGATATGGCCGAGAAATGTAATTTTGATGTTAACTCCCAAACCGCTGCGCAGAAGTCAACTAAACTTCACCCAATAGTGTATTGTATCACATTCTAGTAGTTACATTTGAAAATTTCGTTGTAGGACATTTGGTTTGAGCGCAATCATTAAACTTAATTAAAAAAGTCATTTAAGCCTTTTCACAGTGAGATCTATGCGATATGGCCGAGAAATGTAATTTTGATGTTAACTACCAAACCGCTGCGCAGAAGTCAACCAAACTTCACCCAATAGTGTATTGTATCACAATCTAGTAGTTACATTTGAAAATTTTGTTCTAGGACATTTTGTTTGAACGTAATCATCAAACTTAATTAAAAAAGTCATTTAAGCCTTTTCACAGTGAGATCTATGCGATATGGCCGAGAAATGTAATTTTGATGTTAACTCCCAAACCGCTGCGCAGAAGTCAACCAAACTTCACCCAATAGTGTATTCTATCACAATCTAGTAGTTACATTTGAAAATTTTGTTTTAGGAAATTTTGTTTGAGCGCAATCATCAAACTTAATTAAAAAAGTCATTTAAGCCTTTTCACAGTGAGATATATGCGATATGGCCGAGAAATGTAATTTTGATGTTCACTCCCAAACCGCTGCGCAGAAGACAACCAAACTTCACCCATTAGTGTATTGTATCACAATCTAGTAGTTACATGTGGAAATTTGGTTATAGGACATTTGATTTGAGCGCAATCCTCAAACTTAGGTCAAAAAAGCCATTTAAGCCTTTTCACAGTGAGATCTATGCGATATGGCCGAGAAATGTAATTTTGATGTTAACTCCCAAACCGCTGCGCAGAAGTCAACCAAACTTCACCCATTAGTGTATTGTATCACAATCTAGTAGTTACATTTGAAAATTTCGTTCTAGGACATTTGGTTTGAGCGCAATCTTTAAACTTAGGTCAAAAAAGCCATTTAAGCCTTTTCACAGTGAGATCTATGCGATATGGCCGAGAAATGTAATTTTGATGTTAACTCCCAAACCGCTGCGCAGAAGTCAACCAAACTTCACCCAATAGTGTATTGTATCACAATCTAGTAGTTACATTTAAAAATTTCGTTCTAGGACATTTTGTTTGAACGCAATCATCAAACTTAATTAAAAAAGTCATTTAAGCCTTTTCACAGTGAGATCTATGCGATATGGCCGAGAAATGTAATTTTGATGTTAACTCCCAAACCGCTGCGCAGAAGTCAACCAAACTTCACCCAATAGTGTATTGTATCACAATCTAGTAGTTACATGTGGAAATTTGGTTATAGGACATTTGATTTGAGCGCAATCCTCAAACTTAGGTCAAAAAAGCCATTTAAGCCTTTTCACAGTGAGATCTATGCGATATGGCCGAGAAATGTAATTTTGATGTTAACTCCCAAACCGCTGCGCAGAAGTCAACCAAACTTCACCCAATAGTGTATTGTATCACAATCTAGTAGTTACATTTGAAAATTTTGTTCTAGGAAATTTTGTTTGAGCGCAATCATCAAACTTAATTAAAAAAGTCATTTAAGCCTTTTCACAGTGAGATCTATGCGATATGGCCGAGAAATGTAATTTTGATGTTAACTCCCAAACCGCTGCGCAGAAGTCAACCAAACTTCACCCATTAGTGTATTTTATCACAATCTAGTAGTTACATGTGGAAATTTGGTTCTAGGACATTTGATTTGAGCGCAATCCTCAAACTTAGGTCAAAAAAGCCATTTAAGCCTTTTCACAGTGAGATCTATGCGATATGGCCGAGAAATGTAATTTTGATGTTAACTCCCAAACCGCTGCGCAGAAGTCAACCAAACTTCACCCAATAGTGTATTGTATCACAATCTAGTAGTTACATTTGAAAATTTTGTTCTAGGACATTTTGTTTGAACGCAATCATCAAACTTAATTAAAAAAGTCATTTAAGCCTTTTCACAGTGAGATCTATGCGATATGGCCGAGAAATGTAATTTTGATGTTAACTCCCAAACCGCTGCGCAGAAGTCAACCAAACTTCACCCAATAGTGTATTGTATCACATTCTAGTAGTTACATTTGAAAATTTCGTTCTAGGACATTTGGTTTGAGCGCAATTATTAAACTTAGGTCAAAAAAGCCATTTCAGCCTTTTCACAGTGAGATCTATGCGATATGGCCGAGAAATGTAATTTTGATGTTAACTCCCAAACCGCTGCGCTGAAGTAAACCAAACTTCACCCAATAGTGTATTGTATCACAATCTAGTAGTTACATTTGAAAATTTGGTTCTAGGACATTTGATTTTAGCGCAATCATCAAACTTAATTAAAAAAGTCATTTAAGCCTTTTCACAGTGAGATCTATGCGATATGGCCGAGAAATGTAATTTTGATGTTAACTCCCAAACCGCTGCGCAGAAGTCAACCAAACTTCACCCATTAGTGTATTTTATCACAATCTAGTAGTTACATGTGGAAATTTGGTTCTAGGACATTTGATTTGAGCGCAATCCTCAAACTTAGGTCAAAAAAGCCATTTAAGCCTTTTCACAGTGAGATCTATGCGATATGGCCGAGAAATGTAATTTTGATGTTCACTCCCAAACCGCTGCGCAGAAGTCAACCAAACTTCACCCATTAGTGTATTGTATCACAATCTAGTAGTTACATGTGGAAATTTGGTTATAGGACATTTGATTTGAGCGCAATCCTCAAACTTAGGTCAAAAAAGCCATTTAAGCCTTTTCACAGTGAGATCTATGCGATATGGCCGAGAAATGTAATTTTGATGTTAACTCCCAAACCGCTGCGCAGAAGTCAACCAAACTTCACCCAATAGTGTATTGTATCACAATCTAGTAGTTACATTTGAAAATTTTGTTCTAGGACATTTTGTTTGAACGCAATCATCAAACTTAATTAAAAAAGTCATTTAAGCCTTTTCACAGTGAGATCTATGCGATATGGCCGAGAAATGTAATTTTGATGTTAACTCCCAAACCGCTGCGCAGAAGTCAACCAAACTTCACCCAATAGTGTATTGTATCACAATCTAGTAGTTACATTTGAAAATTTTGTTCTAGGACATTTTGTTTGAACGCAATCATCAAACTTAATTAAAAAAGTCATTTAAGCCTTTTCACAGTGAGATCTATGCGATATGGCCGAGAAATGTAATTTTGATGTTAACTCCCAAACCGCTGCGCAGAAGTCAACCAAACTTCACCCATTAGTGTATTGTATCACAATCTAGTAGTTACATGTGGAAATTTGGTTATAGGACATTTGATTTGAGCGCAATCCTCAAACTTAGGTCAAAAAAGCCATTTAAGCCTTTTCACAGTGAGATCTATGCGATATGGCCGAGAAATGTAATTTTGATGTTAACTCCCAAACCGCTGCGCAGAAGTCAACCAAACTTCACCCAATAGTGTATTGTATCACAATCTAGTAGTTACATTTGAAAATTTTGTTCTAGGAAATTTTGTTTGAGCGCAATCATCAAACTTAATTAAAAAAGTCATTTAAGCCTTTTCACAGTGAGATCTATGCGATATGGCCGAGAAATGTAATTTTGATGTTAACTCCCAAACCGCTGCGCAGAAGTCAACCAAACTTCACCCATTAGTGTATTTTATCACAATCTAGTAGTTACATGTGGAAATTTGGTTCTAGGACATTTGATTTGAGCGCAATCCTTAAACTTAGGTCAAAAAAGCCATTTAAGCCTTTTCACAGTGAGATCTATGCGATATGGCCGAGAAATGTAATTTTGATGTTCACTCCCAAACCGCTGCGCAGAAGTCAACCAAACTTCACCCATTAGTGTATTGTATCACAATCTAGTAGTTACATGTGGAAATTTGGTTATAGGACATTTGATTTGAGCGCAATCCTCAAACTTAGGTCAAAAAAGCCATTTAAGCCTTTTCACAGTGAGATCTATGCGATATGGCCGAGAAATGTAATTTTGATGTTAACTCCCAAACCGCTGCGCAGAAGTCAACCAAACTTCACCCAATAGTGTATTGTATCACAATCTAGTAGTTACATTTGAATATTTTGTTCTAGGAAATTTTGTTTGAGCGCAATCATCAAACTTAATTAAAAAAGTCATTTAAGCCTTTTCACAGTGAGATCTATGCGATATGGCCGAGAAATGTAATTTTGATGTTAACTCCCAAACCGCTGCGCAGAAGTCAACCAAACTTCACCCAATAGTGTATTGTATCACATTCTAGTAGTTACATTTTAAAATTTCGTTCAAGGACATTTGGTTTGAGCGCAATTATTAAACTTAGGTCAAAAAAGCCATTTAAGCCTTTTCACAGTGAGATCTATGCGATATGGCCGAGAAATGTAATTTTGATGTTAACTCCCAAACCGCTGCGCAGAAGTAAACCAAACTTCACCCATTAGTGTATTGTATCACAATCTAGTAGTTACATGTGGAAATTTGGTTCTAGGACATTTGATTTGAGCGCAATCCTCAAACTTAGGTCAAAAAAGCCATTTAAGCCTTTTCACAGTGAGATCTATACGATATGGCCGAGAAATGTAATTTTGATGTTAACTCCCAAACCGCTGCGCAGAAGTCAACCAAACTTCACCCAATAGTGTATTGTATCACATTCTAGTAGTTACATTTGAAAATTTCGTTCTAGGACATTTGGTTTGAGCGCAATTATTAAACTTAGGTCAAAAAAGCCATTTCAGCCTTTTCACAGTGAGATCTATGCGATATGGCCGAGAAATGTAATTTTGATGTTAACTCCCAAACCGCTGCGCTGAAGTAAACCAAACTTCACCCAATAGTGTATTGTATCACAATCTAGTAGTTACATTTGAAAATTTGGTTCTAGGACATTTGATTTTAGCGCAATCATCAAACTTAATTAAAAAAGTCATTTAAGCCTTTTCACAGTGAGATCTATGCGATATGGCCGAGAAATGTAATTTTGATGTTAACTCCCAAACCGCTGCGCAGAAGTCAACCAAACTTCACCCATTAGTGTATTGTATCACAATCTAGTAGTTACATGTGGAAATTAGGTTCTAGGACATTTGATTTTAGCGCAATCCTCAAACTTAGGTCAAAAAAGCCATTTAAGCCTTTTCACAGTGAGATCTATGCGATATGGCCGAGAAATGTAATTTTGATGTTAACTCCCAAACCGCTGCGCAGAAGTCAACCAAACTTCACCCAATAGTGTATTGTATCACAATCTAGTAGTTACATTTGAAAATTTTGTTCTAGGACATTTTGTTTGAACGCAATCATCAAACTTAATTAAAAAAGTCATTTAAGCCTTTTCACAGTGAGATCTATGCGATATGGCCGAGAAATGTAATTTTGATGTTCACTCCCAAACCGCTGCGCAGAAGTCAACCAAACTTCACCCATTAGTGTATTGTATCACAATCTAGTAGTTACATGTGGAAATTTGGTTATAGGACATTTGATTTGAGCGCAATCCTCAAACTTAGGTCAAAAAAGCCATTTAAGCCTTTTCACAGTGAGATCTATGCGATATGGCCGAGAAATGTAATTTTGATGTTAACTCCCAAACCGCTGCGCAGAAGTCAACCAAACTTTACCCAATAGTGTATTTTATCACAATCTAGTAGTTACATTTGGAAATTTAGTTCTAGGACATTTGATTTGAGCGCAATCTTCAAACTTAATTAAAAAAAGTCATTTAAGCCTTTTCACAGTGAGATCTATGCGATATGGCCGAGAAATGTAATTTTGATGTTAACTCCCAAACCGCTGCGCAGAAGTCAACCAAACTTCACCCATTATTGTATTGTATCACAATCTAGTAATTACATGTGGAAATTTGGTTCTAGGACATTTGATTTGAGCGCAATCCTCAAACTTAGGTCAAAAAAGCCATTTAAGCCTTTTCACAGTGAGATCAATGCGATATGGCCGAGAAATGTAATTTTGATGTTAACTCCCAAACCGCTGCGCAGAAGTCAACCAAACTTCACCCAATAGTGTATTGTATCACATTCTAGTAGTTACATTTAAAAATTTCGTTCTAGGACATTTGGTTTGAGCGCAATTATTAAACTTAGGTCAAAAAAGCCATTTAAGCCTTTTCACAGTGAGATCTATGCGATATGGCCGAGAAATGTAATTTTGATGTTAACTCCCAAACCGCTGCGCAGAAGTCAACCAAACTTCCCCCATTAGTGTATTGTTTCACAATCTAGTAGTTACATGTGGAAATTTGGTTCTAGGACATTTGATTTGAGCGCAATCCTCAAACTTAGGTCAAAAAAGCCATTTAAGCCTTTTCACAGTGAGATCTATGCGATATGGCCGAGAAATGTAATTTTGATGTTAACTCCCAAACCGCTGCGCAGAAGTCAACCAAACTTCACCCAATAGTGTATTGTATCACAATCTAGTAGTTACATTTGAAAATTTTGTTCTAGGACATTTTGTTTGAACGCAATCATCAAACTTAATTAAAAAAGTCATTTAAGCCTTTTCACAGTGAGATCTATGCGATATGGCCGAGAAATGTAATTTTGATGTTCACTCCCAAACCGCTGCGCAGAAGTCAACCAAACTTCACCCATTAGTGTATTGTATCACAATCTAGTAGTTACATGTGGAAATTTGGTTATAGGACATTTGATTTGAGCGCAATCCTCAAACTTAGGTCAAAAAAGCCATTTAAGCCTTTTCACAGTGAGATCTATGCGATATGGCCGAGAAATGTAATTTTGATGTTAACTCCCAAACCGCTGCGCAGAAGTCAACCAAACTTTACCCAATAGTGTATTTTATCACAATCTAGTAGTTACATTTGGAAATTTAGTTCTAGGACATTTGATTTGAGCGCAATCTTCAAACTTAATTAAAAAAAGTCATTTAAGCCTTTTCACAGTGAGATCTATGCGATATGGCCGAGAAATGTAATTTTGATGTTAACTCCCAAACCGCTGCGCAGAAGTCAACCAAACTTCACCCATTATTGTATTGTATCACAATCTAGTAATTACATGTGGAAATTTGGTTCTAGGACATTTGATTTGAGCGCAATCCTCAAACTTAGGTCAAAAAAGCCATTTAAGCCTTTTCACAGTGAGATCAATGCGATATGGCCGAGAAATGTAATTTTGATGTTAACTCCCAAACCGCTGCGCAGAAGTCAACCAAACTTCACCCAATAGTGTATTGTATCACATTCTAGTAGTTACATTTAAAAATTTCGTTCTAGGACATTTGGTTTGAGCGCAATTATTAAACTTAGGTCAAAAAAGCCATTTAAGCCTTTTCACAGTGAGATCTATGCGATATGGCCGAGAAATGTAATTTTGATGTTAACTCCCAAACCGCTGCGCAGAAGTCAACCAAACTTCCCCCATTAGTGTATTGTTTCACAATCTAGTAGTTACATGTGGAAATTTGGTTCTAGGACATTTGATTTGAGCGCAATCCTCAAACTTAGGTCAAAAAAGCCATTTAAGCCTTTTCACAGTGAGATCTATGCGATATGGCCGAGAAATGTAATTTTGATGTTAACTCCCAAACCGCTGCGCAGAAGTCAACCAAACTTCACCCAATAGTGTATTGTATCACATTCTAGTAGTTACATTTGAAAATTTTGTTCTAGGAAATTTTGTTTTGAGCGCAATCATCAAACTTAATTAAAAAAGTCATTTAAGCCTTTTCACAGTGAGATCTATGCGATATGGCCGAGAAATGTAATTTTGATGTTAACTCCCAAACCGGTGCGCAGAAGTCAACCAAACTTCACCCAATAGTGTATTGTATCACAATCTAGTAGTTACATGTGAAAATTTGGTTCTAGGACATTTTGTTTGAGCGCAATCCTCAAACTTAGGTCAAAAAAGCCATTTAAGCCTTTTCACAGTGAGATCTATGCGATATGGCCGAGAAATGTAATTTTGATGTTAACTCCCAAACCGCTGCGCAGAAGTCAACCAAACTTCACCCAATAGTGTATTGTATCACAATCTAGTAGTTACATTTGAAAATTTTGTTCTAGGACATTTTGTTTGAACGCAATCATCAAACTTAATTAAAAAAGTCATTTAAGCCTTTTCACAGTGAGATCTATGCGATATGGCCGAGAAATGTAATTTTGATGTTAACTCCCAAACCGCTGCGCAGAAGTCAACCAAACTTCACCCATTAGTGTATTGTATCACAATCTAGTAGTTACATGTGGAAATTTGGTTATTGGACATTTGATTTGAGCGCAATCCTCAAACTTCGGTCAAAAAAGCCATTTAAGCCTTTTCACAGTGAGATCTATGCGATATGGCCGAGAAATGTAATTTTGATAACTCCCAAACCGCTGCGCAGAAGTCAACCAAACTTCACCCATTAGTGTATTGTATCACAATCTAGTAGTTACATGTGGAAATTTGGTTCTAGGACATTTGATTTGAGCGCAATCCTCAAACTTAGGTCAAAAAAGCCATTTAAGCCTTTTCACAGTGAGATCTATGCGATATGGCCGAGAAATGTAATTTTGATGTTAACTCCCAAACCGCTGCGCAGAAGTCAACCAAACTTCACCCAATAGTGTATTGTATCACATTCTAGTAGTTACATTTGAAAATTTTGTTCTAGGACAATTGGTTTGAGCGCAATCATTAAACTTAGGTCAAAAAAGCCATTTAAGCCTTTTCACAGTGAGATCTATGCGATATGGCCGAGAAATGTAATTTTGATGTTAACTCCCAAACCGCTGCGCAGAAGTCAACTAAACTTCACCCAATAGTGTATTGTATCACAATCTAGTAGTTACATTTGAAAATTTTGTTCTAGGAAATTTTGTTTGAGCGCAATCATCAAACTTAATTAAAAAAGTCATTTAAGCCTTTTCACAGTGAGATCTATGCGATATGGCCGAGAAATGTAATTTTGATGTTAACTCCCAAACCGCTGCGCAGAAGTCAACCAAACTTCACCCAATAGTGTATTGTATCACATTCTAGTAGTTACATTTGAAAATTTCGTTCTAGGACATTTGGTTTGAGCGCAATTATTAAACTTAGGTCAAAAAAGCCATTTAAGCCTTTTCACAGTGAGATCTATGCGATATGGCCGAGAAATGTAATTTTGATGTTAACTCCCAAACCGCTGCGCAGAAGTAAACCAAACTTCACCCATTAGTGTATTGTATCACAATCTAGTAGTTAAATGTGGAAATTTGGTTCTAGGACATTTGATTTGAGCGCAATCCTCAAACTTAGGTCAAAAAAGCCATTTAAGCTTTTTCACAGTGAGATCTATGCGATATGGCCGAGAAATGTAATTTTGATGTTAACTCCCAAACCGCTGCGCAGAAGTCAACCAAACTTCACCCAATAGTGTATTGTATCACAATCTAGTAGTTACATTTGGAAATTTAGTTCTAGGACATTTGATTTGAGCGCAATCTTCAAACTTAATTAAAAAAAGCCATTTAAGCCTTTTCACAGTGAGATCTATGCGATATGGCCGAGAAATGTAATTTTGATGTTAACTCCCAAACCGCTGCGCAGAAGTCAACCAAACTTCACCCAATAGTGTATTTTATCACAATCTAGTAGTTACATTTGGAAATTTAGTTCTAGGACATTTGATTTGAGCGCAATCTTCAAACTTAATTAAAAAAAGTCATTTAAGCCTTTTCACAGTGAGATCTATGCGATATGGCCGAGAAATGTAATTTTGATGTTAACTCCCAAACCGCTGCGCAGAAGTCAACCAAACTTCACCCATTTGTGTATTGTATCACAATCTAGTAATTACATGTGGAAATTTGGTTCTAGGACATTTGATTTGAGCGCAATCCTCAAACTTAGGTCAAAAAAGCCATTTAAGCCTTTTCACAGTGAAATCTATGCGATATGGCCGAGAAATGTAATTTTGATGTTAACTCCCAAACCGCTGCGCAGAAGTCAACCAAACTTCACCCAATAGTGTATTGTATCACAATCTAGTAGTTACATTTGAAAATTTTGTTCTAGGACATTTTGTTTGAACGCAATCATCAAACTTAATTAAAAAAGTCATTTAAGCCTTTTCACAGTGAGATCTATGCGATATGGCCGAGAAATGTAATTTTGATGTTAACTCCCAAACCGCTGCGCAGAAGTCAACCAAACTTCACCCATTAGTGTATTGTATCACAATCTAGTAGTTACATGTGGAAATTTGGTTCTAGGACATTTGATTTGAGCGCAATCCTCAAACTTAGGTCAAAAAAGCCATTTAAGCCTTTTCACAGTGAGATCTATGCGATATGGCCGAGAAATGTAATTTTGATGTTCACTCCCAAACCGCTGCGCAGAAGTCAACCAAACTTCACCCATTAGTGTATTGTATCACAATCTAGTAGTTACATGTGGAAATTTGGTTATAGGACATTTGATTTGAGCGCAATCCTCAAACTTAGGTCAAAAAAGCCATTTAAGCCTTTTCACAGTGAGATCTATGCGATATGGCCGAGAAATGTAATTTTGATGTTAACTCCCAAACCGCTGCGCAGAAGTCAACCAAACTTCACCCATTAGTGTATTGTATCACAATCTAGTAGTTACATGTGGAAATTTGGTTATAGGACATTTGATTTGAGCGCAATCCTCAAACTTAGGTCAAAAAAGCCATTTAAGCCTTTTCACAGTGAGATCTATGCGATATGGCCGAGAAATGTAATTTTGATGTTAACTCCCAAACCGCTGCGCAGAAGTCAACCAAACTTCACCCAATAGTGTATTGTATCACATTCTAGTAGTTACATTTTAAAATTTCGTTCAAGGACATTTGGTTTGAGCGCAATTATTAAACTTAGGTCAAAAAAGCCATTTAAGCCTTTTCACAGTGAGATCTATGCGATATGGCCGAGAAATGTAATTTTGATGTTAACTCCCAAACCGCTGCGCAGAAGTAAACCAAACTTCACCCAATAGTGTATTGTATCACAATCTAGTAGTTACATGTGGAAATTTGGTTCTAGGACATTTGATTTGAGCGCAATCCTCAAACTTAGGTCAAAAAAGCCATTTAAGCCTTTTCACAGTGAGATCTATGCGATATGGCCGAGAAATGTAATTTTGATGTTAACTCCCAAACCGCTGCGCAGAAGTCAACCAAACATCACCCAATAGTGTATTGTATCACATTCTAGTAGTCACATTTTAAAATTTCGTTCTAGGACATTTGGTTTGAGCGCAATTATTAAACTTAGGTCAAAAAAGCCATTTAAGCCTTTTCACAGTGAGATCTATGCGATATGGCCGAGAAATGTAATTTTGATGTTAACTCCCAAACCGCTGCGCAGAAGTAAACCAAACTTCACCCATTAGTGTATTGTATCACAATCTAGTAGTTACATGTGGAAATTTGGTTCTAGGACATTTGATTTTAGCGCAATCCTCAAACTTAGGTCAAAAAAGCCATTTAAGCCTTTTCACAGTGAGATCTATGCGATATGGCCGAGAAATGTAATTTTGATGTTAACTCCCAAACCGCTGCGCAGAAGTCAACCAAACTTCACCCATTAGTGTATTGTATCACAATCTAGTAGTTACATGTGGAAATTTGGTTATAGGACATTTGATTTGAGCGCAATCCTCAAACTTAGGTCAAAAAAGCCATTTAAGCCTTTTCACAGTGAGATCTATGCGATATGGCCGAGAAATGTAATTTTGATGTTAACTCCCAAACCGCTGCGCAGAAGTCAACCAAACTTCACCCAATAGTGTATTGTATCACATTCTAGTAGTTACATTTTAAAATTTTGTTTTAGGAAATTTTGTTTGAGCGCAATTATTAAACTTAGGTCAAAAAAGCCATTTAAGCCTTTTCACAGTGAGATATATGCGATATGGCCGAGAAATGTAATTTTGATGTTCACTCCCAAACCGCTGCGCAGAAGACAACCAAACTTCACCCATTAGTGTATTGTATCACAATCTAGTAGTTACATGTGGAAATTTGGTTATAGGACATTTGATTTGAGCGCAATCCTCAAACTTAGGTCAAAAAAGCCATTTAAGCCTTTTCACAGTGAGATCTATGCGATATGGCCGAGAAATGTAATTTTGATGTTAACTCCCAAACCGCTGCGCAGAAGTCAACCAAACTTCACCCATTAGTGTATTGTATCACAATCTAGTAGTTACATTTGAAAATTTCGTTCTAGGACATTTGGTTTGAGCGCAATCTTTAAACTTAGGTCAAAAAAGCCATTTAAGCCTTTTCACAGTGAGATCTATGCGATATGGCCGAGAAATGTAATTTTGATGTTAACTCCCAAACCGCTGCGCAGAAGTCAACCAAACTTCACCCAATAGTGTATTGTATCACAATCTAGTAGTTACATTTAAAAATTTCGTTCTAGGACATTTTGTTTGAACGCAATCATCAAACTTAATTAAAAAAGTCATTTAAGCCTTTTCACAGTGAGATCTATGCGATATGGCCGAGAAATGTAATTTTGATGTTAACTCCCAAACCGCTGCGCAGAAGTCAACCAAACTTCACCCAATAGTGTATTGTATCACAATCTAGTAGTTACATGTGGAAATTTGGTTATAGGACATTTGATTTGAGCGCAATCCTCAAACTTAGGTCAAAAAAGCCATTTAAGCCTTTTCACAGTGAGATCTATGCGATATGGCCGAGAAATGTAATTTTGATGTTAACTCCATAACCGCTGCGCAGAAGTCAACCAAACTTCACCCAATAGTGTATTGTATCACAATCTAGTAGTTACATTTGAAAATTTTGTTCTAGGAAATTTTGTTTGAGCGCAATCATCAAACTTAATTAAAAAAGTCATTTAAGCCTTTTCACAGTGAGATCTATGCGATATGGCCGAGAAATGTAATTTTGATGTTAACTCCCAAACCGCTGCGCAGAAGTCAACCAAACTTCACCCATTAGTGTATTTTATCACAATCTAGTAGTTACATGTGGAAATTTGGTTCTAGGACATTTGATTTGAGCGCAATCCTCAAACTTAGGTCAAAAAAGCCATTTAAGCCTTTTCACAGTGAGATCTATGCGATATGGCCGAGAAATGTAATTTTGATGTTAACTCCCAAACCGCTGCGCAGAAGTCAACCAAACTTCACCCAATAGTGTATTGTATCACATTCTAGTAGTTACATTTGAAAATTTCGTTCTAGGACATTTGGTTTGAGCGCAATCCTCAAACTTAGGTCAAAAAAGCCATTTAAGCCTTTTCACAGTGAGATCTATGCGATATGGCCGAGAAATGTAATTTTGATGTTAACTCCCAAACCGCTGCGCAGAAGTCAACCAAACTTCACCCAATAGTGTATTGTATCACAATCTAGTAGTTACATTTGAAAATTTTGTTCTAGGACATTTTGTTTGAACGCAATCATCAAACTTAATTAAAAAAGTCATTTAAGCCTTTTCACAGTGAGATCTATGCGATATGGCCGAGAAATGTAATTTTGATGTTAACTCCCAAACCGCTGCGCAGAAGTCAACCAAACTTCACCCAATAGTGTATTGTATCACAATCTAGTAGTTACATTTGAAAATTTTGTTTTAGGACATTTTGTTTGAGCGCAATCCTCAAACTTAGGTCAAAAAAGCCATTTAAGCCTTTTCACAGTGAGATCTATGCGATATGGCCGAGAAATGTAATTTTGATGTTAACTCCCAAACCGCTGCGCAGAAGTCAACCAAACTTCACCCAATAGTGTATTGTATCACAATCTAGTAGTTACATTTGAAAATTTTGTTCTAGGACATTTTGTTTGAACGCAATCATCAAACTTAATTAAAAAAGTCATTTAAGCCTTTTCACAGTGAGATCTATGCGATATGGCCGAGAAATGTAATTTTGATGTTAACTCCCAAACCGCTGCGCAGAAGTCAACCAAACTTCACCCATTAGTGTATTGTATCACAATCTAGTAGTTACATGTGGAAATTTGGTTATTGGACATTTGATTTGAGCGCAATCCTCAAACTTAGGTCAAAAAAGCCATTTAAGCCTTTTCACAGTGAGATCTATGCGATATGGCCGAGAAATGTAATTTTGATGTTAACTCCCAAACCGCTGCGCAGAAGTCAACCAAACTTCACCCAATAGTGTATTGTATCACAATCTAGTAGTTACATTTGAAAATTTTGTTCTAGGACATTTTGTTTGAACGCAATCATCAAACTTAATTAAAAAAGTCATTTAAGCCTTTTCACAGTGAGATCTATGCGATATGGCCGAGAAATGTAATTTTGATGTTAACTCCCAAACCGCTGCGCAGAAGTCAACCAAACTTCACCCATTAGTGTATTGTATCACAATCTAGTAGTTACATGTGGAAATTTGGTTATAGGACATTTGATTTGAGCGCAATCCTCAAACTTAGGTCAAAAAAGCCATTTAAGCCTTTTCACAGTGAGATCTATGCGATATGGCCGAGAAATGTAATTTTGATGTTAACTCCCAAACCGCTGCGCAGAAGTCAACCAAACTTCACCCAATAGTGTATTGTATCACAATCTAGTAGTTACATTTGAAAATTTTGTTCTAGGAAATTTTGTTTGAGCGCAATCATCAAACTTAATTAAAAAAGTCATTTAAGCCTTTTCACAGTGAGATCTATGCGATATGGCCGAGAAATGTAATTTTGATGTTAACTCCCAAACCGCTGCGCAGAAGTCAACTAAACTTCACCCATTAGTGTATTTTATCACAATCTAGTAGTTACATGTGGAAATTTGGTTCTAGGACATTTGATTTGAGCGCAATCCTCAAACTTAGGTCAAAAAAGCCATTTAAGCCTTTTCACAGTGAGATCTATGCGATATGGCCGAGAAATGTAATTTTGATGTTCACTCCCAAACCGCTGCGCAGAAGTCAACCAAACTTCACCCATTAGTGTATTGTATCACAATCTAGTAGTTACATGTGGAAATTTGGTTATAGGACATTTGATTTGAGCGCAATCCTCAAACTTAGGTCAAAAAAGCCATTTAAGCCTTTTCACAGTGAGATCTATGCGATATGGCCGAGAAATGTAATTTTGATGTTAACTCCCAAACCGCTGCGCAGAAGTCAACCAAACTTCACCCAATAGTGTATTGTATCACAATCTAGTAGTTACATTTGAAAATTTTGTTCTAGGACATTTTGTTTGAACGCAATCATCAAACTTAATTAAAAAAGTCATTTAAGCCTTTTCACAGTGAGATCTATGCGATATGGCCGAGAAATGTAATTTTGATGTTAACTCCCAAACCGCTGCGCAGAAGTCAACCAAACTTCACCCAATAGTGTATTGTATCACAATCTAGTAGTTACATTTGAAAATTTTGTTCTAGGAAATTTTGTTTGAGCGCAATCATCAAACTTAATTAAAAAAGTCATTTAAGCCTTTTCACAGTGAGATCTATGCAATATGGCCGAGAAATGTAATTTTGATGTTAACTCCCAAACCGCTGCGCAGAAGTCAACCAAACTTCACCCAATAGTGTATTTTATCACAATCTAGTAGTTACATGTGGAAATTTGGTTCTAGGACATTTGATTTGAGCGCAATCCTCAAACTTAGGTCAAAAAAGCCATTTAAGCCTTTTCACAGTGAGATCTATGCGATATGGCCGAGAAATGTAATTTTGATGTTAACTCCCAAACCGCTGCGCAGAAGTCAACCAAACTTCACCCAATAGTGTATTGTATCACAATCTAGTAGTTACATTTAAAAATTTCGTTCTAGGACATTTTGTTTGAACGCAATCATCAAACTTAATTAAAAAATTCATTTAAGCCTTTTCACAGTGAGATCTATGCGATATGGCCGAGAAATGTAATTTTGATGTTAACTCCCAAACCGCTGCGCAGAAGTCAACCAAACTTCACCCAATAGTGTATTGTATCACAATCTAGTATTTACATGTGGAAATTTGGTTATAGGACATTTGATTTGAGCGCAATCCTCAAACTTAGGTCAAAAAAGCCATTTAAGCCTTTTCACAGTGAGATCTATGCGATATGGCCGAGAAATGTAATTTTGATGTTAACTCCCAAACCGCTGCGCAGAAGTCAACCAAACTTCACCCAATAGTGTATTGTATCACAATCTAGTAGTTACATTTGAAAATTTTGTTTTAGGAAATTTTGTTTGAGCGCAATCATCAAACTTAATTAAAAAAGTCATTTAAGCCTTTTCACAGTGAGATCTATGCGATATGGCCGAGAAATGTAATTTTGATGTTAACTCCCAAACCGCTGCGCAGAAGTCAACCAAACTTCACCCATTAGTGTATTTTATCACAATCTAGTAGTTACATGTGGAAATTTGGTTCTAGGACATTTGATTTGAGCGCAATCCTCAAACTTAGGTCAAAAAAGCCATTTAAGCCTTTTCACAGTGAGATCTATGCGATATGGCCGAGAAATGTAATTTTGATGTTAACTCCCAAACCGCTGCGCAGAAGTCAACCAAACTTCACCCAATAGTGTATTGTATCACATTCTAGTAGTTACATTTGAAAATTTCGTTCTAGGACATTTGGTTTGAGCGCAATCCTCAAACTTAGGTCAAAAAAGCCATTTAAGCCTTTTCACAGTGAGATCTATGCGATATGGCCGAGAAATGTAATTTTGATGTTAACTCCCAAACCGCTGCGCAGAAGTCAACCAAACTTCACCCAATAGTGTATTGTATCACAATCTAGTAGTTACATTTGAAAATTTTGTTCTAGGACATTTTGTTTGAACGCAATCATCAAACTTAATTAAAAAAGTCATTTAAGCCTTTTCACAGTGAGATCTATGCGATATGGCCGAGAAATGTAATTTTGATGTTAACTCCCAAACCGCTGCGCAGAAGTCAACCAAACTTCACCCAATAGTGTATTGTATCACAATCTAGTAGTTACATTTGAAAATTTTGTTTTAGGACATTTTGTTTGAGCGCAATCCTCAAACTTAGGTCAAAAAAGCCATTTAAGCCTTTTCACAGTGAGATCTATGCGATATGGCCGAGAAATGTAATTTTGATGTTAACTCCCAAACCGCTGCGCAGAAGTCAACCAAACTTCACCCAATAGTGTATTGTATCACAATCTAGTAGTTACATTTGAAAATTTTGTTCTAGGACATTTTGTTTGAACGCAATCATCAAACTTAATTAAAAAAGTCATTTAAGCCTTTTCACAGTGAGATCTATGCGATATGGCCGAGAAATGTAATTTTGATGTTAACTCCCAAACCGCTGCGCAGAAGTCAACCAAACTTCACCCATTAGTGTATTGTATCACAATCTAGTAGTTACATGTGGAAATTTGGTTATTGGACATTTGATTTGAGCGCAATCCTCAAACTTAGGTCAAAAAAGCCATTTAAGCCTTTTCACAGTGAGATCTATGCGATATGGCCGAGAAATGTAATTTTGATGTTAACTCCCAAACCGCTGCGCAGAAGTCAACCAAACTTCACCCAATAGTGTATTGTATCACAATCTAGTAGTTACATTTGAAAATTTTGTTCTAGGACATTTTGTTTGAACGCAATCATCAAACTTAATTAAAAAAGTCATTTAAGCCTTTTCACAGTGAGATCTATGCGATATGGCCGAGAAATGTAATTTTGATGTTAACTCCCAAACCGCTGCGCAGAAGTCAACCAAACTTCACCCATTAGTGTATTGTATCACAATCTAGTAGTTACATGTGGAAATTTGGTTATAGGACATTTGATTTGAGCGCAATCCTCAAACTTAGGTCAAAAAAGCCATTTAAGCCTTTTCACAGTGAGATCTATGCGATATGGCCGAGAAATGTAATTTTGATGTTAACTCCCAAACCGCTGCGCAGAAGTCAACCAAACTTCACCCAATAGTGTATTGTATCACAATCTAGTAGTTACATTTGAAAATTTTGTTCTAGGAAATTTTGTTTGAGCGCAATCATCAAACTTAATTAAAAAATTCATTTAAGCCTTTTCACAGTGAGATCTATGCGATATGGCCGAGAAATGTAATTTTGATGTTAACTCCCAAACCGCTGCGCAGAAGTCAACCAAACTTCACCCAATAGTGTATTGTATCACAATCTAGTAGTTACATGTGGAAATTTGGTTATAGGACATTTGATTTGAGCGCAATCCTCAAACTTAGGTCAAAAAAGCCATTTAAGCCTTTTCACAGTGAGATCTATGCGATATGGCCGAGAAATGTAATTTTGATGTTAACTCCCAAACCGCTGCGCAGAAGTCAACCAAACTTCACCCAATAGTGTATTGTATCACAATCTAGTAGTTACATTTGAAAATTTTGTTTTAGGACATTTTGTTTGAGCGCAATCATCAAACTTAATTAAAAAAGTCATTTAAGCCTTTTCACAGTGAGATCTATGCGATATGGCCGAGAAATGTAATTTTGATGTTAACTCCCAAACCGCTGCGCAGAAGTCAACCAAACTTCACCCATTAGTGTATTTTATCACAATCTAGTAGTTACATGTGGAAATTTGGTTCTAGGACATTTGATTTGAGCGCAATCCTCAAACTTAGGTCAAAAAAGCCATTTAAGCCTTTTCACAGTGAGATCTATGCGATATGGCCGAGAAATGTAATTTTGATGTTAACTCCCAAACCGCTGCGCAGAAGTCAACCAAACTTCACCCAATAGTGTATTGTATCACATTCTAGTAGTTACATTTGAAAATTTCGTTCTAGGACATTTGGTTTGAGCGCAATCCTCAAACTTAGGTCAAAAAAGCCATTTAAGCCTTTTCACAGTGAGATCTATGCGATATGGCCGAGAAATGTAATTTTGATGTTAACTCCCAAACCGCTGCGCAGAAGTCAACCAAACTTCACCCAATAGTGTATTGTATCACAATCTAGTAGTTACATTTGAAAATTTTGTTCTAGGACATTTTGTTTGAACGCAATCATCAAACTTAATTAAAAAAGTCATTTAAGCCTTTTCACAGTGAGATCTATGCGATATGGCCGAGAAATGTAATTTTGATGTTAACTCCCAAACCGCTGCGCAGAAGTCAACCAAACTTCACCCAATAGTGTATTGTATCACAATCTAGTAGTTACATTTGAAAATTTTGTTTTAGGACATTTTGTTTGAGCGCAATCCTCAAACTTAGGTCAAAAAAGCCATTTAAGCCTTTTCACAGTGAGATCTATGCGATATGGCCGAGAAATGTAATTTTGATGTTAACTCCCAAACCGCTGCGCAGAAGTCAACCAAACTTCACCCAATAGTGTATTGTATCACAATCTAGTAGTTACATTTGAAAATTTTGTTCTAGGACATTTTGTTTGAACGCAATCATCAAACTTAATTAAAAAAGTCATTTAAGCCTTTTCACAGTGAGATCTATGCGATATGGCCGAGAAATGTAATTTTGATGTTAACTCCCAAACCGCTGCGCAGAAGTCAACCAAACTTCACCCATTAGTGTATTGTATCACAATCTAGTAGTTACATGTGGAAATTTGGTTATTGGACATTTGATTTGAGCGCAATCCTCAAACTTAGGTCAAAAAAGCCATTTAAGCCTTTTCACAGTGAGATCTATGCGATATGGCCGAGAAATGTAATTTTGATGTTAACTCCCAAACCGCTGCGCAGAAGTCAACCAAACTTCACCCAATAGTGTATTGTATCACAATCTAGTAGTTACATTTGAAAATTTTGTTCTAGGACATTTTGTTTGAACGCAATCATCAAACTTAATTAAAAAAGTCATTTAAGCCTTTTCACAGTGAGATCTATGCGATATGGCCGAGAAATGTAATTTTGATGTTAACTCCCAAACCGCTGCGCAGAAGTCAACCAAACTTCACCCAATAGTGTATTGTATCACAATCTAGTAGTTACATTTGAAAATTTTGTTCTAGGACATTTTGTTTGAGCGCAATCCTCAAACATAGGTCAAAAAAGCCATTTAAGCCTTTTCACAGTGAGATCTATGCGATATGGCCGAGAAATGTAATTTTGATGTTAACTCCCAAACCGCTGCGCAGAAGTCAACCAAACTTCACCCATTAGTGTATTGTATCACAATCTAGTAGTTACATGTGGAAATTTGGTTATAGGACATTTGATTTGAGCGCAATCCTCAAACTTAGGTCAAAAAAGCCATTTAAGCCTTTTCACAGTGAGATCTATGCGATATGGCCGAGAAATGTAATTTTGATGTTAACTCCCAAACCGCTGCGCAGAAGTCAACCAAACTTCACCCAATAGTGTATTGTATCACATTCTAGTAGTTACATTTTAAAATTTCGTTCAAGGACATTTGGTTTGAGCGCAATTATTAAACTTAGGTCAAAAAAGCCATTTAAGCCTTTTCACAGTGAGATCTATGCGATATGGCCGAGAAATGTAATTTTGATGTTAACTCCCAAACCGCTGCGCAGAAGTAAACCAAACTTCACCCATTAGTGTATTGTATCACAATCTAGTAGTTACATGTGGAAATTTGGTTCTAGGACATTTGATTTGAGCGCAATCCTCAAACTTAGGTCAAAAAAGCCATTTAAGCCTTTTCACAGTGAGATCTATGCGATATGGCCGAGAAATGTAATTTTGATGTTAACTCCCAAACCGCTGCGCAGAAGTCAACCAAACTTCACCCAATAGTGTATTGTATCACATTCTAGTAGTTACATTTGAAAATTTCGTTCTAGGACATTTGGTTTGAGCGCAATTATTAAACTTAGGTCAAAAAAGCCATTTAAGCCTTTTCACAGTGAGATCTATGCGATATGGCCGAGAAATGTAATTTTGATGTTAACTCCCAAACCGCTGCGCAGAAGTCAACCAAACTTCACCCATTAGTGTATTGTATCACAATCTAGTAGTTACATGTGGAAATTTGGTTATAGGACATTTGATTTGAGCGCAATCCTCAAACTTAGGTCAAAAAAGCCATTTAAGCCTTTTCACAGTGAGATCTATGCGATATGGCCGAGAAATGTAATTTTGATGTTAACTCCCAAACCGCTGCGCAGAAGTCAACCAAACTTCACCCAATAGTGTATTGTATCACATTCTAGTAGTTACATTTTAAAATTTCGTTCAAGGACATTTGGTTTGAGCGCAATTATTAAACTTAGGTCAAAAAAGCCATTTAAGCCTTTTCACAGTGAGATCTATGCGATATGGCCGAGAAATGTAATTTTGATGTTAACTCCCAAACCGCTGCGCAGAAGTAAACCAAACTTCACCCATTAGTGTATTGTATCACAATCTAGTAGTTACATGTGGAAATTTGGTTCTAGGACATTTGATTTGAGCGCAATCCTCAAACTTAGGTCAAAAAAGCCATTTAAGCCTTTTCACAGTGAGATCTATACGATATGGCCGAGAAATGTAATTTTGATGTTAACTCCCAAACCGCTGCGCAGAAGTCAACCAAACTTCACCCAATAGTGTATTGTATCACATTCTAGTAGTTACATTTGAAAATTTCGTTCTAGGACATTTGGTTTGAGCGCAATTATTAAACTTAGGTCAAAAAAGCCATTTAAGCCTTGTCACAGTGAGATCTATGCGATATGGCCGAGAAATGTAATTTTGATGTTAACTCCCAAACCGCTGCGCTGAAGTAAACCAAACTTCACCCAATAGTGTATTGTATCACAATCTAGTAGTTACATTTGAAAATTTGGTTCTAGGACATTTGATTTTAGCGCAATCATCAAACTTAATTAAAAAAGTCATTTAAGCCTTTTCACAGTGAGATCTATGCGATATGGCCGAGAAATGTAATTTTGATGTTAACTCCCAAACCGCTGCGCAGAAGTCAACCAAACTTCACCCATTAGTGTATTTTATCACAATCTAGTAGTTACATGTGGAAATTTGGTTCTAGGACATTTGATTTGAGCGCAATCCTCAAACTTAGGTCAAAAAAGCCATTTAAGCCTTTTCACAGTGAGATCTATGCGATATGGCCGAGAAATGTAATTTTGATGTTAACTCCCAAACCGCTGCGCAGAAGTCAACCAAACTTCACCCAATAGTGTATTGTATCACAATCTAGTAGTTACATTTGAAAATTTTGTTCTAGGACATTTTGTTTGAACGCAATCATCAAACTTAATTAAAAAAGTCATTTAAGCCTTTTCACAGTGAGATCTATGCGATATGGCCGAGAAATGTAATTTTGATGTTAACTCCCAAACCGCTGCGCAGAAGTCAACCAAACTTCACCCATTAGTGTATTGTATCACAATCTAGTAGTTACATGTGGAAATTTGGTTATAGGACATTTGATTTGAGCGCAATCCTCAAACTTAGGTCAAAAAAGCCATTTAAGCCTTTTCACAGTGAGATCTATGCGATATGGCCGAGAAATGTAATTTTGATGTTAACTCCCAAACCGCTGCGCAGAAGTCAACCAAACTTCACCCAATAGTGTATTGTATCACAATCTAGTAGTTACATTTGAAAATTTTGTTCTAGGAAATTTTGTTTGAGCGCAATCATCAAACTTAATTAAAAAAGTCATTTAAGCCTTTTCACAGTGAGATCTATGCGATATGGCCGAGAAATGTAATTTTGATGTTAACTCCCAAACCGCTGCGCAGAAGTCAACCAAACTTCACCCATTAGTGTATTTTATCACAATCTAGTAGTTACATGTGGAAATTTGGTTATAGGACATTTGATTTGAGCGCAATCCTCAAACTTAGGTCAAAAAAGCCATTTAAGCCTTTTCACAGTGAGATCTATGCGATATGGCCGAGAAATGTAATTTTGATGTTCACTCCCAAACCGCTGCGCAGAAGTCAACCAAACTTCACCCATTAGTGTATTGTATCACAATCTAGTAGTTACATGTGGAAATTTGGTTATAGGACATTTGATTTGAGCGCAATCCTCAAACTTAGGTCAAAAAAGCCATTTAAGCCTTTTCACAGTGAGATCTATGCGATATGGCCGAGAAATGTAATTTTGATGTTAACTCCCAAACCGCTGCGCAGAAGTCAACCAAACTTCACCCAATAGTGTATTGTATCACAATCTAGTAGTTACATGTGGAAATTTGGTTATAGGACATTTGATTTGAGCGCAATCCTCAAACTTAGGTCAAAAAAGCCATTTAAGCCTTTTCACAGTGAGATCTATGCGATATGGCCGAGAAATGTAATTTTGATGTTAACTCCCAAACCGCTGCGCAGAAGTCAACCAAACTTCACCCAATAGTGTATTGTATCACAATCTAGTAGTTACATTTGAAAATTTTGTTCTAGGAAATTTTGTTTGAGCGCAATCATCAAACTTAATTAAAAAAGTCATTTAAGCCTTTTCACAGTGAGATCTATGCGATATGGCCGAGAAATGTAATTTTGATGTTAACTCCCAAACCGCTGCGCAGAAGTCAACCAAACTTCACCCAATAGTGTATTGTATCACATTCTAGTAGTTACATTTTAAAATTTCGTTCAAGGACATTTGGTTTGAGCGCAATTATTAAACTTAGGTCAAAAAAGCCATTTCAGCCTTTTCACAGTGAGATCTATGCGATATGGCCGAGAAATGTAATTTTGATGTTAACTCCCAAACCGCTGCGCTGAAGTAAACCAAACTTCACCCAATAGTGTATTGTATCACAATCTAGTAGTTACATTTGAAAATTTGGTTCTAGGACATTTGATTTTAGCGCAATCATCAAACTTAATTAAAAAAGTCATTTAAGCCTTTTCACAGTGAGATCTATGCGATATGGCCGAGAAATGTAATTTTGATGTTAACTCCCAAACCGCTGCGCAGAAGTCAACCAAACTTCACCCATTAGTGTATTTTATCACAATCTAGTAGTTACATGTGGAAATTTGGTTCTAGGACATTTGATTTGAGCGCAATCCTCAAACTTAGGTCAAAAAAGCCATTTAAGCCTTTTCACAGTGAGATCTATGCGATATGGCCGAGAAATGTAATTTTGATGTTAACTCCCAAACCGCTGCGCAGAAGTCAACCAAACTTCACCCAATAGTGTATTGTATCACAATCTAGTAGTTACATTTGAAAATTTTGTTCTAGGACATTTTGTTTGAACGCAATCATCAAACTTAATTAAAAAAGTCATTTAAGCCTTTTCACAGTGAGATCTATGCGATATGGCCGAGAAATGTAATTTCGATGTTAACTCCCAAACCGCTGCGCAGAAGTCAACCAAACTTCACCCATTAGTGTATTGTATCACAATCTAGTAGTTACATGTGGAAATTTGGTTATAGGACATTTGATTTGAGCGCAATCCTCAAACTTAGGTCAAAAAAGCCATTTAAGCCTTTTCACAGTGAGATCTATGCGATATGGCCGAGAAATGTAATTTTGATGTTAACTCCCAAACCGCTGCGCAGAAGTCAACCAAACTTCACCCAATAGTGTATTGTATCACAATCTAGTAGTTACATTTGAAAATTTTGTTCTAGGACATTTTGTTTGAACGCAATCATCAAACTTAATTAAAAAAGTCATTTAAGCCTTTTCACAGTGAGATCTATGCGATATGGCCGAGAAATGTAATTTTGATGTTAACTCCCAAACCTCTGCGCAGAAGTCAACCAAACTTCACCCATTAGTGTATTGTATCACAATCTAGTAGTTACATGTGGAAATTTGGTTATAGGACATTTGATTTGAGCGCAATCCTCAAACTTAGGTCAAAAACGCCATTTAAGCCTTTTCACAGTGAGATCTATGCGATATGGCCGAGAAATGTAATTTTGATGTTAACTCCCAAACCGCTGCACAGAAGTCAACCAAACTTCACCCAATAGTGTATTGTATCACAATCTAGTAGTTACATTTGAAAATTTTGTTCTAGGAAATTTTGTTTGAGCGCAATCATCAAACTTAATTAAAAAAGTCATTTAAGCCTTTTCACAGTGAGATCTATGCGATATGGCCGAGAAATGTAATTTTGATGTTAACTCCCAAACCGCTGCGCAGAAGTCAACCAAACTTCACCCATTAGTGTATTTTATCACAATCTAGTAGTTACATGTGGAAATTTGGTTCTAGGACATTTGATTTGAGCGCAATCCTCAAACTTAGGTCAAAAAAGCCATTTAAGCCTTTTCACAGTGAGATCTATGCGATATGGCCGAGAAATGTAATTTTGATGTTCACTCCCAAACCGCTGCGCAGAAGTCAACCAAACTTCACCCATTAGTGTATTGTATCACAATCTAGTAGTTACATGTGGAAATTTGGTTATAGGACATTTGATTTGAGCGCAATCCTCAAACTTAGGTCAAAAAAGCCATTTAAGCCTTTTCACAGTGAGATCTATGCGATATGGCCGAGAAATGTAATTTTGATGTTAACTCCCAAACCGCTGCGCAGAAGTCAACCAAACTTCACCCAATAGTGTATTGTATCACAATCTAGTAGTTACATTTGAAAATTTTGTTCCAGGACATTTTGTTTGAACGCAATCATCAAACTTAATTAAAAAAGTCATTTAAGCCTTTTCACAGTGAGATCTATGCGATATGGCCGAGAAATGTAATTTTGATGTTAACTCCCAAACCGCTGCGCAGAAGTCAACCAAACTTCACCCAATAGTGTATTGTATCACAATCTAGTAGTTACATTTGAAAATTTTGTTCTAGGACATTTTGTTTGAACGCAATCATCAAACTTAATTAAAAAAGTCATTTAAGCCTTTTCACAGTGAGATCTATGCGATATGGCCGAGAAATGTAATTTTGATGTTAACTCCCAAACCGCTGCGCAGAAGTCAACCAAACTTCACCCATTAGTGTATTGTATCACAATCTAGTAGTTACATGTGGAAATTTGGTTCTAGGACATTTGATTTGAGCGCAATCCTCAAACTTAGGTCAAAAAAGCCATTTAAGCCTTTTCACAGTGAGATCTATGCGATATGGCCGAGAAATGTAATTTTGATGTTAACTCCCAAACCGCTGCGCAGAAGTCAACCAAACTTCACCCAATAGTGTATTGTATCACAATCTAGTAGTTACATTTGAAAATTTTGTTCTAGGACATTTTGTTTGAACGCAATCATCAAACTTAATTAAAAAAGTCATTTAAGCCTTTTCACAGTGAGATCTATGCGATATGGCCGAGAAATGTAATTTTGATGTTAACTCCCAAACCGCTGCGCAGAAGTCAACCAAACTTCACCCATTAGTGTATTGTATCACAATCTAGTAGTTACATGTGGAAATTTGGTTATAGGACATTTGATTTGAGCGCAATCCTCAAACTTAGGTCAAAAAAGCCATTTAAGCCTTTTCACAGTGAGATCTATGCGATATGGCCGAGAAATGTAATTTTGATGTTAACTCCCAAACCGCTGCGCAGAAGTCAACCAAACTTCACCCAATAGTGTATTGTATCACAATCTAGTAGTTACATTTGAAAATTTGGTTCTAGGACATTTGATTTGAGCGCAATCCTCAAACTTAGGTCAAAAAAGCCATTTAAGCCTTTTCACAGTGAGATCTATGCGATATGGCCGAGAAATGTAATTTTGATGTTCACTCCCAAACCGCTGCGCAGAAGTCAACCAAACTTCACCCATTAGTGTATTGTATCACAATCTAGTAGTTACATGTGGAAATTTGGTTATAGGACATTTGATTTGAGCGCAATCCTCAAACTTAGGTCAAAAAAGCCATTTAAGCCTTTTCACAGTGAGATCTATGCGATATGGCCGAGAAATGTAATTTTGATGTTAACTCCCAAACCGCTGCGCAGAAGTCAACCAAACTTCACCCAATAGTGTATTGTATCACATTCTAGTAGTTACATTTTAAAATTTCGTTCAAGGACATTTGGTTTGAGCGCAATTATTAAACTTAGGTCAAAAAAGCCATTTAAGCCTTTTCACAGTGAGATCTATGCGATATGGCCGAGAAATGTAATTTTGATGTTAACTCCCAAACCGCTGCGCAGAAGTAAACCAAACTTGACCCATTAGTGTATTGTATCACAATCTAGTAGTTACATGTGGAAATTTGGTTCTAGGACATTTGATTTGAGCGCAATCCTCAAACTTAGGTCAAAAAAGCCATTTAAGCCTTTTCACAGTGAGATCTATACGATATGGCCGAGAAATGTAATTTTGATGTTAACTCCCAAACCGCTGCGCAGAAGTCAACCAAACTTCACCCAATAGTGTATTGTATCACATTCTAGTAGTTACATTTGAAAATTTCGTTCTAGGACATTTGGTTTGAGCGCAATTATTAAACTTAGGTCAAAAAAGCCATTTCAGCCTTTTCACAGTGAGATCTATGCGATATGGCCGAGAAATGTAATTTTGATGTTAACTCCCAAACCGCTGCGCTGAAGTAAACCAAACTTCACCCAATAGTGTATTGTATCACAATCTAGTAGTTACATTTGAAAATTTGGTTCTAGGACATTTGATTTTAGCGCAATCATCAAACTTAATTAAAAAAGTCATTTAAGCCTTTTCACAGTGAGATCTATGCGATATGGCCGAGAAATGTAATTTTGATGTTAACTCCCAAACCGCTGCGCAGAAGTCAACCAAACTTCACCCAATAGTGTATTGTATCACAATCTAGTAGTTACATTTGAAAATTTTGTTCTAGGACATTTTGTTTGAACGCAATCATCAAACTTAATTAAAAAAGTCATTTAAGCCTTTTCACAGTGAGATCTATGCGATATGGCCGAGAAATGTAATTTTGATGTTAACTCCCAAACCGCTGCGCAGAAGTCAACCAAACTTCACCCATTAGTGTATTGTATCACAATCTAGTAGTTACATGTGGAAATTTGGTTATAGGACATTTGATTTGAGCGCAATCCTCAAACTTAGGTCAAAAAAGCCATTTAAGCCTTTTCACAGTGAGATCTATGCGATATGGCCGAGAAATGTAATTTTGATGTTAACTCCCAAATCGCTGCGCAGAAGTCAACCAAACTTCACCCAATAGTGTATTGTATCACAATCTAGTAGTTACATTTGAAAATTTTGTTCTAGGACATTTTGTTTGAACGCAATCATCAAACTTAATTAAAAAAGTCATTTAAGCCTTTTCACAGTGAGATCTATGCGATATGGCCGAGAAATGTAATTTTGATGTTAACTCCCAAACCTCTGCGCAGAAGTCAACCAAACTTCACCCATTAGTGTATTGTATCACAATCTAGTAGTTACATGTGGAAATTTGGTTATAGGACATTTGATTTGAGCGCAATCCTCAAACTTAGGTCAAAAACGCCATTTAAGCCTTTTCACAGTGAGATCTATGCGATATGGCCGAGAAATGTAATTTTGATGTTAACTCCCAAACCGCTGCGCAGAAGTCAACCAAACTTCACCCAATAGTGTATTGTATCACAATCTAGTAGTTACATTTGAAAATTTTGTTCTAGGAAATTTTGTTTGAGCGCAATCATCAAACTTAATTAAAAAAGTCATTTAAGCCTTTTCACAGTGAGATCTATGCGATATGGCCGAGAAATGTAATTTTGATGTTAACTCCCAAACCGCTGCGCAGAAGTCAACCAAACTTCACCCAATAGTGTATTGTATCACAATCTAGTAGTTACATGTGGAAATTTGGTTATAGGACATTTGATTTGAGCGCAATCCTCAAACTTAGGTCAAAAAAGCCATTTAAGCCTTTTCACAGTGAGATCTATGCGATATGGCCGAGAAATGTAATTTTGATGTTAACTCCCAAACCGCTGCGCAGAAGTCAACCAAACTTCACCCAATAGTGTATTGTATCACAATCTAGTAGTTACATTTGAAAATTTTGTTCTAGGACATTTTGTTTGAACGCAATCATCAAACTTAATTAAAAAAGTCATTTAAGCCTTTTCACAGTGAGATCTATGCGATATGGCCGAGAAATGTAATTTTGATGTTAACTCCCAAACCGCTGCGCAGAAGTCAACCAAACTTCACCCAATAGTGTATTGTATCACAATCTAGTAGTTACATTTGAAAATTTTGTTCTAGGAAATTTTGTTTGAGCGCAATCATCAAACTTAATTAAAAAAGTCATTTAAGCCTTTTCACAGTGAGATCTATGCGATATGGCCGAGAAATGTAATTTTGATGTTAACTCCCAAACCGCTGCGCAGAAGTCAACCAAACTTCACCCATTAGTGTATTGTATCACAATCTAGTAGTTACATGTGGAAATTTGGTTATAGGACATTTGATTTGAGCGCAATCCTCAAACTTAGGTCAAAAAAGCCATTTAAGCCTTTTCACAGTGAGATCTATGCGATATGGCCGAGAAATGTAATTTTGATGTTAACTCCCAAACCGCTGCGCAGAAGTCAACCAAACTTCACCCAATAGTGTATTGTATCACAATCTAGTAGTTACATTTGAAAATTTTGTTCTAGGAAATTTTGTTTGAGCGCAATCATCAAACTTAATTAAAAAAGTCATTTAAGCCTTTTCACAGTGAGATCTATGCGATATGGCCGAGAAATGTAATTTTGATGTTAACTCCCAAACCGCTGCGCAGAAGTCAACCAAACTTCACCCATTAGTGTATTTTATCACAATCTAGTAGTTACATGTGGAAATTTGGTTCTAGGACATTTGATTTGAGCGCAATCCTCAAACTTAGGTCAAAAAAGCCATTTAAGCCTTTTCACAGTGAGATCTATGCGATATGGCCGAGAAATGTAATTTTGATGTTAACTCCCAAACCGCTGCGCAGAAGTAAACCAAACTTCACCCATTTGTGTATTGTATCACAATCTAGTAGTTACATGTGGAAATTTGGTTCTAGGACATTTGATTTTAGCGCAATCCTCAAACTTAGGTCAAAAAAGCCATTTAAGCCTTTTCACAGTGAGATCTATGCGATATGGCCGAGAAATGTAATTTTGATGTTAACTCCCAAACCGCTGCGCAGAAGTCAACCAAACTTCACCCATTAGTGTATTGTATCACAATCTAGTAGTTACATGTGGAAATTTGGTTCTAGGACATTTGGTTTGAGCGCAATTATTAAACTTAGGTCAAAAAAGCCATTTAAGCCTTTTCACAGTGAGATCTATGCGATATGGCCGAGAAATGTAATTTTGATGTTAACTCCCAAACCGCTGCGCTGAAGTAAACCAAACTTCACCCATTAGTGTATTGTATCACAATCTAGTAGTTACATGTGGAAATTTGGTTCTAGGACATTTGATTTTAGCGCAATCCTCAAACTTAGGTCAAAAAAGCCATTTAAGCCTTTTCACAGTGAGATCTATGCGATATGGCCGAGAAATGTAATTTTGATGTTAACTCCCAAACCGCTGCGCAGAAGTCAACCAAACTTCACCCATTAGTGTATTGTATCACAATCTAGTAGTTACATTTGAAAATTTCGTTCTAGGACATTTGGTTTGAGCGCAATCTTTAAACTTAGGTCAAAAAAGCCATTTAAGCCTTTTCACAGTGAGATCTATGCGATATGGCCGAGAAATGTAATTTTGATGTTCACTCCCAAACCGCTGCGCAGAAGTCAACCAAACTTCACCCATTAGTGTATTGTATCACAATCTAGTAGTTACATGTGGAAATTTGGTTATAGGACATTTGATTTGAGCGCAATCCTCAAACTTAGGTCAAAAAAGCCATTTAAGCCTTTTCACAGTGAGATCTATGCGATATGGCCGAGAAATGTAATTTTGATGTTAACTCCCAAACCGCTGCGCAGAAGTCAACCAAACTTCACCCAATAGTGTATTGTATCACAATCTAGTAGTTACATGTGGAAATTTGGTTATAGGACATTTGATTTGAGCGCAATCCTCAAACTTAGGTCAAAAAAGCCATTTAAGCCTTTTCACAGTGAGATCTATGCGATATGGCCGAGAAATGTAATTTTGATGTTAACTCCCAAACCGCTGCGCAGAAGTCAACCAAACTTCACCCAATAGTGTATTGTATCACAATCTAGTAGTTACATTTGAAAATTTTGTTCTAGGAAATTTTGTTTGAGCGCAATCATCAAACTTAATTAAAAAAGTCATTTAAGC
This sequence comes from Corythoichthys intestinalis, assembly GCF_030265065.1. Lineage (NCBI taxonomy): Eukaryota > Metazoa > Chordata > Actinopteri > Syngnathiformes > Syngnathidae > Corythoichthys > Corythoichthys intestinalis. Next base: position 244,074 of record NW_026651610.1, on the reverse strand, counting down.
CTTTTCACAGTGAGATCTATGCGATATGGCCGAGAAATGTAATTTTGATGTTAACTCCCAAACCGCTGCGCAGAAGTCAACCAAACTTCACCCAATAGTGTATTGTATCACATTCTAGTAGTTACATTTTAAAATTTCGTTCAAGGACATTTGGTTTGAGCGCAATTATTAAACTTAGGTCAAAAAAGCCATTTCAGCCTTTTCACAGTGAGATCTATGCGATATGGCCGAGAAATGTAATTTTGATGTTAACTCCCAAACCGCTGCGCTGAAGTAAACCAAACTTCACCCAATAGTGTATTGTATCACAATCTAGTAGTTACATTTGAAAATTTGGTTCTAGGACATTTGATTTTAGCGCAATCATCAAACTTAATTAAAAAAGTCATTTAAGCCTTTTCACAGTGAGATCTATGCGATATGGCCGAGAAATGTAATTTTGATGTTAACTCCCAAACCGCTGCGCAGAAGTCAACCAAACTTCACCCATTAGTGTATTTTATCACAATCTAGTAGTTACATGTGGAAATTTGGTTCTAGGACATTTGATTTGAGCGCAATCCTCAAACTTAGGTCAAAAAAGCCATTTAAGCCTTTTCACAGTGAGATCTATGCGATATGGCCGAGAAATGTAATTTTGATGTTAACTCCCAAACCGCTGCGCAGAAGTCAACCAAACTTCACCCAATAGTGTATTGTATCACAATCTAGTAGTTACATTTGAAAATTTTGTTCTAGGACATTTTGTTTGAACGCAATCATCAAACTTAATTAAAAAAGTCATTTAAGCCTTTTCACAGTGAGATCTATGCGATATGGCCGAGAAATGTAATTTCGATGTTAACTCCCAAACCGCTGCGCAGAAGTCAACCAAACTTCACCCATTAGTGTATTGTATCACAATCTAGTAGTTACATGTGGAAATTTGGTTATAGGACATTTGATTTGAGCGCAATCCTCAAACTTAGGTCAAAAAAGCCATTTAAGCCTTTTCACAGTGAGATCTATGCGATATGGCCGAGAAATGTAATTTTGATGTTAACTCCCAAACCGCTGCGCAGAAGTCAACCAAACTTCACCCAATAGTGTATTGTATCACAATCTAGTAGTTACATTTGAAAATTTTGTTCTAGGACATTTTGTTTGAACGCAATCATCAAACTTAATTAAAAAAGTCATTTAAGCCTTTTCACAGTGAGATCTATGCGATATGGCCGAGAAATGTAATTTTGATGTTAACTCCCAAACCTCTGCGCAGAAGTCAACCAAACTTCACCCATTAGTGTATTGTATCACAATCTAGTAGTTACATGTGGAAATTTGGTTATAGGACATTTGATTTGAGCGCAATCCTCAAACTTAGGTCAAAAACGCCATTTAAGCCTTTTCACAGTGAGATCTATGCGATATGGCCGAGAAATGTAATTTTGATGTTAACTCCCAAACCGCTGCACAGAAGTCAACCAAACTTCACCCAATAGTGTATTGTATCACAATCTAGTAGTTACATTTGAAAATTTTGTTCTAGGAAATTTTGTTTGAGCGCAATCATCAAACTTAATTAAAAAAGTCATTTAAGCCTTTTCACAGTGAGATCTATGCGATATGGCCGAGAAATGTAATTTTGATGTTAACTCCCAAACCGCTGCGCAGAAGTCAACCAAACTTCACCCATTAGTGTATTTTATCACAATCTAGTAGTTACATGTGGAAATTTGGTTCTAGGACATTTGATTTGAGCGCAATCCTCAAACTTAGGTCAAAAAAGCCATTTAAGCCTTTTCACAGTGAGATCTATGCGATATGGCCGAGAAATGTAATTTTGATGTTCACTCCCAAACCGCTGCGCAGAAGTCAACCAAACTTCACCCATTAGTGTATTGTATCACAATCTAGTAGTTACATGTGGAAATTTGGTTATAGGACATTTGATTTGAGCGCAATCCTCAAACTTAGGTCAAAAAAGCCATTTAAGCCTTTTCACAGTGAGATCTATGCGATATGGCCGAGAAATGTAATTTTGATGTTAACTCCCAAACCGCTGCGCAGAAGTCAACCAAACTTCACCCAATAGTGTATTGTATCACAATCTAGTAGTTACATTTGAAAATTTTGTTCCAGGACATTTTGTTTGAACGCAATCATCAAACTTAATTAAAAAAGTCATTTAAGCCTTTTCACAGTGAGATCTATGCGATATGGCCGAGAAATGTAATTTTGATGTTAACTCCCAAACCGCTGCGCAGAAGTCAACCAAACTTCACCCAATAGTGTATTGTATCACAATCTAGTAGTTACATTTGAAAATTTTGTTCTAGGACATTTTGTTTGAACGCAATCATCAAACTTAATTAAAAAAGTCATTTAAGCCTTTTCACAGTGAGATCTATGCGATATGGCCGAGAAATGTAATTTTGATGTTAACTCCCAAACCGCTGCGCAGAAGTCAACCAAACTTCACCCATTAGTGTATTGTATCACAATCTAGTAGTTACATGTGGAAATTTGGTTCTAGGACATTTGATTTGAGCGCAATCCTCAAACTTAGGTCAAAAAAGCCATTTAAGCCTTTTCACAGTGAGATCTATGCGATATGGCCGAGAAATGTAATTTTGATGTTAACTCCCAAACCGCTGCGCAGAAGTCAACCAAACTTCACCCAATAGTGTATTGTATCACAATCTAGTAGTTACATTTGAAAATTTTGTTCTAGGACATTTTGTTTGAACGCAATCATCAAACTTAATTAAAAAAGTCATTTAAGCCTTTTCACAGTGAGATCTATGCGATATGGCCGAGAAATGTAATTTTGATGTTAACTCCCAAACCGCTGCGCAGAAGTCAACCAAACTTCACCCATTAGTGTATTGTATCACAATCTAGTAGTTACATGTGGAAATTTGGTTATAGGACATTTGATTTGAGCGCAATCCTCAAACTTAGGTCAAAAAAGCCATTTAAGCCTTTTCACAGTGAGATCTATGCGATATGGCCGAGAAATGTAATTTTGATGTTAACTCCCAAACCGCTGCGCAGAAGTCAACCAAACTTCACCCAATAGTGTATTGTATCACAATCTAGTAGTTACATTTGAAAATTTGGTTCTAGGACATTTGATTTGAGCGCAATCCTCAAACTTAGGTCAAAAAAGCCATTTAAGCCTTTTCACAGTGAGATCTATGCGATATGGCCGAGAAATGTAATTTTGATGTTCACTCCCAAACCGCTGCGCAGAAGTCAACCAAACTTCACCCATTAGTGTATTGTATCACAATCTAGTAGTTACATGTGGAAATTTGGTTATAGGACATTTGATTTGAGCGCAATCCTCAAACTTAGGTCAAAAAAGCCATTTAAGCCTTTTCACAGTGAGATCTATGCGATATGGCCGAGAAATGTAATTTTGATGTTAACTCCCAAACCGCTGCGCAGAAGTCAACCAAACTTCACCCAATAGTGTATTGTATCACAATCTAGTAGTTACATTTGAAAATTTTGTTCTAGGACATTTTGTTTGAACGCAATCATCAAACTTAATTAAAAAAGTCATTTAAGCCTTTTCACAGTGAGATCTATGCGATATGGCCGAGAAATGTAATTTTGATGTTAACTCCCAAACCGCTGCGCAGAAGTCAACCAAACTTCACCCAATAGTGTATTGTATCACAATCTAGTAGTTACATTTGAAAATTTTGTTCTAGGAAATTTTGTTTGAGCGCAATCATCAAACTTAATTAAAAAAGTCATTTAAGCCTTTTCACAGTGAGATCTATGCGATATGGCCGAGAAATGTAATTTTGATGTTAACTCCCAAACCGCTGCGCAGAAGTCAACCAAACTTCACCCATTAGTGTATTGTATCACAATCTAGTAGTTACATGTGGAAATTTGGTTATAGGACATTTGATTTGAGGGCAATCCTCAAACTTAGGTCAAAAAAGCCATTTAAGCCTTTTCACAGTGAGATCTATGCGATATGGCCGAGAAATGTAATTTTGATGTTAACTCCCAAACCGCTGCGCAGAAGTCAACCAAACTTCACCCAATAGTGTATTGTATCACAATCTAGTAGTTACATTTGAAAATTTTGTTCTAGGAAATTTTGTTTGAGCGCAATCATCAAACTTAATTAAAAAAGTCATTTAAGCCTTTTCACAGTGAGATCTATGCGATATGGCCGAGAAATGTAATTTTGATGTTAACTCCCAAACCGCTGCGCAGAAGTCAACCAAACTTCACCCAATAGTGTATTGTATCACATTCTAGTAGTTACATTTTAAAATTTCGTTCAAGGACATTTGGTTTGAGCGCAATTATTAAACTTAGGTCAAAAAAGCCATTTAAGCCTTTTCACAGTGAGATCTATGCGATATGGCCGAGAAATGTAATTTTGATGTTAACTCCCAAACCGCTGCGCAGAAGTAAACCAAACTTGACCCATTAGTGTATTGTATCACAATCTAGTAGTTACATGTGGAAATTTGGTTCTAGGACATTTGATTTGAGCGCAATCCTCAAACTTAGGTCAAAAAAGCCATTTAAGCCTTTTCACAGTGAGATCTATACGATATGGCCGAGAAATGTAATTTTGATGTTAACTCCCAAACCGCTGCGCAGAAGTCAACCAAACTTCACCCAATAGTGTATTGTATCACATTCTATTAGTTACATTTGAAAATTTCGTTCTAGGACATTTGGTTTGAGCGCAATTATTAAACTTAGGTCAAAAAAGCCATTTCAGCCTTTTCACAGTGAGATCTATGCGATATGGCCGAGAAATGTAATTTTGATGTTAACTCCCAAACCGCTGCGCTGAAGTAAACCAAACTTCACCCAATAGTGTATTGTATCACAATCTAGTAGTTACATTTGAAAATTTGGTTCTAGGACATTTGATTTTAGCGCAATCATCAAACTTAATTAAAAAAGTCATTTAAGCCTTTTCACAGTGAGATCTATGCGATATGGCCGAGAAATGTAATTTTGATGTTAACTCCCAAACCGCTGCGCAGAAGTCAACCAAACTTCACCCAATAGTGTATTGTATCACAATCTAGTAGTTACATTTGAAAATTTTGTTCTAGGACATTTTGTTTGAACGCAATCATCAAACTTAATTAAAAAAGTCATTTAAGCCTTTTCACAGTGAGATCTATGCGATATGGCCGAGAAATGTAATTTTGATGTTAACTCCCAAACCGCTGCGCAGAAGTCAACCAAACTTCACCCATTAGTGTATTGTATCACAATCTAGTAGTTACATGTGGAAATTTGGTTATAGGACATTTGATTTGAGCGCAATCCTCAAACTTAGGTCAAAAAAGCCATTTAAGCCTTTTCACAGTGAGATCTATGCGATATGGCCGAGAAATGTAATTTTGATGTTAACTCCCAAATCGCTGCGCAGAAGTCAACCAAACTTCACCCAATAGTGTATTGTATCACAATCTAGTAGTTACATTTGAAAATTTTGTTCTAGGACATTTTGTTTGAACGCAATCATCAAACTTAATTAAAAAAGTCATTTAAGCCTTTTCACAGTGAGATCTATGCGATATGGCCGAGAAATGTAATTTTGATGTTAACTCCCAAACCTCTGCGCAGAAGTCAACCAAACTTCACCCATTAGTGTATTGTATCACAATCTAGTAGTTACATGTGGAAATTTGGTTATAGGACATTTGATTTGAGCGCAATCCTCAAACTTAGGTCAAAAACGCCATTTAAGCCTTTTCACAGTGAGATCTATGCGATATGGCCGAGAAATGTAATTTTGATGTTAACTCCCAAACCGCTGCGCAGAAGTCAACCAAACTTCACCCAATAGTGTATTGTATCACAATCTAGTAGTTACATTTGAAAATTTTGTTCTAGGAAATTTTGTTTGAGCGCAATCATCAAACTTAATTAAAAAAGTCATTTAAGCCTTTTCACAGTGAGATCTATGCGATATGGCCGAGAAATGTAATTTTGATGTTAACTCCCAAACCGCTGCGCAGAAGTCAACCAAACTTCACCCAATAGTGTATTGTATCACAATCTAGTAGTTACATGTGGAAATTTGGTTATAGGACATTTGATTTGAGCGCAATCCTCAAACTTAGGTCAAAAAAGCCATTTAAGCCTTTTCACAGTGAGATCTATGCGATATGGCCGAGAAATGTAATTTTGATGTTAACTCCCAAACCGCTGCGCAGAAGTCAACCAAACTTCACCCAATAGTGTATTGTATCACAATCTAGTAGTTACATTTGAAAATTTTGTTCTAGGACATTTTGTTTGAACGCAATCATCAAACTTAATTAAAAAAGTCATTTAAGCCTTTTCACAGTGAGATCTATGCGATATGGCCGAGAAATGTAATTTTGATGTTAACTCCCAAACCGCTGCGCAGAAGTCAACCAAACTTCACCCAATAGTGTATTGTATCACAATCTAGTAGTTACATTTGAAAATTTTGTTCTAGGAAATTTTGTTTGAGCGCAATCATCAAACTTAATTAAAAAAGTCATTTAAGCCTTTTCACAGTGAGATCTATGCGATATGGCCGAGAAATGTAATTTTGATGTTAACTCCCAAACCGCTGCGCAGAAGTCAACCAAACTTCACCCATTAGTGTATTGTATCACAATCTAGTAGTTACATGTGGAAATTTGGTTATAGGACATTTGATTTGAGCGCAATCCTCAAACTTAGGTCAAAAAAGCCATTTAAGCCTTTTCACAGTGAGATCTATGCGATATGGCCGAGAAATGTAATTTTGATGTTAACTCCCAAACCGCTGCGCAGAAGTCAACCAAACTTCACCCAATAGTGTATTGTATCACAATCTAGTAGTTACATTTGAAAATTTTGTTCTAGGAAATTTTGTTTGAGCGCAATCATCAAACTTAATTAAAAAAGTCATTTAAGCCTTTTCACAGTGAGATCTATGCGATATGGCCGAGAAATGTAATTTTGATGTTAACTCCCAAACCGCTGCGCAGAAGTCAACCAAACTTCACCCATTAGTGTATTTTATCACAATCTAGTAGTTACATGTGGAAATTTGGTTCTAGGACATTTGATTTGAGCGCAATCCTCAAACTTAGGTCAAAAAAGCCATTTAAGCCTTTTCACAGTGAGATCTATGCGATATGGCCGAGAAATGTAATTTTGATGTTAACTCCCAAACCGCTGCGCAGAAGTAAACCAAACTTCACCCATTTGTGTATTGTATCACAATCTAGTAGTTACATGTGGAAATTTGGTTCTAGGACATTTGATTTTAGCGCAATCCTCAAACTTAGGTCAAAAAAGCCATTTAAGCCTTTTCACAGTGAGATCTATGCGATATGGCCGAGAAATGTAATTTTGATGTTAACTCCCAAACCGCTGCGCAGAAGTCAACCAAACTTCACCCATTAGTGTATTGTATCACAATCTAGTAGTTACATGTGGAAATTTGGTTCTAGGACATTTGGTTTGAGCGCAATTATTAAACTTAGGTCAAAAAAGCCATTTAAGCCTTTTCACAGTGAGATCTATGCGATATGGCCGAGAAATGTAATTTTGATGTTAACTCCCAAACCGCTGCGCTGAAGTAAACCAAACTTCACCCATTAGTGTATTGTATCACAATCTAGTAGTTACATGTGGAAATTTGGTTCTAGGACATTTGATTTTAGCGCAATCCTCAAACTTAGGTCAAAAAAGCCATTTAAGCCTTTTCACAGTGAGATCTATGCGATATGGCCGAGAAATGTAATTTTGATGTTAACTCCCAAACCGCTGCGCAGAAGTCAACCAAACTTCACCCATTAGTGTATTGTATCACAATCTAGTAGTTACATTTGAAAATTTCGTTCTAGGACATTTGGTTTGAGCGCAATCTTTAAACTTAGGTCAAAAAAGCCATTTAAGCCTTTTCACAGTGAGATCTATGCGATATGGCCGAGAAATGTAATTTTGATGTTAACTCCCAAACCGCTGCGCAGAAGTCAACCAAACTTCACCCAATAGTGTATTGTATCACAATCTAGTAGTTACATTTGAAAATTTTGTTCTAGGACATTTTGTTTGAACGCAATCATCAAACTTAATTAAAAAAGTCATTTAAGCCTTTTCACAGTGAGATCTATGCGATATGGCCGAGAAATGTAATTTTGATGTTAACTCCCAAACCGCTGCGCAGAAGTCAACCAAACTTCACCCAATAGTGTATTGTATCACAATCTAGTAGTTACATTTGAAAATTTTGTTCTAGGACATTTTGTTTGAGCGCAATCATCAAACTTAATTAAAAAAGTCATTTAAGCCTTTTCACAGTGAGATCTATGCGATATGGCCGAGAAATGTAATTTTGATGTTAACTCCCAAACCGCTGCGCAGAAGTCAACCAAACTTCACCCAATAGTGTATTGTATCACAATCTAGTAATTACATTTGAAAATTTTGTTCTAGGAAATTTTGTTTGAGCGCAATCATCAAACTTAATTAAAAAAGTCATTTAAGCCTTTTCACAGTGAGATCTATGCGATATGGCCGAGAAATGTAATTTTGATGTTAACTCCCAAACCGCTGCGCAGAAGTCAACCAAACTTCACCCATTAGTGTATTGTATCACAATCTAGTAGTTACATGTGGAAATTTGGTTATAGGACATTTGATTTGAGCGCAATCCTCAAACTTAGGTCAAAAAAGCCATTTAAGCCTTTTCACAGTGAGATCTATGCGATATGGCCGAGAAATGTAATTTTGATGTTAACTCCCAAACCGCTGCGCAGAAGTCAACCAAACTTCACCCAATAGTGTATTGTATCACAATCTAGTAGTTACATTTGAAAATTTTGTTCTAGGAAATTTTGTTTGAACGCAATCATCAAACTTAATTAAAAAAGTCATTTAAGCCTTTTCACAGTGAGATCTATGCGATATGGCCGAGAAATGTAATTTTGATGTTAACTCCCAAACCGCTGCGCAGAAGTCAACCAAACTTCACCCATTAGTGTATTTTATCACAATCTAGTAGTTACATGTGGAAATTTGGTTCTAGGACATTTGATTTGAGCGCAATCCTCAAACTTAGGTCAAAAAAGCCATTTAAGCCTTTTCACAGTGAGATCTATGCGATATGGCCGAGAAATGTAATTTTGATGTTAACTCCCAAACCGCTGCGCAGAAGTCAACCAAACTTCACCCAATAGTGTATTGTATCACATTCTAGTAGTTACATTTGAAAATTTCGTTCTAGGACATTTGGTTTGAGCGCAATCCTCAAACTTAGGTCAAAAAAGCCATTTAAGCCTTTTCACAGTGAGATCTATGCGATATGGCCGTGAAATGTAATTTTGATGTTAACTCCCAAACCGCTGCGCAGAAGTCAACCAAACTTCACCCAATAGTGTATTGTATCACAATCTAGTAGTTACATTTGAAAATTTTGTTCTAGGAAATTTTGTTTGAGCGCAATCATCAAACTTAATTAAAAAAGTCATTTAAGCCTTTTCACAGTGAGATCTATGCGATATGGCCGAGAAATGTAATTTTGATGTTAACTCCCAAACCGCTGCGCAGAAGTCAACCAAACTTCACCCATTAGTGTATTTTATCACAATCTAGTAGTTACATGTGGAAATTTGGTTCTAGGACATTTGATTTGAGCGCAATCCTCAAACTTAGGTCAAAAAAGCCATTTAAGCCTTTTCACAGTGAGATCTATGCGATATGGCCGAGAAATGTATTTTTGATGTTAACTCCCAAACCGCTGCGCAGAAGTCAACCAAACTTCACCCAATAGTGTATTGTATCACAATCTAGTAGTTACATTTGAAAATTTTGTTCTAGGACATTTTGTTTGAGCGCAATCCTCAAACTTAGGTCAAAAAAGCCATTTAAGCCTTTTCACAGTGAGATCTATGCGATATGGCCGAGAAATGTAATTTTGATGTTAACTCCCAAACCGCTGCGCAGAAGTCAACCAAACTTCACCCAATAGTGTATTGTATCACATTCTAGTAGTTACATTTTAAAATTTCGTTCAAGGACATTTGGTTTGAGCGCAATTATTAAACTTAGGTCAAAAAAGCCATTTAAGCCTTTTCACAGTGAGATCTATGCGATATGGCCGAGAAATGTAATTTTGATGTTAACTCCCAAACCGCTGCGCAGAAGTAAACCAAACTTCACCCATTAGTGTATTTTATCACAATCTAGTAGTTACATGTGGAAATTTGGTTCTAGGACATTTGATTTGAGCGCAATCCTCAAACTTAGGTCAAAAAAGCCATTTAAGCCTTTTCACAGTGAGATCTATGCGATATGGCCGAGAAATGTAATTTTGATGTTAACTCCCAAACCGCTGCGCAGAAGTCAACCAAACTTCACCCAATAGTGTATTGTATCACATTCTAGTAGTTACATTTGAAAATTTCGTTCTAGGACATTTGGTTTGAGCGCAATTATTAAACTTAGGTCAAAAAAGCCATTTAAGCCTTTTCACAGTGAGATCTATGCGATATGGCCGAGAAATGTAATTTTGATGTTAACTCCCAAACCGCTGCGCAGAAGTAAACCAAACTTCACCCATTAGTGTATTGTATCACAATGTAGTAGTTACATGTGGAAATTTGGTTCTAGGACATTTGATTTTAGCGCAATCCTCAAACTTAGGTCAAAAAAGCCATTTAAGCCTTTTCACAGTGAGATCTATGCGATATGGCCGAGAAATGTAATTTTGATGTTAACTCCCAAACCGCTGCGCAGAAGTCAACCAAACTTCACCCATTAGTGTATTGTATCACAATCTAGTAGTTACATGTGGAAATTTGGTTATAGGACATTTGATTTGAGCGCAATCCTCAAACTTAGGTCAAAAAAGCCATTTAAGCCTTTTCACAGTGAGATCTATGCGATATGGCCGAGAAATGTAATTTTGATGTTAACTCCCAAACCGCTGCGCAGAAGTCAACCAAACTTCACCCAATAGTGTATTGTATCACATTCTAGTAGTTACATTTTAAAATTTCTTTCAAGGATATTTGGTTTGAGCGCAATTATTAAACTTAGGTCAAAAAAGCCATTTAAGCCTTTTCACAGTGAGATCTATGCGATATGGCCGAGAAATGTAATTTTGATGTTAACTCCCAAACCGCTGCGCAGAAGTAAACCAAACTTCACCCATTAGTGTATTGTATCACAGTCTAGTAGTTACATTTGGAAATTTGGTTCTAGGACATTTGATTTGAGCGCAATCCTCAAACTTAGGTCAAAAAAGCCATTTAAGCCTTTTCACAGTGAGATCTATGCGATATGGCCGAGAAATGTAATTTTGATGTTAACTCCCAAACCGCTGCGCAGAAGTCAACCAAACTTCACCCAATAGTGTATTGTATCACATTCTAGTAGTTACATTTGAAAATTTCGTTCTAGGACATTTGGTTTGAGCGCAATTATTAAACTTAGGTCAAAAAAGCCATTTAAGCCTTTTCACAGTGAGATCTATGCGATATGGCCGAGAAATGTAATTTTGATGTTAACTCCCAAACCGCTGCGCTTAAGTAAACCAAACTTCACCCATTAGTGTATTGTATCACAATCTAGTAGTTACATGTGGAAATTTGGTTCTAGGACATTTGATTTTAGCGCAATCCTCAAACTTAGGTCAAAAAAGCCATTTAAGCCTTTTCACAGTGAGATCTATGCGATATGGCCGAGAAATGTAATTTTGATGTTAACTCCCAAACCGCTGCGCAGAAGTCAACTAAACTTCACCCAATAGTGTATTGTATCACATTCTAGTAGTTACATTTGAAAATTTCGTTCTAGGACATTTGGTTTGAGCGCAATCATTAAACTTAATTAAAAAAGTCATTTAAGCCTTTTCACAGTGAGATCTATGCGATATGGCCGAGAAATGTAATTTTGATGTTAACTACCAAACCGCTGCGCAGAAGTCAACCAAACTTCACCCAATAGTGTATTGTATCACAATCTAGTAGTTACATTTGAAAATTTTGTTCTAGGACATTTTGTTTGAACGCAATCATCAAACTTAATTAAAAAAGTCATTTAAGCCTTTTCACAGTGAGATCTATGCGATATGGCCGAGAAATGTAATTTTGATGTTAACTCCCAAACCGCTGCGCAGAAGTCAACCAAACTTCACCCAATAGTGTATTCTATCACAATCTAGTAGTTACATTTGAAAATTTTGTTTTAGGAAATTTTGTTTGAGCGCAATCATCAAACTTAATTAAAAAAGTCATTTAAGCCTTTTCACAGTGAGATATATGCGATATGGCCGAGAAATGTAATTTTGATGTTCACTCCCAAACCGCTGCGCAGAAGACAACCAAACTTCACCCATTAGTGTATTGTATCACAATCTAGTAGTTACATGTGGAAATTTGGTTATAGGACATTTGATTTGAGCGCAATCCTCAAACTTAGGTCAAAAAAGCCATTTAAGCCTTTTCACAGTGAGATCTATGCGATATGGCCGAGAAATGTAATTTTGATGTTAACTCCCAAACCGCTGCGCAGAAGTCAACCAAACTTCACCCATTAGTGTATTGTATCACAATCTAGTAGTTACATTTGAAAATTTCGTTCTAGGACATTTGGTTTGAGCGCAATCTTTAAACTTAGGTCAAAAAAGCCATTTAAGCCTTTTCACAGTGAGATCTATGCGATATGGCCGAGAAATGTAATTTTGATGTTAACTCCCAAACCGCTGCGCAGAAGTCAACCAAACTTCACCCAATAGTGTATTGTATCACAATCTAGTAGTTACATTTGAAAATTTTGTTCTAGGACATTTTGTTTGAACGCAATCATCAAACTTAATTAAAAAAGTCATTTAAGCCTTTTCACAGTGAGATCTATGCGATATGGCCGAGAAATGTAATTTTGATGTTAACTCCCAAACCGCTGCGCAGAAGTCAACCAAACTTCACCCAATAGTGTATTGTATCACAATCTAGTAGTTACATTTGAAAATTTTGTTCTAGGAAATTTTGTTTGAGCGCAATCATCAAACTTAATTAAAAAAGTCATTTAAGCCTTTTCACAGTGAGATCTATGCGATATGGCCGAGAAATGTAATTTTGATGTTAACTCCCAAACCGCTGCGCAGAAGTCAACCAAACTTCACCCATTAGTGTATTTTATCACAATCTAGTAGTTACATGTGGAAATTTGGTTCTAGGACATTTGATTTGAGCGCAATCCTCAAACTTAGGTCAAAAAAGCCATTTAAGCCTTTTCACAGTGAGATCTATGCGATATGGCCGAGAAATGTAATTTTGATGTTAACTCCCAAACCGCTGCGCAGAAGTCAACCAAACTTCACCCAATAGTGTATTGTATCACATTCTAGTAGTTACATTTGAAAATTTCGTTCTAGGACATTTGGTTTGAGCGCAATTATTAAACTTAGGTCAAAAAAGCCATTTAAGCCTTTTCACAGTGAGATCTATGCGATATGGCCGAGAAATGTAATTTTGATGTTAACTCCCAAACCGCTGCGCAGAAGTAAACCAAACTTCACCCATTAGTGTATTGTATCACAATGTAGTAGTTACATGTGGAAATTTGGTTCTAGGACATTTGATTTTAGCGCAATCCTCAAACTTAGGTCAAAAAAGCCATTTAAGCCTTTTCACAGTGAGATCTATGCGATATGGCCGAGAAATGTAATTTTGATGTTAACTCCCAAACCGCTGCGCAGAAGTCAACCAAACTTCACCCATTAGTGTATTGTATCACAATCTAGTAGTTACATGTGGAAATTTGGTTATAGGACATTTGATTTGAGCGCAATCCTCAAACTTAGGTCAAAAAAGCCATTTAAGCCTTTTCACAGTGAGATCTATGCGATATGGCCGAGAAATGTAATTTTGATGTTAACTCCCAAACCGCTGCGCTTAAGTAAACCAAACTTCACCCATTAGTGTATTGTATCACAATCTAGTAGTTACATGTGGAAATTTGGTTCTAGGACATTTGATTTTAGCGCAATCCTCAAACTTAGGTCAAAAAAGCCATTTAAGCCTTTTCACAGTGAGATCTATGCGATATGGCCGAGAAATGTAATTTTGATGTTAACTCCCAAACCGCTGCGCAGAAGTCAACTAAACTTCACCCAATAGTGTATTGTATCACATTCTAGTAGTTACATTTGAAAATTTCGTTCTAGGACATTTGGTTTGAGCGCAATCATTAAACTTAATTAAAAAAGTCATTTAAGCCTTTTCACAGTGAGATCTATGCGATATGGCCGAGAAATGTAATTTTGATGTTAACTACCAAACCGCTGCGCAGAAGTCAACCAAACTTCACCCAATAGTGTATTGTATCACAATCTAGTAGTTACATTTGAAAATTTTGTTCTAGGACATTTTGTTTGAACGCAATCATCAAACTTAATTAAAAAAGTCATTTAAGCCTTTTCACAGTGAGATCTATGCGATATGGCCGAGAAATGTAATTTTGATGTTAACTCCCAAACCGCTGCGCAGAAGTCAACCAAACTTCACCCAATAGTGTATTCTATCACAATCTAGTAGTTACATTTGAAAATTTTGTTTTAGGAAATTTTGTTTGAGCGCAATCATCAAACTTAATTAAAAAAGTCATTTAAGCCTTTTCACAGTGAGATATATGCGATATGGCCGAGAAATGTAATTTTGATGTTCACTCCCAAACCGCTGCGCAGAAGACAACCAAACTTCACCCATTAGTGTATTGTATCACAATCTAGTAGTTACATGTGGAAATTTGGTTATAGGACATTTGATTTGAGCGCAATCCTCAAACTTAGGTCAAAAAAGCCATTTAAGCCTTTTCACAGTGAGATCTATGCGATATGGCCGAGAAATGTAATTTTGATGTTAACTCCCAAACCGCTGCGCAGAAGTCAACCAAACTTCACCCATTAGTGTATTGTATCACAATCTAGTAGTTACATTTGAAAATTTCGTTCTAGGACATTTGGTTTGAGCGCAATCTTTAAACTTAGGTCAAAAAAGCCATTTAAGCCTTTTCACAGTGAGATCTATGCGATATGGCCGAGAAATGTAATTTTGATGTTAACTCCCAAACCGCTGCGCAGAAGTCAACCAAACTTCACCCAATAGTGTATTGTATCACAATCTAGTAGTTACATTTGAAAATTTTGTTCTAGGACATTTTGTTTGAACGCAATCATCAAACTTAATTAAAAAAGTCATTTAAGCCTTTTCACAGTGAGATCTATGCGATATGGCCGAGAAATGTAATTTTGATGTTAACTCCCAAACCGCTGCGCAGAAGTCAACCAAACTTCACCCAATAGTGTATTGTATCACAATCTAGTAGTTACATTTGAAAATTTTGTTCTAGGAAATTTTGTTTGAGCGCAATCATCAAACTTAATTAAAAAAGTCATTTAAGCCTTTTCACAGTGAGATCTATGCGATATGGCCGAGAAATGTAATTTTGATGTTAACTCCCAAACCGCTGCGCAGAAGTCAACCAAACTTCACCCATTAGTGTATTTTATCACAATCTAGTAGTTACATGTGGAAATTTGGTTCTAAGACATTTGATTTGAGCGCAATCCTCAAACTTAGGTCAAAAAAGCCATTTAAGCCTTTTCACAGTGAGATCTATGCGATATGGCCGAGAAATGTAATTTTGATGTTAACTCCCAAACCGCTGCGCAGAAGTCAACCAAACTTCACCCATTAGTGTATTTTATCACAATCTAGTAGTTACATGTGGAAATTTGGTTCTAGGACATTTGATTTGAGCGCAATCCTCAAACTTAGGTCAAAAAAGCCATTTAAGCCTTTTCACAGTGAGATCTATGCGATATGGCCGAGAAATGTAATTTTGATGTTCACTCCCAAACCGCTGCGCAGAAGTCAACCAAACTTCACCCATTAGTGTATTGTATCACAATCTAGTAGTTACATGTGGAAATTTGGTTATAGGACATTTGATTTGAGCGCAATCCTCAAACTTAGGTCAAAAAAGCCATTTAAGCCTTTTCACAGTGAGATCTATGCGATATGGCCGAGAAATGTAATTTTGATGTTAACTCCCAAACCGCTGCGCAGAAGTCAACCAAACTTCACCCAATAGTGTATTGTATCACAATCTAGTAGTTACATTTGAAAATTTTGTTCTAGGACATTTTGTTTGAACGCAATCATCAAACTTAATTAAAAAAGTCATTTAAGCCTTTTCACAGTGAGATCTATGCGATATGGCCGAGAAATGTAATTTTGATGTTAACTCCCAAACCGCTGCGCAGAAGTCAACCAAACTTCACCCAATAGTGTATTGTATCACAATCTAGTAGTTACATTTGAAAATTTTGTTCTAGGACATTTTGTTTGAACGCAATCATCAAACTTAATTAAAAAAGTCATTTAAGCCTTTTCACAGTGAGATCTATGCGATATGGCCGAGAAATGTAATTTTGATGTTAACTCCCAAACCGCTGCGCAGAAGTCAACCAAACTTCACCCAATAGTGTATTGTATCACAATCTAGTAGTTACATTTGAAAATTTTGTTCTAGGAAATTTTGTTTGAGCGCAATCATCAAACTTAATTAAAAAAGTCATTTAAGCCTTTTCACAGTGAGATCTATGCGATATGGCCGAGAAATGTAATTTTGATGTTAACTCCCAAACCGCTGCGCAGAAGTCAACCAAACTTCACCCATTAGTGTATTTTATCACGATCTAGTAGTTACATGTGGAAATTTGGTTCTAGGACATTTGATTTGAGCGCAATCCTCAAACTTAGGTCAAAAAAGCCATTTAAGCCTTTTCACAGTGAGATCTATGCGATATGGCCGAGAAATGTAATTTTGATGTTAACTCCCAAACCGCTGCGCAGAAGTCAACCAAACTTCACCCAATAGTGTATTGTATCACAATCTAGTAGTTACATTTGAAAATTTTGTTCTAGGACATTTTGTTTGAACGCAATCATCAAACTTAATTAAAAAAGTCATTTAAGCCTTTTCACAGTGAGATCTATGCGATATGGCCGAGAAATGTAATTTTGATGTTAACTCCCAAACCGCTGCGCAGAAGTCAACCAAACTTCACCCAATAGTGTATTGTATCACAATCTAGTAGTTACATTTAAAAATTTTGTTCTAGGACATTTTGTTTGAACGCAATCATCAAACTTAATTAAAAAAGTCATTTAAGCCTTTTCACAGTGAGATCTATGCGATATGGCCGAGAAATGTAATTTTGATGTTAACTCCCAAACCGCTGCGCAGAAGTCAACCAAACTTCACCCATTAGTGTATTGTATCACAATCTAGTAGTTACATTTGAAAATTTTGTTCTAGGAAATTTTGTTTGAGCGCAATCATCAAACTTAATTAAAAAAGTCATTTAAGCCTTTTCACAGTGAGATCTATGCGATATGGCCGAGAAATGTAATTTTGATGTTAACTCCCAAACCGCTGCGCAGAAGTCAACCAAACTTCACCCATTAGTGTATTTTATCACAATCTAGTAGTTACATGTGGAAATTTGGTTCTAGGACATTTGATTTGAGCGCAATCCTCAAACTTAGGTCAAAAAAGCCATTTAAGCCTTTTCACAGTGAGATCTATGCGATATGGCCGAGAAATGTAATTTTGATGTTCACTCCCAAACCGCTGCGCAGAAGTCAACCAAACTTCACCCATTAGTGTATTGTATCACAATCTAGTAGTTACATTTGAAAATTTCGTTCTAGGACATTTGGTTTGAGCGCAATCTTTAAACTTAGGTCAAAAAAGCCATTTAAGCCTTTTCACAGTGAGATCTATGCGATATGGCCGAGAAATGTAATTTTGATGTTAACTCCCAAACCGCTGCGCAGAAGTCAACCAAACTTCACCCAATAGTGTATTGTATCACAATCTAGTAGTTACATTTGAAAATTTTGTTCTAGGACATTTTGTTTGAACGCAATCATCAAACTTAATTAAAAAAGTCATTTAAGCCTTTTCACAGTGAGATCTATGCGATATGGCCGAGAAATGTAATTTTGATGTTAACTCCCAAACCGCTGCGCAGAAGTCAACCAAACTTCACCCATTAGTGTATTGTATCACAATCTAGTAGTTACATGTGGAAATTTGGTTATAGGACATTTGATTTGAGCGCAATCCTCAAACTTAGGTCAAAAAAGCCATTTAAGCCTTTTCACAGTGAGATCTATGCGATATGGCCGAGAAATGTAATTTTGATGTTAACTCCCAAACCGCTGCGCAGAAGTCAACCAAACTTCACCCAATAGTGTATTGTATCACAATCTAGTAGTTACATTTGAAAATTTTGTTCTAGGAAATTTTGTTTGAGCGCAATCATCAAACTTAATTAAAAAAGTCATTTAAGCCTTTTCACAGTGAGATCTATGCGATATGGCCGAGAAATGTAATTTTGATGTTAACTCCCAAACCGCTGCGCAGAAGTCAACCAAACTTCACCCATTAGTGTATTTTATCACAATCTAGTAGTTACATGTGGAAATTTGGTTCTAGGACATTTGATTTGAGCGCAATCCTCAAACTTAGGTCAAAAAAGCCATTTAAGCCTTTTCACAGTGAGATCTATGCGATATGGCCGAGAAATGTAATTTTGATGTTCACTCCCAAACCGCTGCGCAGAAGTCAACCAAACTTCACCCATTAGTGTATTGTATCACAATCTAGTAGTTACATGTGGAAATTTGGTTATAGGACATTTGATTTGAGCGCAATCCTCAAACTTAGGTCAAAAAAGCCATTTAAGCCTTTTCACAGTGAGATCTATGCGATATGGCCGAGAAATGTAATTTTTATGTTAACTCCCAAACCGCTGCGCAGAAGTCAACCAAACTTCACCCAATAGTGTATTGTATCACAATCTAGTAGTTACATTTGAAAATTTTGTTCTAGGACATTTTGTTTGAACGCAATCATCAAACTTAATTAAAAAAGTCATTTAAGCCTTTTCACAGTGAGATCTATGCGATATGGCCGAGAAATGTAATTTTGATGTTAACTCCCAAACCGCTGCGCAGAAGTCAACCAAACTTCACCCAATAGTGTATTGTATCACAATCTAGTAGTTACATTTGAAAATTTTGTTCTAGGACATTTTGTTTGAACGCAATCATCAAACTTAATTAAAAAAGTCATTTAAGCCTTTTCACAGTGAGATCTATGCGATATGGCCGAGAAATGTAATTTTGATGTTAACTCCCAAACCGCTGCGCAGAAGTCAACCAAACTTCACCCAATAGTGTATTGTATCACAATCTAGTAGTTACATTTGAAAATTTTGTTCTAGGACATTTTGTTTGAACGCAATCATCAAACTTAATTAAAAAAGTCATTTAAGCCTTTTCGCAGTGAGATCTATGCGATATGGCCGAGAAATGTAATTTTGATGTTAACTCCCAAACCGCTGCGCAGAAGTCAACCAAACTTCACCCAATAGTGTATTGTATCACAATCTAGTAGTTACATTTGAAAATTTTGTTCTAGGAAATTTTGTTTGAGCGCAATCATCAAACTTAATTAAAAAAGTCATTTAAGCCTTTTCACAGTGAGATCTATGCGATATGCCGAGAAATGTAATTTTGATGTTAACTCCCAAACCGCTGCGCAGAAGTCAACCAAACTTCACCCATTAGTGTATTTTATCACAATCTAGTAGTTACATGTGGAAATTTGGTTCTAGGACATTTGATTTGAGCGCAATCCTCAAACTTAGGTCAAAAAAGCCATTTAAGCCTTTTCACAGTGAGATCTATGCGATATGGCCGAGAAATGTAATTTTGATGTTAACTCCCAAACCGCTGCGCAGAAGTCAACCAAACTTCACCCAATAGTGTATTGTATCACAATCTAGTAGTTACATTTGAAAATTTTGTTCTAGGACATTTTGTTTGAACGCAATCATCAAACTTAATTAAAAAAGTCATTTAAGCCTTTTCACAGTGAGATCTATGCGATATGGCCGAGAAATGTAATTTTGATGTTAACTCCCAAACCGCTGCGCAGAAGTCAACCAAACTTCACCCAATAGTGTATTGTATCACAATCTAGTAGTTACATTTGAAAATTTTGTTCTAGGAAATTTTGTTTGAGCGCAATCATCAAACTTAATTAAAAAAGTCATTTAAGCCTTTTCACAGTGAGATCTATGCGATACGGCCGAGAAATGTAATTTTGATGTTAACTCCCAAACCGCTGCGCAGAAGTCAACCAAACTTCACCCATTAGTGTATTTTATCACAATCTAGTAGTTACATGTGGAAATTTGGTTCTAGGACATTTGATTTGAGCGCAATCCTCAAACTTAGGTCAAAAAAGCCATTTAAGCCTTTTCACAGTGAGATCTATGCGATATGGCCGAGAAATGTAATTTTGATGTTAACTCCCAAACCGCTGCGCAGAAGTCAACCAAACTTCACCCAATAGTGTATTGTATCACAATCTAGTAGTTACATTTAAAAATTTTGTTCTAGGACATTTTGTTTGAACGCAATCATCAAACTTAATTAAAAAAGTCATTTAAGCCTTTTCACAGTGAGATCTATGCGATATGGCCGAGAAATGTAATTTTGATGTTAACTCCCAAACCGCTGCGCAGAAGTCAACCAAACTTCACCCATTAGTGTATTGTATCACAATCTAGTAGTTACATTTGAAAATTTTGTTCTAGGAAATTTTGTTTGAGCGCAATCATCAAACTTAATTAAAAAAGTCATTTAAGCCTTTTCACAGTGAGATCTATGCGATATGGCCGAGAAATGTAATTTTGATGTTAACTCCCAAACCGCTGCGCAGAAGTCAACCAAACTTCACCCATTAGTGTATTTTATCACAATCTAGTAGTTACATGTGGAAATTTGGTTCTAGGACATTTGATTTGAGCGCAATCCTCAAACTTAGGTCAAAAAAGCCATTTAAGCCTTTTCACAGTGAGATCTATGCGATATGGCCGAGAAATGTAATTTTGATGTTCACTCCCAAACCGCTGTGCAGAAGTCAACCAAACTTCACCCATTAGTGTATTGTATCACAATCTAGTAGTTACATTTGAAAATTTCGTTCTAGGACATTTGGTTTGAGCGCAATCTTTAAACTTAGGTCAAAAAAGCCATTTAAGCCTTTTCACAGTGAGATCTATGCGATATGGCCGAGAAATGTAATTTTGATGTTAACTCCCAAACCGCTGCGCAGAAGTCAACCAAACTTCACCCAATAGTGTATTGTATCACAATCTAGTAGTTACATTTGAAAATTTTGTTCTAGGACATTTTGTTTGAACGCAATCATCAAACTTAATTAAAAAAGTCATTTAAGCCTTTTCACAGTGAGATCTATGCGATATGGCAGAGAAATGTAATTTTGATGTTAACTCCCAAACCGCTGCGCAGAAGTCAACCAAACTTCACCCAATAGTGTATTGTATCACAATCTAGTAGTTACATTTGAAAATTTTGTTCTAGGAAATTTTGTTTGAGCGCAATCATCAAACTTAATTAAAAAAGTCATTTAAGCCTTTTCACAGTGAGATCTATGCGATATGGCCGAGAAATGTAATTTTGATGTTAACTCCCAAACCGCTGCGCAGAAGTCAACCAAACTTCACCCATTAGTGTATATTATCACAATCTAGTAGTTACATGTGGAAATTTGGTTCTAGGACATTTGATTTGAGCGCAATCCTCAAACTTAGGTCAAAAAAGCCATTTAAGCCTTTTCACAGTGAGATCTATGCGATATGGCCGAGAAATGTAATTTTGATGTTAACTCCCAAACCGCTGCGCAGAAGTCAACCAAACTTCACCCAATAGTGTATTGTATCACAATCTAGTAGTTACATTTGAAAATTTTGTTCTAGGACATTTTGTTTGAACGCAATCATCAAACTTAATTAAAAAAGTCATTTAAGCCTTTTCACAGTGAGATCTATGCGATATGGCCGAGAAATGTAATTTTGATGTTAACTCCCAAACCGCTGCGCAGAAGTCAACCAAACTTCACCCATTAGTGTATTGTATCACAATCTAGTAGTTACATGTGGAAATTTGGTTATAGGACATTTGATTTGAGCGCAATCCTCAAACTTAGGTCAAAAAAGCCATTTAAGCCTTTTCACAGTGAGATCTATGCGATATGGCCGAGAAATGTAATTTTGATGTTAACTCCCAAACCGCTGCGCAGAAGTCAACCAAACTTCACCCAATAGTGTATTGTATCACAATCTAGTAGTTACATTTGAAAATTTTGTTCTAGGAAATTTTGTTTGAGCGCAATCATCAAACTTAATTAAAAAAGTCATTTAAGCCTTTTCACAGTGAGATCTATGCGATATGGCCGAGAAATGTAATTTTGATGTTAACTCCCAAACCGCTGCGCAGAAGTCAACCAAACTTCACCCATTAGTGTATTTTATCACAATCTAGTAGTTACATGTGGAAATTTGGTTCTAGGACATTTGATTTCAGCGCAATCCTCAAACTTAGGTCAAAAAAGCCATTTAAGCCTTTTCACAGTGAGATCTATGCGATATGGCCGAGAAATGTAATTTTGATGTTCACTCCCAAACCGCTGCGCAGAAGTCAACCAAACTTCACCCATTAGTGTATTGTATCACAATCTAGTAGTTACATGTGGAAATTTGGTTATAGGACATTTGATTTGAGCGCAATCCTCAAACTTAGGTCAAAAAAGCCATTTAAGCCTTTTCACAGTGAGATCTATGCGATATGGCCGAGAAATGTAATTTTGATGTTAACTCCCAAACCGCTGCGCAGAAGTCAACCAAACTTCACCCAATAGTGTATTGTATCACAATCTAGTAGTTACATTTGAAAATTTTGTTCTAGGACATTTTGTTTGAACGCAATCATCAAACTTAATTAAAAAAGTCATTTAAGCCTTTTCACAGTGAGATCTATGCGATATGGCCGAGAAATGTAATTTTGATGTTAACTCCCAAACCGCTGCGCAGAAGTCAACCAAACTTCACCCAATAGTGTATTGTATCACAATCTAGTAGTTACATTTGAAAATTTTGTTCTAGGACATTTTGTTTGAACGCAATCATCAAACATAATTAAAAAAGTCATTTAAGCCTTTTCACAGTGAGATCTATGCGATATGGCCGAGAAATGTAATTTTGATGTTAACTCCCAAACCGCTGCGCAGAAGTCAACCAAACTTCACCCAATAGTGTATTGTATCACAATCTAGTAGTTACATTTGAAAATTTTGTTCTAGGACATTTTGTTTGAACGCAATCATCAAACTTAATTAAAAAAGTCATTTAAGCCTTTTCACAGTGAGATCTATGCGATATGGCCGAGAAATGTAATTTTGATGTTAACTCCCAAACCGCTGCGCAGAAGTCAACCAAACTTCACCCAATAGTGTATTGTATCACAATCTAGTAGTTACATTTGAAAATTTTGTTCTAGGAAATTTTGTTTGAGCGCAATCATCAAACTTAATTAAAAAAGTCATTTAAGCCTTTTCACAGTGAGATCTATGCGATATGGCCGAGAAATGTAATTTTGATGTTAACTCCCAAACCGCTGCGCAGAAGTCAACCAAACTTCACCCATTAGTGTATTTTATCACAATCTAGTAGTTACATGTGGAAATTTGGTTCTAGGACATTTGATTTGAGCGCAATCCTCAAACTTAGGTCAAAAAAGCCATTTAAGCCTTTTCACAGTGAGATCTATGCGATATGGCCGAGAAATGTAATTTTGATGTTAACTCCCAAACCGCTGCGCAGAAGTCAACCAAACTTCACCCAATAGTGTATTGTATCACAATCTAGTAGTTACATTTGAAAATTTTGTTCTAGGACATTTTGTTTGAACGCAATCATCAAACTTAATTAAAAAAGTCATTTAAGCCTTTTCACAGTGAGATCTATGCGATATGGCCGAGAAATGTAATTTTGATGTTAACTCCCAAACCGCTGCGCAGAAGTCAACCAAACTTCACCCATTAGTGTATTGTATCACAATCTAGTAGTTACATGTGGAAATTTGGTTATAGGACATTTGATTTGAGCGCAATCCTCAAACTTAGGTCAAAAAAGCCATTTAAGCCTTTTCACAGTGAGATCTATGCGATATGGCCGAGAAATGTAATTTTGATGTTAACTCCCAAACCGCTGCGCAGAAGTCAACCAAACTTCACCCAATAGTGTATTGTATCACAATCTAGTAGTTACATTTGAAAATTTTGTTCTAGGAAATTTTGTTTGAGCGCAATCATCAAACTTAATTAAAAAAGTCATTTAAGCCTTTTCACAGTGAGATCTATGCGATATGGCCGAGAAATGTAATTTTGATGTTAACTCCCAAACCGCTGCGCAGAAGTCAACCAAACTTCACCCATTAGTGTATTTTATCACAATCTAGTAGTTACATGTGGAAATTTGGTTCTAGGACATTTGATTTGAGCGCAATCCTCAAACTTAGGTCAAAAAAGCCATTTAAGCCTTTTCACAGTGAGATCTATGCGATATGGCCGAGAAATGTAATTTTGATGTTCACTCCCAAACCGCTGCGCAGAAGTCAACCAAACTTCACCCATTAGTGTATTGTATCACAATCTAGTAGTTACATGTGGAAATTTGGTTATAGGACATTTGATTTGAGCGCAATCCTCAAACTTAGGTCAAAAAAGCCATTTAAGCCTTTTCACAGTGAGATCTATGCGATATGGCCGAGAAATGTAATTTTGATGTTAACTCCCAAACCGCTGCGCAGAAGTCAACCAAACTTCACCCAATAGTGTATTGTATCACAATCTAGTAGTTACATTTGAAAATTTTGTTCTAGGACATTTTGTTTGAACGCAATCATCAAACTTAATTAAAAAAGTCATTTAAGCCTTTTCACAGTGAGATCTATGCGATATGGCCGAGAAATGTAATTTTGATGTTAACTCCCAAACCGCTGCGCAGAAGTCAACCAAACTTCACCCAATAGTGTATTGTATCACAATCTAGTAGTTACATTTGAAAATTTTGTTCTAGGAAATTTTGTTTGAGCGCAATCATCAAACTTAATTAAAAAAGTCATTTAAGCCTTTTCACAGTGAGATCTATGCGATACGGCCGAGAAATGTAATTTTGATGTTAACTCCCAAACCGCTGCGCAGAAGTCAACCAAACTTCACCCATTAGTGTATTTTATCACAATCTAGTAGTTACATATGGAAATTTGGTTCTAGGACATTTGATTTGAGCGCAATCCTCAAACTTAGGTCAAAAAAGCCATTTAAGCCTTTTCACAGTGAGATCTATGCGATATGGCCGAGAAATGTAATTTTGATGTTAACTCCCAAACCGCTGCGCAGAAGTCAACCAAACTTCACCCATTAGTGTATTGTATCACAATCTAGTAGTTACATGTGGAAATTTGGTTATAGGACATTTGATTTGAGCGCAATCCTCAAACTTAGGTCAAAAAAGCCATTTAAGCCTTTTCACAGTGAGATCTATGCGATATGGCCGAGAAATGTAATTTTGATGTTAACTCCCAAACCGCTGCGCAGAAGTCAACCAAACTTCACCCAATAGTGTATTGCATCACAATCTAGTAGTTACATTTGAAAATTTTGTTCTAGGAAATTTTGTTTGAGCGCAATCATCAAACTTAATTAAAAAAGTCATTTAAGCCTTTTCACAGTGAGATCTATGCGATATGGCCGAGAAATGTAATTTTGATGTTAACTCCCAAACCGCTGCGCAGAAGTCAACCAAACTTCACCCATTAGTGTATTTTATCACAATCTAGTAGTTACATGTGGAAATTTGGTTCTAGGACATTTGATTTGAGCGCAATCCTCAAACTTAGGTCAAAAAAGCCATTTAAGCCTTTTCACAGTGAGATCTATGCGATATGGCCGAGAAATGTAATTTTGATGTTCACTCCCAAACCGCTGCGCAGAAGCCAACCAAACTTCACCCATTAGTGTATTGTATCACAATCTAGTAGTTACATGTGGAAATTTGTTTATAGGACATTTGATTTGAGCGCAATCCTCAAACTTAGGTCAAAAAAGCCATTTAAGCCTTTTCACAGTGAGATCTATGCGATATGGCCGAGAAATATAATTTTGATGTTAACTCCCAAACCGCTGCGCAGAAGTCAACCAAACTTCACCCATTAGTGTATTTTATCACAATCTAGTAGTTACATGTGGAAATTTGGTTCTAGGACATTTGATTTGAGCGCAATCCTCAAACTTAGGTCAAAAAAGCCATTTAAGCCTTTTCACAGTGAGATCTATGCGATATGGCCGAGAAATGTAATTTTGATGTTCACTCCCAAACCGCTGCGCAGAAGTCAACCAAACTTCACCCATTAGTGTATTGTATCACAATCTAGTAGTTACATGTGGAAATTTGGTTATAGGACATTTGATTTGAGCGCAATCCTCAAACTTAGGTCAAAAAAGCCATTTAAGCCTTTTCACAGTGAGATCTATGCAATATGGCCGAGAAATGTAATTTTGATGTTAACTCCCAAACCGCTGCGCAGAAGTCAACCAAACTTCACCCAATAGTGTATTGTATCACAATCTAGTAGTTACATTTGAAAATTTTGTTCTAGGACATTTTGTTTGAACGCAATCATCAAACTTAATTAAAAAAGTCATTTAAGCCTTTTCACAGTGAGATCTATGCGATATGGCCGAGAAATGTAATTTTGATGTTAACTCCCAAACCGCTGCGCAGAAGTCAACCAAACTTCACCCAATAGTGTATTGTATCACAATCTAGTAGTTACATTTGAAAATTTTGTTCTAGTACATTTTGTTTGAACGCAATCATCAAACTTAATTAAAAAAGTCATTTAAGCCTTTTCACAGTGAGATCTATGCGATATGGCCGAGAAATGTAATTTTGATGTTAACTCCCAAACCGCTGCGCAGAAGTCAACCAAACTTCACCCAATAGTGTATTGTATCACAATCTAGTAGTTACATTTGAAAATTTTGTTCTAGGACATTTTGTTTGAACGCAATCATCAAACTTAATTAAAAAAGTCATTTAAGCCTTTTCACAGTGAGATCTATGCGATATGGCCGAGAAATGTAATTTTGATGTTAACTCCCAAACCGCTGCGCAGAAGTCAACCAAACTTCACCCAATAGTGTATTGTATCACAATCTAGTAGTTACATTTGAAAATTTTGTTCTAGGAAATTTTGTTTGAGCGCAATCATCAAACTTAATTAAAAAAGTCATTTAAGCCTTTTCACAGTGAGATCTATGCGATATGGCCGAGAAATGTAATTTTGATGTTAACTCCCAAACCGCTGCGCAGAAGTCAACCAAACTTCACCCATTAGTGTATTTTATCACAATCTAGTAGTTACATGTGGAAATTTGGTTCTAGGACATTTGATTTGAGCGCAATCCTCAAACTTAGGTCAAAAAAGCCATTTAAGCCTTTTCACAGTGAGATCTATGCGATATGGCCGAGAAATGTAATTTTGATGTTAACTCCCAAACCGCTGCGCAGAAGTCAACCAAACTTCACCCAATAGTGTATTGTATCACAATCTAGTAGTTACATTTGAAAATTTTGTTCTAGGACATTTTGTTTGAACGCAATCATCAAACTTAATTAAAAAAGTCATTTAAGCCTTTTCACAGTGAGATCTATGCGATATGGCCGAGAAATGTAATTTTGATGTTAACTCCCAAACCGCTGCGCAGAAGTCAACCAAACTTCACCCATTAGTGTATTGTATCACAATCTAGTAGTTACATGTGGAAATTTGGTTATAGGACATTTGATTTGAGCGCAATCCTCAAACTTAGGTCAAAAAAGCCATTTAAGCCTTTTCACAGTGAGATCTATGCGATATGGCCGAGAAATGTAATTTTGATGTTAACTCCCAAACCGCTGCGCAGAAGTCAACCAAACTTCACCCAATAGTGTATTGTATCACAATCTAGTAGTTACATTTGAAAATTTTGTTCTAGGAAATTTTGTTTGAGCGCAATCATCAAACTTAATTAAAAAAGTCATTTAAGCCTTTTCACAGTGAGATCTATGCGATATGGCGGAGAAATGTAATTTTGATGTTAACTCCCAAACCGCTGCGCAGAAGTCAACCAAACTTCACCCATTAGTGTATTTTATCACAATCTAGTAGTTACATGTGGAAATTTGGTTCTAGGACATTTGATTTGAGCGCAATCCTCAAACTTAGGTCAAAAAAGCCATTTAAGCCTTTTCACAGTGAGATCTATGCGATATGGCCGAGAAATGTAATTTTGATGTTCACTCCCAAACCGCTGCGCAGAAGTCAACCAAACTTCACCCATTAGTGTATTGTATCACAATCTAGTAGTTACATGTGGAAATTTGGTTATAGGACATTTGATTTGAGCGCAATCCTCAAACTTAGGTCAAAAAAGCCATTTAAGCCTTTTCACAGTGAGATCTATGCGATATGGCCGAGAAATGTAATTTTGATGTTAACTCCCAAACCGCTGCGCAGAAGTCAACCAAACTTCACCCAATAGTGTATTGTATCACAATCTAGTAGTTACATTTGAAAATTTTGTTCTAGGACATTTTGTTTGAACGCAATCATCAAACTTAATTAAAAAAGTCATTTAAGCCTTTTCACAGTGAGATCTATGCGATATGGCCGAGAAATGTAATTTTGATGTTAACTCCCAAACCGCTGCGCAGAAGTCAACCAAACTTCACCCAATAGTGTATTGTATCACAATCTAGTAGTTACATTTGAAAATTTTGTTCTAGGAAATTTTGTTTGAGCGCAATCATCAAACTTAATTAAAAAAGTCATTTAAGCCTTTTCACAGTGAGATCTATGCGATATGGCCGAGAAATGTAATTTTGATGTTAACTCCCAAACCGCTGCGCAGAAGTCAACCAAACTTCACCCATTAGTGTATTTTATCACAATCTAGTAGTTACATGTGGAAATTTGGTTCTAGGACATTTGATTTGAGCGCAATCCTCAAACTTAGGTCAAAAAAGCCATTTAAGCCTTTTCACAGTGAGATCTATGCGATATGGCCGAGAAATGTAATTTTGATGTTAACTCCCAAACCGCTGCGCAGAAGTCAACCAAACTTCACCCAATAGTGTATTGTATCACAATCTAGTAGTTACATTTGAAAATTTTGTTCTAGGACATTTTGTTTGAACGCAATCATCAAACTTAATTAAAAAAGTCATTTAAGCCTTTTCACAGTGAGATCTATGCGATATGGCCGAGAAATGTAATTTTGATGTTAACTCCCAAACCGCTGCGCAGAAGTCAACCAAACTTCACCCATTAGTGTATTGTATCACAATCTAGTAGTTACATGTGGAAATTTGGTTATAGGACATTTGATTTGAGCGCAATCCTCAAACTTAGGTCAAAAAAGCCATTTAAGCCTTTTCACAGTGAGATCTATGCGATATGGCCGAGAAATGTAATTTTGATGTTAACTCCCAAACCGCTGCGCAGAAGTCAACCAAACTTCACCCAATAGTGTATTGTATCACAATCTAGTAGTTACATTTGAAAATTTTGTTCTAGGAAATTTTGTTTGAGCGCAATCATCAAACTTAATTAAAAAAGTCATTTAAGCCTTTTCACAGTGAGATCTATGCGATATGGCCGAGAAATGTAATTTTGATGTTAACTCCCAAACCGCTGCGCAGAAGTCAACCAAACTTCACCCATTAGTGTATTTTATCACAATCTAGTAATTACATGTGGAAATTTGGTTCTAGGACATTTGATTTGAGCGCAATCCTCAAACTTAGGTCAAAAAAGCCATTTAAGCCTTTTCACAGTGAGATCTATGCGATATGGCCGAGAAATGTAATTTTGATGTTCACTCCCAAATCGCTGCGCAGAAGTCAACCAAACTTCACCCATTAGTGTATTGTATCACAATCTAGTAGTTACATGTGGAAATTTGGTTCTAGGACATTTGATTTGAGCGCAATCCTCAAACTTAGGTCAAAAAAGCCATTTAAGCCTTTTCACAGTGAGATCTATGCGATATGGCCGAGAAATGTAATTTTGATGTTCACTCCCAAACCGCTGCGCAGAAGTCAACCAAACTTCACCCATTAGTGTATTGTATCACAATCTAGTAGTTACATGTGGAAATTTGGTTATAGGACATTTGATTTGAGCGCAATCCTCAAACTTAGGTCAAAAAAGCCATTTAAGCCTTTTCACAGTGAGATCTATGCGATATGGCCGAGAAATGTAATTTTGATGTTAACTCCCAAACCGCTGCGCAGAAGTCAACCAAACTTCACCCAATAGTGTATTGTATCACAATCTAGTAGTTACATTTGAAAATTTTGTTCTAGGACATTTTGTTTGAACGCAATCATCAAACTTAATTAAAAAAGTCATTTAAGCCTTTTCACAGTGAGATCTATGCGATATGGCCGAGAAATGTAATTTTGATGTTAACTCCCAAACCGCTGCGCAGAAGTCAACCAAACTTCACCCAATAGTGTATTGTATCACAATCTAGTAGTTACATTTGAAAATTTTGTTCTAGGAAATTTTGTTTGAGCGCAATCATCAAACTTAATTAAAAAAGTCATTTAAGCCTTTTCACAGTGAGATCTATGCGATATGGCCGAGAAATGTAATTTTGATGTTAACTCCCAAACCGCTGCGCAGAAGTCAACCAAACTTCACCCATTAGTGTATTTTATCACAATCTAGTAGTTACATGTGGAAATTTGGTTCTAGGACATTTGATTTGAGCGCAATCCTCAAACTTAGGTCAAAAAAGCCATTTAAGCCTTTTCACAGTGAGATCTATGCGATATGGCCGAGAAATGTAATTTTGATGTTAACTCCCAAACCGCTGCGCAGAAGTCAACCAAACTTCACCCAATAGTGTATTGTATCACAATCTAGTAGTTACATTTGAAAATTTTGTTCTAGGACATTTTGTTTGAACGCAATCATCAAACTTAATTAAAAAAGTCATTTAAGCCTTTTCACAGTGAGATCTATGCGATATGGCCGAGAAATGTAATTTTGATGTTAACTCCCAAACCGCTGCGCAGAAGTCAACCAAACTTCACCCATTAGTGTATTGTATCACAATCTAGTAGTTACATGTGGAAATTTGGTTATAGGACATTTGATTTGAGCGCAATCCTCAAACTTAGGTCAAAAAAGCCATTTAAGCCTTTTCACAGTGAGATCTATGCGATATGGCCGAGAAATGTAATTTTGATGTTAACTCCCAAACCGCTGCGCAGAAGTCAACCAAACTTCACCCAATAGTGTATTGTATCACAATCTAGTAGTTACATTTGAAAATTTTGTTCTAGGAAATTTTGTTTGAGCGCAATCATCAAACTTAATTAAAAAAGTCATTTAAGCCTTTTCACAGTGAGATCTATGCGATATGGCCGAGAAATGTAATTTTGATGTTAACTCCCAAACCGCTGCGCAGAAGTCAACCAAACTTCACCCATTAGTGTATTTTATCACAATCTAGTAATTACATGTGGAAATTTGGTTCTAGGACATTTGATTTGAGCGCAATCCTCAAACTTAGGTCAAAAAAGCCATTTAAGCCTTTTCACAGTGAGATCTATGCGATATGGCCGAGAAATGTAATTTTGATGTTCACTCCCAAATCGCTGCGCAGAAGTCAACCAAACTTCACCCATTAGTGTATTGTATCACAATCTAGTAGTTACATGTGGAAATTTGGTTATAGGACATTTGATTTGAGCGCAATCCTCAAACTTAGGTCAAAAAAGCCATTTAAGCCTTTTCACAGTGAGATCTATGCGATATGGCCGAGAAATATAATTTTGATGTTAACTCCCAAACCGCTGCGCAGAAGTCAACCAAACTTCACCCAATAGTGTATTGTATCACAATCTAGTAGTTACATTTGAAAATTTTGTTCTAGGACATTTTGTTTGAACGCAATCATCAAACTTAATTAAAAAAGTCATTTAAGCCTTTTCACAGTGAGATCTATGCGATATGGCCGAGAAATGTAATTTTGATGTTAACTCCCAAACCGCTGCGCAGAAGTCAACCAAACTTCACCCATTAGTGTATTGTATCACAATCTAGTAGTTACATGTGGAAATTTGGTTATAGGACATTTGATTTGAGCGCAATCCTCAAACTTAGGTCAAAAAAGCCATTTAAGCCTTTTCACAGTGAGATCTATGCGATATGGCCGAGAAATGTAATTTTGATGTTAACTCCCAAACCGCTGCGCAGAAGTCAACCAAACTTCACCCAATAGTGTATTGTATCACAATCTAGTAGTTACATTTGAAAATTTTGTTCTAGGACATTTTGTTTGAACGCAATCATCAAACTTAATTAAAAAAGTCATTTAAGCCTTTTCACAGTGAGATCTATGCGATATGGCCGAGAAATGTAATTTTGATGTTAACTCCCAAACCTCTGCGCAGAAGTCAACCAAACTTCACCCATTAGTGTATTGTATCACAATCTAGTAGTTACATGTGGAAATTTGGTTATAGGACATTTGATTTGAGCGCAATCCTCAAACTTAGGTCAAAAACGCCATTTAAGCCTTTTCACAGTGAGATCTATGCGATATGGCCGAGAAATGTAATTTTGTTGTTAACTCCCAAACCGCTGCACAGAAGTCAACCAAACTTCACCCAATAGTGTATTGTATCACAATCTAGTAGTTACATTTGAAAATTTTGTTCTAGGAAATTTTGTTTGAGCGCAATCATCAAACTTAATTAAAAAAGTCATTTAAGCCTTTTCACAGTGAGATCTATGCGATATGGCCGAGAAATGTAATTTTGATGTTAACTCCCAAACCGCTGCGCAGAAGTCAACCAAACTTCACCCATTAGTGTATTTTATCACAATCTAGTAGTTACATGTGGAAATTTGGTTCTAGGACATTTGATTTGAGCGCAATCCTCAAACTTAGGTCAAAAAAGCCATTTAAGCCTTTTCACAGTGAGATCTATGCGATATGGCCGAGAAATGTAATTTTGATGTTCACTCCCAAACCGCTGCGCAGAAGTCAACCAAACTTCACCCATTAGTGTATTGTATCACAATCTAGTAGTTACATGTGGAAATTTGGTTATAGGACATTTGATTTGAGCGCAATCCTCAAACTTAGGTCAAAAAAGCCATTTAAGCCTTTTCACAGTGAGATCTATGCGATATGGCCGAGAAATGTAATTTTGATGTTAACTCCCAAACCGCTGCGCAGAAGTCAACCAAACTTCACCCAATAGTGTATTGTATCACAATCTAGTAGTTACATTTGAAAATTTTGTTCTTGGACATTTTGTTTGAACGCAATCATCAAACTTAATTAAAAAAGTCATTTAAGCCTTTTCACAGTGAGATCTATGCGATATGGCCGAGAAATGTAATTTTGATGTTAACTCCCAAACCGCTGCGCAGAAGTCAACCAAACTTCACCCAATAGTGTATTGTATCACAATCTAGTAGTTACATTTGAAAATTTTGTTCTAGGACATTTTGTTTGAACGCAATCATCAAACTTAATTAAAAAAGTCATTTAAGCCATTTCACAGTGAGATCTATGCGATATGGCCGAGAAATGTAATTTTGATGTTAACTCCCAAACCGCTGCGCAGAAGTCAACCAAACTTCACCCATTAGTGTATTGTATCACAATCTAGTAGTTACATGTGGAAATTTGGTTATAGGACATTTGATTTGAGCGCAATCCTCAAACTTAGGTCAAAAAAGCCATTTAAGCCTTTTCACAGTGAGATCTATGCGATATGGCCGAGAAATGTAATTTTGATGTTAACTCCCAAACCGCTGCGCAGAAGTCAACCAAACTTCACCCAATAGTGTATTGTATCACAATCTAGTAGTTACATTTGAAAATTTTGTTCTAGGACATTTTGTTTGAACGCAATCATCAAACTTAATTAAAAAAGTCATTTAAGCCTTTTCACAGTGAGATCTATGCGATATGGCCGAGAAATGTAATTTTGATGTTAACTCCCAAACCGCTGCGCAGAAGTCAACCAAACTTCACCCATTAGTGTATTGTATCACAATCTAGTAGTTACATGTGGAAATTTGGTTATAGGACATTTGATTTGAGCGCAATCCTCAAACTTAGGTCAAAAAAGCCATTTAAGCCTTTTCACAGTGAGATCTATGCGATATGGCCGAGAAATGTAATTTTGATGTTAACTCCCAAACCGCTGCGCAGAAGTCAACCAAACTTCACCCAATAGTGTATTGTATCACAATCTAGTAGTTACATTTGAAAATTTTGTTCTAGGAAATTTTGTTTGAGCGCAATCATCAAACTTAATTAAAAAAGTCATTTAAGCCTTTTCACAGTGAGATCTATGCGATATGGCCGAGAAATGTAATTTTGATGTTAACTCCCAAACCGCTGCGCAGAAGTCAACCAAACTTCACCCATTAGTGTATTTTATCACAATCTAGTAGTTACATGTGGAAATTTGGTTCTAGGACATTTGATTTGAGCGCAATCCTCAAACTTAGGTCAAAAAAGCCATTTAAGCCTTTTCACAGTGAGATCTATGCGATATGGCCGAGAAATGTAATTTTGATGTTCACTCCCAAACCGCTGCGCAGAAGTCAACCAAACTTCACCCATTAGTGTATTGTATCACAATCTAGTAGTTACATGTGGAAATTTGGTTATAGGACATTTGATTTGAGCGCAATCCTCAAACTTAGGTCAAAAAAGCCATTTAAGCCTTTTCACAGTGAGATCTATGCGATATGGCCGAGAAATGTAATTTTGATGTTAACTCCCAAACCGCTGCGCAGAAGTCAACCAAACTTCACCCAATAGTGTATTGTATCACAATCTAGTAGTTACATTTGAAAATTTTGTTCTAGGACATTTTGTTTGAACGCAATCATCAAACTTAATTAAAAAAGTCATTTAAGCCTTTTCACAGTGAGATCTATGCGATATGGCCGAGAAATGTAATTTTGATGTTAACTCCCAAACCGCTGCGCAGAAGTCAACCAAACTTCACCCAATAGTGTATTGTATCACAATCTAGTAGTTACATTTGAAAATTTTGTTCTAGGAAATTTTGTTTGAGCGCAATCATCAAACTTAATTAAAAAAGTCATTTAAGCCTTTTCACAGTGAGATCTATGCGATATGGCCGAGAAATGTAATTTTGATGTTAACTCCCAAACCGCTGCGCAGAAGTCAACCAAACTTCACCCATTAGTGTATTGTATCACAATCTAGTAGTTACATGTGGAAATTTGGTTATAGGACATTTGATTTGAGCGCAATCCTCAAACTTAGGTCAAAAAAGCCATTTAAGCCTTTTCACAGTGAGATCTATGCGATATGGCCGAGAAATGTAATTTTGATGTTAACTCCCAAACCGCTGCGCAGAAGTCAACCAAACTTCACCCAATAGTGTATTGTATCACAATCTAGTAGTTACATTTGAAAATTTTGTTCTAGGAAATTTTGTTTGAGCGCAATCATCAAACTTAATTAAAAAAGTCATTTAAGCCTTTTCACAGTGAGATCTATGCGATATGGCCGAGAAATGTAATTTTGATGTTAACTCCCAAACCGCTGCGCAGAAGTCAACCAAACTTCACCCAATAGTGTATTGTATCACATTCTAGTAGTTACATTTTAAAATTTCGTTCAAGGACATTTGGTTTGAGCGCAATTATTAAACTTAGGTCAAAAAAGCCATTTAAGCCTTTTCACAGTGAGATCTATGCGATATGGCCGAGAAATGTAATTTTGATGTTAACTCCCAAACCGCTGCGCAGAAGTAAACCAAACTTCACCCATTAGTGTATTGTATCACAATCTAGTAGTTACATGTGGAAATTTGGTTCTAGGACATTTGATTTGAGCGCAATCCTCAAACTTAGGTCAAAAAAGCCATTTAAGCCTTTTCACAGTGAGATCTATACGATATGGCCGAGAAATGTAATTTTGATGTTAACTCCCAAACCGCTGCGCAGAAGTCAACCAAACTTCACCCAATAGTGTATTGTATCACATTCTAGTAGTTACATTTGAAAATTTCGTTCTAGGACATTTGGTTTGAGCGCAATTATTAAACTTAGGTCAAAAAAGCCATTTCAGCCTTTTCACAGTGAGATCTATGCGATATGGCCGAGAAATGTAATTTTGATGTTAACTCCCAAACCGCTGCGCTGAAGTAAACCAAACTTCACCCAATAGTGTATTGTATCACAATCTAGTAGTTACATTTGAAAATTTGGTTCTAGGACATTTGATTTTAGCGCAATCATCAAACTTAATTAAAAAAGTCATTTAAGCCTTTTCACAGTGAGATCTATGCGATATGGCCGAGAAATGTAATTTTGATGTTAACTCCCAAACCGCTGCGCAGAAGTCAACCAAACTTCACCCATTAGTGTATTTTATCACAATCTAGTAGTTACATGTGGAAATTTGGTTCTAGGACATTTGATTTGAGCGCAATCCTCAAACTTAGGTCAAAAAAGCCATTTAAGCCTTTTCACAGTGAGATCTATGCGATATGGCCGAGAAATGTAATTTTGATGTTAACTCCCAAACCGCTGCGCAGAAGTCAACCAAACTTCACCCAATAGTGTATTGTATCACAATCTAGTAGTTACATTTGAAAATTTTGTTCTAGGACATTTTGTTTGAACGCAATCATCAAACTTAATTAAAAAAGTCATTTAAGCCTTTTCACAGTGAGATCTATGCGATATGGCCGAGAAATGTAATTTTGATGTTAACTCCCAAACCGCTGCGCAGAAGTCAACCAAACTTCACCCATTAGTGTATTGTATCACAATCTAGTAGTTACATGTGGAAATTTGGTTATAGGACATTTGATTTGAGCGCAATCCTCCAACTTAGGTCAAAAAAGCCATTTAAGCCTTTTCACAGTGAGATCTATGCGATATGGCCGAGAAATGTAATTTTGATGTTAACTCCCAAACCGCTGCGCAGAAGTCAACCAAACTTCACCCAATAGTGTATTGTATCACAATCTAGTAGTTACATTTGAAAATTTTGTTCTAGGACATTTTGTTTGAACGCAATCATCAAACTTAATTAAAAAAGTCATTTAAGCCTTTTCACAGTGAGATCTATGCGATATGGCCGAGAAATGTAATTTTGATGTTAACTCCCAAACCTCTGCGCAGAAGTCAACCAAACTTCACCCATTAGTGTATTGTATCACAATCTAGTAGTTACATGTGGAAATTTGGTTATAGGACATTTGATTTGAGCGCAATCCTCAAACTTAGGTCAAAAACGCCATTTAAGCCTTTTCACAGTGAGATCTATGCGATATGGCCGAGAAATGTAATTTTGATGTTAACTCCCAAACCGCTGCTCAGAAGTCAACCAAACTTCACCCAATAGTGTATTGTATCACAATCTAGTAGTTACATTTGAAAATTTTGTTCTAGGAAATTTTGTTTGAGCGCAATCATCAAACTTAATTAAAAAAGTCATTTAAGCCTTTTCACAGTGAGATCTATGCGATATGGCCGAGAAATGTAATTTTGATGTTAACTCCCAAACCGCTGCGCAGAAGTCAACCAAACTTCACCCATTAGTGTATTTTATCACAATCTAGTAGTTACATGTGGAAATTTGGTTCTAGGACATTTGATTTGAGCGCAATCCTCAAACTTAGGTCAAAAAAGCCATTTAAGCCTTTTCACAGTGAGATCTATGCGATATGGCCGAGAAATGTAATTTTGATGTTCACTCCCAAACCGCTGCGCAGAAGTCAACCAAACTTCACCCATTAGTGTATTGTATCACAATCTAGTAGTTACATGTGGAAATTTGGTTATAGGACATTTGATTTGAGCGCAATCCTCAAACTTAGGTCAAAAAAGCCATTTAAGCCTTTTCACAGTGAGATCTATGCGATATGGCCGAGAAATGTAATTTTGATGTTAACTCCCAAACCGCTGCGCAGAAGTCAACCAAACTTCACCCAATAGTGTATTGTATCACAATCTAGTAGTTACATTTGAAAATTTTGTTCTAGGACATTTTGTTTGAACGCAATCATCAAACTTAATTAAAAAAGTCATTTAAGCCTTTTCACAGTGAGATCTATGCGATATGGCCGAGAAATGTAATTTTGATGTTAACTCCCAAACCGCTGCGCAGAAGTCAACCAAACTTCACCCAATAGTGTATTGTATCACAATCTAGTAGTTACATTTGAAAATTTTGTTCTAGGAAATTTTGTTTGAGCGCAATCATCAAACTTAATTAAAAAAGTCATTTAAGCCTTTTCACAGTGAGATCTATGCGATATGGCCGAGAAATGTAATTTTGATGTTAACTCCCAAACCGCTGCGCAGAAGTCAACCAAACTTCACCCATTAGTGTATTGTATCACAATCTAGTAGTTACATGTGGAAATTTGGTTATAGGACATTTGATTTGAGCGCATTCCTCAAACTTAGGTCAAAAAAGCCATTTAAGCCTTTTCACAGTGAGATCTATGCGATATGGCCGAGAAATGTAATTTTGATGTTAACTCCCAAACCGCTGCGCAGAAGTCAACCAAACTTCACCCATTAGTGTATTGTATCACAATCTAGTAGTTACATGTGGAAATTTGGTTATAGGACATTTGATTTGAGCGCAATCCTCAAACTTAGGTCAAAAAAGCCATTTAAGCCTTTTCACAGTGAGATCTATGCGATATGGCCGAGAAATGTAATTTTGATGTTAACTCCCAAACCGCTGCGCAGAAGTCAACCAAACTTCACCCAATAGTGTATTGTATCACAATCTAGTAGTTACATTTGAAAATTTTGTTCTAGGAAATTTTGTTTGAGCGCAATCATCAAACTTAATTAAAAAAGTCATTTAAGCCTTTTCACAGTGAGATCTATGCGATATGGCCGAGAAATGTAATTTTGATGTTAACTCCCAAACCGCTGCGCAGAAGTCAACCAAACTTCACCCATTAGTGTATTTTATCACAATCTAGTAGTTACATGTGGAAATTTGGTTCTAGGACATTTGATTTGAGCGCAATCCTCAAACTTAGGTCAAAAAAGCCATTTAAGCCTTTTCACAGTGAGATCTATGCGATATGGCCGAGAAATGTAATTTTGATGTTAACTCCCAAACCGCTGCGCAGAAGTCAACCAAACTTCACCCAATAGTGTATTGTATCACATTCTAGTAGTTACATTTGAAAATTTCGTTCTAGGACATTTGGTTTGAGCGCAATCCTCAAACTTAGGTCAAAAAAGCCATTTAAGCCTTTTCACAGTGAGATCTATGCGATATGGCCGAGAAATGTAATTTTGATGTTAACTCCCAAACCGCTGCGCAGAAGTCAACCAAACTTCACCCAATAGTGTATTGTATCACAATCTAGTAGTTACATTTGAAAATTTTGTTCTAGGACATTTTGTTTGAACGCAATCATCAAACTTAATTAAAAAAGTCATTTAAGCCTTTTCACAGTGAGATCTATGCGATATGGCCGAGAAATGTAATTTTGATGTTAACTCCCAAACCGCTGCGCAGAAGTCAACCAAACTTCACCCAATAGTGTATTGTATCACAATCTAGTAGTTACATTTGAAAATTTTGTTCTAGGACATTTTGTTTGAGCGCAATCCTCAAACTTAGGTCAAAAAAGCCATTTAAGCCTTTTCACAGTGAGATCTATGCGATATGGCCGAGAAATGTAATTTTGATGTTAACTCCCAAACCGCTGCGCAGAAGTCAACCAAACTTCACCCATTAGTGTATTGTATCACAATCTAGTAGTTACATGTGGAAATTTGGTTATAGGACATTTGATTTGAGCGCAATCCTCAAACTTAGGTCAAAAAAGCCATTTAAGCCTTTTCACAGTGAGATCAATGCGATATGGCCGAGAAATGTAATTTTGATGTTAACTCCCAAACCGCTGCGCAGAAGTCAACCAAACTTCACCCAATAGTGTATTGTATCACAATCTAGTAGTTACATTTGAAAATTTTGTTCTAGGACATTTTGTTTGAACGCAATCATCAAACTTAATTAAAAAAGTCATTTAAGCCTTTTCACAGTGAGATCTATGCGATATGGCCGAGAAATGTAATTTTGATGTTAACTCCCAAACCTCTGCGCAGAAGTCAACCAAACTTCACCCATTAGTGTATTGTATCACATTCTAGTAGTTACATTTGAAAATTTCGTTCTAGGACATTTGGTTTGAGCGCAATCCTCAAACTTAGGTCAAAAAAGCCATTTAAGCCTTTTCACAGTGAGATCTATGCGATATGGCCGAGAAATGTAATTTTGATGTTAACTCCCAAACCTCTGCGCAGAAGTCAACCAAACTTCACCCAATAGTGTATTGTATCACATTCTAGTAGTTACATTTGAAAATTTCGTTCTAGGACATTTGGTTTGAGCGCAATCCTCAAACTTAGGTCAAAAAAGCCATTTAAGCCTTTTCACAGTGAGATCTATGCGATATGGCCGAGAAATGTAATTTTGATGTTAACTCCCAAACCGCTGCGCAGAAGTCAACCAAACTTCACCCATTAGTGTATTGTATCACAATCTAGTAGTTACATGTGGAAATTTGGTTATAGGACATTTGATTTGAGCGCAATCCTCAAACTTAGGTCAAAAAAGCCATTTAAGCCTTTTCACAGTGAGATCTATGCGATATGGCCGAGAAATGTAATTTTGATGTTAACTCCCAAACCGCTGCGCAGAAGTCAACCAAACTTCACCCAATAGTGTATTGTATCACAATCTAGTAGTTACATTTGAAAATTTTGTTCTAGGAAATTTTGTTTGAGCGCAATCATCAAACTTAATTAAAAAAGTCATTTAAGCCTTTTCACAGTGAGATCTATGCGATATGGCCGAGAAATGTAATTTTGATGTTAACTCCCAAACCGCTGCGCAGAAGTCAACCAAACTTCACCCATTAGTGTATTTTATCACAATCTAGTAGTTACATGTGGAAATTTGGTTCTAGGACATTTGATTTGAGCGCAATCCTCAAACTTAGGTCAAAAAAGCCATTTAAGCCTTTTCACAGTGAGATCTATGCGATATGGCCGAGAAATGTAATTTTGATGTTAACTCCCAAACCGCTGCGCAGAAGTCAACCAAACTTCACCCAATAGTGTATTGTATCACATTCTAGTAGTTACATTTGAAAATTTCGTTCTAGGACATTTGGTTTGAGCGCAATCCTCAAACTTAGGTCAAAAAAGCCATTTAAGCCTTTTCACAGTGAGATCTATGCGATATGGCCGAGAAATGTAATTTTGATGTTAACTCCCAAACCGCTGCGCAGAAGTCAACCAAACTTCACCCAATAGTGTATTGTATCACAATCTAGTAGTTACATTTGAAAATTTTGTTCTAGGACATTTTGTTTGAACGCAATCATCAAACTTAATTAAAAAAGTCATTTAAGCCTTTTCACAGTGAGATCTATGCGATATGGCCGAGAAATGTAATTTTGATGTTAACTCCCAAACCGCTGCGCAGAAGTCAACCAAACTTCACCCAATAGTGTATTGTATCACAATCTAGTAGTTACATTTGAAAATTTTGTTCTAGGACATTTTGTTTGAGCGCAATCCTCAAACTTAGGTCAAAAAAGCCATTTAAGCCTTTTCACAGTGAGATCTATGCGATATGGCCGAGAAATGTAATTTTGATGTTAACTCCCAAACCGCTGCGCAGAAGTCAACCAAACTTCACCCATTAGTGTATTGTATCACAATCTAGTAGTTACATGTGGAAATTTGGTTATAGGACATTTGATTTGAGCGCAATCCTCAAACTTAGGTCAAAAAAGCCATTTAAGCCTTTTCACAGTGAGATCTATGCGATATGGCCGAGAAATGTAATTTTGATGTTAACTCCCAAACCGCTGCGCAGAAGTCAACCAAACTTCACCCAATAGTGTATTGTATCACATTCTAGTAGTTACATTTGAAAATTTCGTTCTAGGACATTTGGTTTGAGCGCAATTATTAAACTTAGGTCAAAAAAGCCATTTAAGCCTTTTCATAGTGAGATCTATGCGATATGGCCGAGAAATGTAATTTTGATGTTAACTCCCAAACCGCTGCGCAGAAGTAAACCAAACTTCACCCATTAGTGTATTGTATCACAATCTAGTAGTTACATGTGGAAATTTGGTTCTAGGACATTTGATTTTAGCGCAATCCTCAAACTTAGGTCAAAAAAGCCATTTAAGCCTTTTCACAGTGAGATCTATGCGATATGGCCGAGAAATGTAATTTTGATGTTAACTCCCAAACCGCTGCGCAGAAGTCAACCAAACTTCACCCATTAGTGTATTGTATCACAATCTAGTAGTTACATGTGGAAATTTGGTTCTAGGACATTTGGTTTGAGCGCAATTATTAAACTTAGGTCAAAAAAGCCATTTAAGCCTTTTCACAGTGAGATCTATGCGATATGGCCGAGAAATGTAATTTTGATGTTCACTCC
This sequence comes from Corythoichthys intestinalis, assembly GCF_030265065.1. NCBI lineage: Eukaryota > Metazoa > Chordata > Actinopteri > Syngnathiformes > Syngnathidae > Corythoichthys > Corythoichthys intestinalis. The sequence continues at coordinate 201,543 of NW_026651610.1, read as the reverse complement.
CAAACCGCTGCGCTGAAGTAAACCAAACTTCACCCATTAGTGTATTGTATCACAATCTAGTAGTTACATGTGGAAATTTGGTTCTAGGACATTTGATTTTAGCGCAATCCTCAAACTTAGGTCAAAAAAGCCATTTAAGCCTTTTCACAGTGAGATCTATGCGATATGGCCGAGAAATGTAATTTTGATGTTAACTCCCAAACCGCTGCGCAGAAGTCAACTAAACTTCACCCAATAGTGTATTGTATCACATTCTAGTAGTTACATTTGAAAATTTCGTTCTATTACATTTGGTTTGAGCGCAATCATTAAACTTAATTAAAAAAGTCATTTAAGCCTTTTCACAGTGAGATCTATGCGATATGGCCGAGAAATGTAATTTTGATGTTAACTACCAAACCGCTGCGCAGAAGTCAACCAAACTTCACCCAATAGTGTATTGTATCACAATCTAGTAGTTACATTTGAAAATTTTGTTCTAGGACATTTTGTTTGAACGCAATCATCAAACTTAATTAAAAAAGTCATTTAAGCCTTTTCACAGTGAGATCTATGCGATATGGCCGAGAAATGTAATTTTGATGTTAACTCCCAAACCGCTGCGCAGAAGTCAACCAAACTTCACCCAATAGTGTATTCTATCACAATCTAGTAGTTACATTTGAAAATTTTGTTTTAGGAAATTTTGTTTGAGCGCAATCATCAAACTTAATTAAAAAAGTCATTTAAGCCTTTTCACAGTGAGATATATGCGATATGGCCGAGAAATGTAATTTTGATGTTCACTCCCAAACCGCTGCGCAGAAGACAACCAAACTTCACCCATTAGTGTATTGTATCACAATCTAGTAGTTACATGTGGAAATTTGGTTATAGGACATTTGATTTGAGCGCAATCCTCAAACTTAGGTCAAAAAAGCCATTTAAGCCTTTTCACAGTGAGATCTATGCGATATGGCCGAGAAATGTAATTTTGATGTTAACTCCCAAACCGCTGCGCAGAAGTCAACCAAACTTCACCCATTAGTGTATTGTATCACAATCTAGTAGTTACATTTGAAAATTTCGTTCTAGGACATTTGGTTTGAGCGCAATCTTTAAACTTAGGTCAAAAAAGCCATTTAAGCCTTTTCACAGTGAGATCTATGCGATATGGCCGAGAAATGTAATTTTGATGTTAACTCCCAAACCGCTGCGCAGAAGTCAACCAAACTTCACCCAATAGTGTATTGTATCACAATCTAGTAGTTACATTTGAAAATTTTGTTCTAGGACATTTTGTTTGAACGCAATCATCAAACTTAATTAAAAAAGTCATTTAAGCCTTTTCACAGTGAGATCTATGCGATATGGCCGAGAAATGTAATTTTGATGTTAACTCCCAAACCGCTGCGCAGAAGTCAACCAAACTTCACCCAATAGTGTATTGTATCACAATCTAGTAGTTACATTTGAAAATTTTGTTCTAGGACATTTTGTTTGAGCGCAATCATCAAACTTAATTAAAAAAGTCATTTAAGCCTTTTCACAGTGAGATCTATGCGATATGGCCGAGAAATGTAATTTTGATGTTAACTCCCAAACCGCTGCGCAGAAGTCAACCAAACTTCACCCAATAGTGTATTGTATCACAATCTAGTAGTTACATTTGAAAATTTTGTTCTAGGAAATTTTGTTTGAGCGCAATCATCAAACTTAATTAAAAAAGTCATTTAAGCCTTTTCACAGTGAGATCTATGCGATATGGCCGAGAAATGTAATTTTGATGTTAACTCCCAAACCGCTGCGCAGAAGTCAACCAAACTTCACCCATTAGTGTATTGTATCACAATCTAGTAGTTACATGTGGAAATTTGGTTATAGGACATTTGATTTGAGCGCAATCCTCAAACTTAGGTCAAAAAAGCCATTTAAGCCTTTTCACAGTGAGATCTATGCGATATGGCCGAGAAATGTAATTTTGATGTTAACTCCCAAACCGCTGCGCAGAAGTCAACCAAACTTCACCCAATAGTGTATTGTATCACAATCTAGTAGTTACATTTGAAAATTTTGTTCTAGGAAATTTTGTTTGAACGCAATCATCAAACTTAATTAAAAAAGTCATTTAAGCCTTTTCACAGTGAGATCTATGCGATATGGCCGAGAAATGTATTTTTGATGTTAACTCCCAAACCGCTGCGCAGAAGTCAACCAAACTTCACCCATTAGTGTATTTTATCACAATCTAGTAGTTACATGTGGAAATTTGGTTCTAGGACATTTGATTTGAGCGCAATCCTCAAACTTAGGTCAAAAAAGCCATTTAAGCCTTTTCACAGTGAGATCTATGCGATATGGCCGAGAAATGTAATTTTGATGTTAACTCCCAAACCGCTGCGCAGAAGTCAACCAAACTTCACCCAATAGTGTATTGTATCACATTCTAGTAGTTACATTTGAAAATTTCGTTCTAGGACATTTGGTTTGAGCGCAATCCTCAAACTTAGGTCAAAAAAGCCATTTAAGCCTTTTCACAGTGAGATCTATGCGATATGGCCGTGAAATGTAATTTTGATGTTAACTCCCAAACCGCTGCGCAGAAGTCAACCAAACTTCACCCAATAGTGTATTGTATCACAATCTAGTAGTTACATTTGAAAATTTTGTTCTAGGAAATTTTGTTTGAGCGCAATCATCAAACTTAATTAAAAAAGTCATTTAAGCCTTTTCACAGTGAGATCTATGCGATATGGCCGAGAAATGTAATTTTGATGTTAACTCCCAAACCGCTGCGCAGAAGTCAACCAAACTTCACCCATTAGTGTATTTTATCACAATCTAGTAGTTACATGTGGAAATTTGGTTCTAGGACATTTGATTTGAGCGCAATCCTCAAACTTAGGTCAAAAAAGCCATTTAAGCCTTTTCACAGTGAGATCTATGCGATATGGCCGAGAAATGTAATTTTGATGTTAACTCCCAAACCGCTGCGCAGAAGTCAACCAAACTTCACCCAATAGTGTATTGTATCACATTCTAGTAGTTACATTTGAAAATTTCGTTCTAGGACATTTGGTTTGAGCGCAATTATTAAACTTAGGTCAAAAAAGCCATTTAAGCCTTTTCACAGTGAGATCTATGCGATATGGCCGAGAAATGTAATTTTGATGTTAACTCCCAAACCGCTGCGCAGAAGTAAACCAAACTTCACCCATTAGTGTATTTTATCACAATCTAGTAGTTACATGTGGAAATTTGGTTCTAGGACATTTGATTTGAGCGCAATCCTCAAACTTAGGTCAAAAAAGCCATTTAAGCCTTTTCACAGTGAGATCTATGCGATATGGCCGAGAAATGTAATTTTGATGTTAACTCCCAAACCGCTGCGCAGAAGTCAACCAAACTTCACCCAATAGTGTATTGTATCACATTCTAGTAGTTACATTTGAAAATTTCGTTCTAGGACATTTGGTTTGAGCGCAATTATTAAACTTAGGTCAAAAAAGCCATTTAAGCCTTTTCACAGTGAGATCTATGCGATATGGCCGAGAAATGTAATTTTGATGTTAACTCCAAAACCGCTGCGCAGAAGTAAACCAAACTTCACCCATTAGTGTATTGTATCACAATGTAGTAGTTACATGTGGAAATTTGGTTCTAGGACATTTGATTTTAGCGCAATCCTCAAACTTAGGTCAAAAAAGCCATTTAAGCCTTTTCACAGTGAGATCTATGCGATATGGCCGAGAAATGTAATTTTGATGTTAACTCCCAAACCGCTGCGCAGAAGTCAACCAAACTTCACCCATTAGTGTATTGTATCACAATCTAGTAGTTACATGTGGAAATTTGGTTATAGGACATTTGATTTGAGCGCAATCCTCAAACTTAGGTCAAAAAAGCCATTTAAGCCTTTTCACAGTGAGATCTATGCGATATGGCCGAGAAATGTAATTTTGATGTTAACTCCCAAACCGCTGCGCAGAAGTCAACCAAACTTCACCCAATAGTGTATTGTATCACATTCTAGTAGTTACATTTTAAAATTTCGTTCAAGGACATTTGGTTTGAGCGCAATTATTAAACTTAGGTCAAAAAAGCCATTTAAGCCTTTTCACAGTGAGATCTATGCGATATGGCCGAGAAATGTAATTTTGATGTTAACTCCCAAACCGCTGCGCAGAAGTAAACCAAACTTCACCCATTAGTGTATTGTATCACAATCTAGTAGTTACATGTGGAAATTTGGTTCTAGGACATTTGATTTGAGCGCAATCCTCAAACTTAGGTCAAAAAAGCCATTTAAGCCTTTTCACAGTGAGATCTATGCGATATGGCCGAGAAATGTAATTTTGATGTTAACTCCCAAACCGCTGCGCAGAAGTCAACCAAACTTCACCCAATAGTGTATTGTATCACATTCTAGTAGTTACATTTGAAAATTTCGTTCTAGGACATTTGGTTTGAGCGCAATTATTAAACTTAGGTCAAAAAAGCCATTTAAGCCTTTTCACAGTGAGATCTATGCGATATGGCCGAGAAATGTAATTTTGATGTTAACTCCCAAACCGCTGCGCTTAAGTAAACCAAACTTCACCCATTAGTGTATTGTATCACAATCTAGTAGTTACATGTGGAAATTTGGTTCTAGGACATTTGATTTTAGCGCAATCCTCAAACTTAGGTCAAAAAAGCCATTTAAGCCTTTTCACAGTGAGATCTATGCGATATGGCCGAGAAATGTAATTTTGATGTTAACTCCCAAACCGCTGCGCAGAAGTCAACTAAACTTCACCCAATAGTGTATTGTATCACATTCTAGTAGTTACATTTGAAAATTTCGTTCTAGGACATTTGGTTTGAGCGCAATCATTAAACTTAATTAAAAAAGTCATTTAAGCCTTTTCACAGTGAGATCTATGCGATATGGCCGAGAAATGTAATTTTGATGTTAACTACCAAACCGCTGCGCAGAAGTCAACCAAACTTCACCCAATAGTGTATTGTATCACAATCTAGTAGTTACATTTGAAAATTTTGTTCTAGGACATTTTGTTTGAACGCAATCATCAAACTTAATTAAAAAAGTCATTTAAGCCTTTTCACAGTGAGATCTATGCGATATGGCCGAGAAATGTAATTTTGATGTTAACTCCCAAACCGCTGCGCAGAAGTCAACCAAACTTCACCCAATAGTGTATTCTATCACAATCTAGTAGTTACATTTGAAAATTTTGTTTTAGGAAATTTTGTTTGAGCGCAATCATCAAACTTAATTAAAAAAGTCATTTAAGCCTTTTCACAGTGAGATATATGCGATATGGCCGAGAAATGTAATTTTGATGTTCACTCCCAAACCGCTGCGCAGAAGACAACCAAACTTCACCCATTAGTGTATTGTATCACAATCTAGTAGTTACATGTGGAAATTTGGTTATAGGACATTTGATTTGAGCGCAATCCTCAAACTTAGGTCAAAAAAGCCATTTAAGCCTTTTCACAGTGAGATCTATGCGATATGGCCGAGAAATGTAATTTTGATGTTAACTCCCAAACCGCTGCGCAGAAGTCAACCAAACTTCACCCATTAGTGTATTGTATCACAATCTAGTAGTTACATTTGAAAATTTCGTTCTAGGACATTTGGTTTGAGCGCAATCTTTAAACTTAGGTCAAAAAAGCCATTTAAGCCTTTTCACAGTGAGATCTATGCGATATGGCCGAGAAATGTAATTTTGATGTTAACTCCCAAACCGCTGCGCAGAAGTCAACCAAACTTCACCCAATAGTGTATTGTATCACAATCTAGTAGTTACATTTGAAAATTTTGTTCTAGGACATTTTGTTTGAACGCAATCATCAAACTTAATTAAAAAAGTCATTTAAGCCTTTTCACAGTGAGATCTATGCGATATGGCCGAGAAATGTAATTTTGATGTTAACTCCCAAACTGTGCGCAGAAGTCAACCAAACTTCACCCAATAGTGTATTGTATCACAATCTAGTAGTTACATTTGAAAATTTTGTTCTAGGAAATTTTGTTTGAGCGCAATCATCAAACTTAATTAAAAAAGTCATTTAAGCCTTTTCACAGTGAGATCTATGCGATATGGCCGAGAAATGTAATTTTGATGTTAACTCCCAAACCGCTGCGCAGAAGTCAACCAAACTTCACCCATTAGTGTATTTTATCACAATCTAGTAGTTACATGTGGAAATTTGGTTCTAAGACATTTGATTTGAGCGCAATCCTCAAACTTAGGTCAAAAAAGCCATTTAAGCCTTTTCACAGTGAGATCTATGCGATATGGCCGAGAAATGTAATTTTGATGTTAACTCCCAAACCGCTGCGCAGAAGTCAACCAAACTTCACCCAATAGTGTATTGTATCACAATCTAGTAGTTACATTTGAAAATTTTGTTCTAGGACATTTTGTTTGAACGCAATCATCAAACTTAATTAAAAAAGTCATTTAAGCCTTTTCACAGTGAGATCTATGCGATATGGCCGAGAAATGTAATTTTGATGTTAACTCCCAAACCGCTGCGCAGAAGTCAACCAAACTTCACCCATTAGTGTATTGTATCACAATCTAGTAGTTACATGTGGAAATTTGGTTATAGGACATTTGATTTGAGCGCAATCCTCAAACTTAGGTCAAAAAAGCCATTTAAGCCTTTTCACAGTGAGATCTATGCGATATGGCCGAGAAATGTAATTTTGATGTTAACTCCCAAACCGCTGCGCAGAAGTCAACCAAACTTCACCCAATAGTGTATTGTATCACAATCTAGTAGTTACATTTGAAAATTTTGTTCTAGGAAATTTTGTTTGAGCGCAATCATCAAACTTAATTAAAAAAGTCATTTAAGCCTTTTCACAGTGAGATCTATGCGATATGGCCGAGAAATGTAATTTTGATGTTAACTCCCAAACCGCTGCGCAGAAGTCAACCAAACTTCACCCATTAGTGTATTTTATCACAATCTAGTAGTTACATGTGGAAATTTGGTTCTAGGACATTTGATTTGAGCGCAATCCTCAAACTTAGGTCAAAAAAGCCATTTAAGCCTTTTCACAGTGAGATCTATGCGATATGGCCGAGAAATGTAATTTTGATGTTCACTCCCAAACTGCTGCGCAGAAGTCAACCAAACTTCACCCATTAGTGTATTGTATCACAATCTAGTAGTTACATGTGGAAATTTGGTTATAGGACATTTGATTTGAGCGCAATCCTCAAACTTAGGTCAAAAAAGCCATTTAAGCCTTTTCACAGTGAGATCTATGCGATATGGCCGAGAAATGTAATTTTGATGTTAACTCCCAAACCGCTGCGCAGAAGTCAACCAAACTTCACCCAATAGTGTATTGTATCACAATCTAGTAGTTACATTTGAAAATTTTGTTCTAGGACATTTTGTTTGAACGCAATCATCAAACTTAATTAAAAAAGTCATTTAAGCCTTTTCACAGTGAGATCTATGCGATATGGCCGAGAAATGTAATTTTGATGTTAACTCCCAAACCGCTGCGCAGAAGTCAACCAAACTTCACCCAATAGTGTATTGTATCACAATCTAGTAGTTACATTTGAAAATTTTGTTCTAGGACATTTTGTTTGAACGCAATCATCAAACTTAATTAAAAAAGTCATTTAAGCCTTTTCACAGTGAGATCTATGCGATATGGCCGAGAAATGTAATTTTGATGTTAACTCCCAAACCGCTGCGCAGAAGTCAACCAAACTTCACCCAATAGTGTATTGTATCACAATCTAGTAGTTACATTTGAAAATTTTGTTCTAGGACATTTTGTTTGAACGCAATCATCAAACTTAATTAAAAAAGTCATTTAAGCCTTTTCGCAGTGAGATCTATGCGATATGGCCGAGAAATGTAATTTTGATGTTAACTCCCAAACCGCTGCGCAGAAGTCAACCAAACTTCACCCAATAGTGTATTGTATCACAATCTAGTAGTTACATTTGAAAATTTTGTTCTAGGAAATTTTGTTTGAGCGCAATCATCAAACTTAATTAAAAAAGTCATTTAAGCCTTTTCACAGTGAGATCTATGCGATATGCCGAGAAATGTAATTTTGATGTTAACTCCCAAACCGCTGCGCAGAAGTCAACCAAACTTCACCCATTAGTGTATTTTATCACAATCTAGTAGTTACATGTGGAAATTTGGTTCTAGGACATTTGATTTGAGCGCAATCCTCAAACTTAGGTCAAAAAAGCCATTTAAGCCTTTTCACAGTGAGATCTATGCGATATGGCCGAGAAATGTAATTTTGATGTTAACTCCCAAACCGCTGCGCAGAAGTCAACCAAACTTCACCCAATAGTGTATTGTATCACAATCTAGTAGTTACATTTGAAAATTTTGTTCTAGGACATTTTGTTTGAACGCAATCATCAAACTTAATTAAAAAAGTCATTTAAGCCTTTTCACAGTGAGATCTATGCGATATGGCCGAGAAATGTAATTTTGATGTTAACTCCCAAACCGCTGCGCAGAAGTCAACCAAACTTCACCCAATAGTGTATTGTATCACAATCTAGTAGTTACATTTGAAAATTTTGTTCTAGGAAATTTTGTTTGAGCGCAATCATCAAACTTAATTAAAAAAGTCATTTAAGCCTTTTCACAGTGAGATCTATGCGATACGGCCGAGAAATGTAATTTTGATGTTAACTCCCAAACCGCTGCGCAGAAGTCAACCAAACTTCACCCATTAGTGTATTTTATCACAATCTAGTAGTTACATGTGGAAATTTGGTTCTAGGACATTTGATTTGAGCGCAATCCTCAAACTTAGGTCAAAAAAGCCATTTAAGCCTTTTCACAGTGAGATCTATGCGATATGGCCGAGAAATGTAATTTTGATGTTAACTCCCAAACCGCTGCGCAGAAGTCAACCAAACTTCACCCAATAGTGTATTGTAACACAATCTAGTAGTTACATTTGAAAATTTTGTTCTAGGACATTTTGTTTGAACGCAATCATCAAACTTAATTAAAAAAGTCATTTAAGCCTTTTCACAGTGAGATCTATGCGATATGGCCGAGAAATGTAATTTTGATGTTAACTCCCAAACCGCTGCGCAGAAGTCAACCAAACTTCACCCAATAGTGTATTGTATCACAATCTAGTAGTTACATTTGAAAATTTTGTTCTAGGAAATTTTGTTTGAGCGCAATCATCAAACTTAATTAAAAAAGTCATTTAAGCCTTTTCACAGTGAGATCTATGCGATACGGCCGAGAAATGTAATTTTGATGTTAACTCCCAAACCGCTGCGCAGAAGTCAACCAAACTTCACCCATTAGTGTATTTTATCACAATCTAGTAGTTACATATGGAAATTTGGTTCTAGGACATTTGATTTGAGCGCAATCCTCAAACTTAGGTCAAAAAAGCCATTTAAGCCTTTTCACAGTGAGATCTATGCGATATGGCCGAGAAATGTAATTTTGATGTTAACTCCCAAACCGCTGCGCAGAAGTCAACCAAACTTCACCCATTAGTGTATTTTATCACAATCTAGTAGTTACATGTGGAAATTTGGTTCTAGGACATTTGATTTGAGCGCAATCCTCAAACTTAGGTCAAAAAAGCCATTTAAGCCTTTTCACAGTGAGATCTATGCGATATGGCCGAGAAATGTAATTTTGATGTTCACTCCCAAACCGCTGCGCAGAAGTCAACCAAACTTCACCCATTAGTGTATTGTATCACAATATAGTAGTTACATTTGAAAATTTCGTTCTAGGACATTTGGTTTGAGCGCAATCTTTAAACTTAGGTCAAAAAAGCCATTTAAGCCTTTTCACAGTGAGATCTATGCGATATGGCCGAGAAATTTAATTTTGATGTTAACTCCCAAACCGCTGCGCAGAAGTCAACCAAACTTCACCCAATAGTGTATTGTATCACAATCTAGTAGTTACATTTGAAAATTTTGTTCTAGGACATTTTGTTTGAACGCAATCATCAAACTTAATTAAAAAAGTCATTTAAGCCTTTTCACAGTGAGATCTATGCGATATGGCCGAGAAATGTAATTTTGATGTTAACTCCCAAACCGCTGCGCAGAAGTCAACCAAACTTCACCCAATAGTGTATTGTATCACAATCTAGTAGTTACATTTGAAAATTTTGTTCTAGGAAATTTTGTTTGAGCGCAATCATCAAACTTAATTAAAAAAGTCATTTAAGCCTTTTCACAGTGAGATCTATGCGATATGGCCGAGAAATGTAATTTTGATGTTAACTCCCAAACCGCTGCGCAGAAGTCAACCAAACTTCACCCATTAGTGTATTTTATCACAATCTAGTAGTTACATGTGGAAATTTGGTTCTAGGACATTTGATTTGAGCGCAATCCTCAAACTTAGGTCAAAAAAGCCATTTAAGCCTTTTCACAGTGAGATCTATGCGATATGGCCGAGAAATGTAATTTTGATGTTAACTCCCAAACCGCTGCGCAGAAGTCAACCAAACTTCACCCAATAGTGTATTGTATCACAATCTAGTAGTTACATTTGAAAATTTTGTTCTAGGACATTTTGTTTGAACGCAATCATCAAACTTAATTAAAAAAGTCATTTAAGCCTTTTCACAGTGAGATCTATGCGATATGGCCGAGAAATGTAATTTTGATGTTAACTCCCAAACCGCTGCGCAGAAGTCAACCAAACTTCACCCATTAGTGTATTGTATCACAATCTAGTAGTTACATGTGGAAATTTGGTTATAGGACATTTGATTTGAGCGCAATCCTCAAACTTAGGTCAAAAAAGCCATTTAAGCCTTTTCACAGTGAGATCTATGCGATATGGCCGAGAAATGTAATTTTGATGTTAACTCCCAAACCGCTGCGCAGAAGTCAACCAAACTTCACCCAATAGTGTATTGTATCACAATCTAGTAGTTACATTTGAAAATTTTGTTCTAGGAAATTTTGTTTGAGCGCAATCATCAAACTTAATTAAAAAAGTCATTTAAGCCTTTTCACAGTGAGATCTATGCGATATGGCCGAGAAATGTAATTTTGATGTTAACTCCCAAACCGCTGCGCAGAAGTCAACCAAACTTCACCCATTAGTGTATTTTATCACAATCTAGTAGTTACATGTGGAAATTTGGTTCTAGGACATTTGATTTCAGCGCAATCCTCAAACTTAGGTCAAAAAAGCCATTTAAGCCTTTTCACAGTGAGATCTATGCGATATGGCCGAGAAATGTAATTTTGATGTTCACTCCCAAACCGCTGCGCAGAAGTCAACCAAACTTCACCCATTAGTGTATTGTATCACAATCTAGTAGTTACATGTGGAAATTTGGTTATAGGACATTTGATTTGAGCGCAATCCTCAAACTTAGGTCAAAAAAGCCATTTAAGCCTTTTCACAGTGAGATCTATGCGATATGGCCGAGAAATGTAATTTTGATGTTAACTCCCAAACCGCTGCGCAGAAGTCAACCAAACTTCACCCAATAGTGTATTGTATCACAATCTAGTAGTTACATTTGAAAATTTTGTTCTAGGACATTTTGTTTGAACGCAATCATCAAACTTAATTAAAAAAGTCATTTAAGCCTTTTCACAGTGAGATCTATGCGATATGGCCGAGAAATGTAATTTTGATGTTAACTCCCAAACCGCTGCGCAGAAGTCAACCAAACTTCACCCAATAGTGTATTGTATCACAATCTAGTAGTTACATTTGAAAATTTTGTTCTAGGAAATTTTGTTTGAGCGCAATCATCAAACTTAATTAAAAAAGTCATTTAAGCCTTTTCACAGTGAGATCTATGCGATATGGCCGAGAAATGTAATTTTGATGTTAACTCCCAAACCGCTGCGCAGAAGTCAACCAAACTTCACCCATTAGTGTATTTTATCACAATCTAGTAGTTACATGTGGAAATTTGGTTCTAGGACATTTGATTTGAGCGCAATCCTCAAACTTAGGTCAAAAAAGCCATTTAAGCCTTTTCACAGTGAGATCTATGCGATATGGCCGAGAAATGTAATTTTGATGTTCACTCCCAAACCGCTGCGCAGAAGTCAACCAAACTTCACCCATTAGTGTATTGTATCACAATCTAGTAGTTACATGTGGAAATTTGGTTATAGGACATTTGATTTGAGCGCAATCCTCAAACTTAGGTCAAAAAAGCCATTTAAGCCTTTTCACAGTGAGATCTATGCGATATGGCCGAGAAATGTAATTTTGATGTTAACTCCCAAACCGCTGCGCAGAAGTCAACCAAACTTCACCCAATAGTGTATTGTATCACAATCTAGTAGTTACATTTGAAAATTTTGTTCTAGGACATTTTGTTTGAACGCAATCATCAAACTTAATTAAAAAAGTCATTTAAGCCTTTTCACAGTGAGATCTATGCGATATGGCCGAGAAATGTAATTTTGATGTTAACTCCCAAACCGCTGCGCAGAAGTCAACCAAACTTCACCCAATAGTGTATTGTATCACAATCTAGTAGTTACATTTGAAAATTTTGTTCTAGGAAATTTTGTTTGAGCGCAATCATCAAACTTAATTAAAAAAGTCATTTAAGCCTTTTCACAGTGAGATCTATGCGATACGGCCGAGAAATGTAATTTTGATGTTAACTCCCAAACCGCTGCGCAGAAGTCAACCAAACTTCACCCATTAGTGTATTTTATCACAATCTAGTAGTTACATATGGAAATTTGGTTCTAGGACATTTGATTTGAGCGCAATCCTCAAACTTAGGTCAAAAAAGCCATTTAAGCCTTTTCACAGTGAGATCTATGCGATATGGCCGAGAAATGTAATTTTGATGTTAACTCCCAAACCGCTGCGCAGAAGTCAACCAAACTTCACCCATTAGTGTATTGTATCACAATCTAGTAGTTACATGTGGAAATTTGGTTATAGGACATTTGATTTGAGCGCAATCCTCAAACTTAGGTCAAAAAAGCCATTTAAGCCTTTTCACAGTGAGATCTATGCGATATGGCCGAGAAATGTAATTTTGATGTTAACTCCCAAACCGCTGCGCAGAAGTCAACCAAACTTCACCCAATAGTGTATTGCATCACAATCTAGTAGTTACATTTGAAAATTTTGTTCTAGGAAATTTTGTTTGAGCGCAATCATCAAACTTAATTAAAAAAGTCATTTAAGCCTTTTCACAGTGAGATCTATGCGATATGGCCGAGAAATGTAATTTTGATGTTAACTCCCAAACCGCTGCGCAGAAGTCAACCAAACTTCACCCATTAGTGTATTTTATCACAATCTAGTAGTTACATGTGGAAATTTGGTTCTAGGACATTTGATTTGAGCGCAATCCTCAAACTTAGGTCAAAAAAGCCATTTAAGCCTTTTCACAGTGAGATCTATGCGATATGGCCGAGAAATGTAATTTTGATGTTCACTCCCAAACCGCTGCGCAGAAGTCAACCAAACTTCACCCATTAGTGTATTGTATCACAATCTAGTAGTTACATGTGGAAATTTGTTTATAGGACATTTGATTTGAGCGCAATCCTCAAACTTAGGTCAAAAAAGCCATTTAAGCCTTTTCACAGTGAGATCTATGCGATATGGCCGAGAAATATAATTTTGATGTTAACTCCCAAACCGCTGCGCAGAAGTCAACCAAACTTCACCCATTAGTGTATTTCATCACAATCTAGTAGTTACATGTGGAAATTTGGTTCTAGGACATTTGATTTGAGCGCAATCCTCAAACTTAGGTCAAAAAAGCCATTTAAGCCTTTTCACAGTGAGATCTATGCGATATGGCCGAGAAATGTAATTTTGATGTTCACTCCCAAACCGCTGCGCAGAAGTCAACCAAACTTCACCCATTAGTGTATTGTATCACAATCTAGTAGTTACATGTGGAAATTTGGTTATAGGACATTTGATTTGAGCGCAATCCTCAAACTTAGGTCAAAAAAGCCATTTAAGCCTTTTCACAGTGAGATCTATGCGATATGGCCGAGAAATGTAATTTTGATGTTAACTCCCAAACCGCTGCGCAGAAGTCAACCAAACTTCACCCAATAGTGTATTGTATCACAATCTAGTAGTTACATTTGAAAATTTTGTTCTAGGACATTTTGTTTGAACGCAATCATCAAACTTAATTAAAAAAGTCATTTAAGCCTTTTCACAGTGAGATCTATGCGATATGGCCGAGAAATGTAATTTTGATGTTAACTCCCAAACCGCTGCGCAGAAGTCAACCAAACTTCACCCAATAGTGTATTGTATCACAATCTAGTAGTTACATTTGAAAATTTTGTTCTAGGACATTTTGTTTGAACGCAATCATCAAACTTAATTAAAAAAGTCATTTAAGCCTTTTCACAGTGAGATCTATGCGATATGGCCGAGAAATGTAATTTTGATGTTAACTCCCAAACCGCTGCGCAGAAGTCAACCAAACTTCACCCAATAGTGTATTGTATCACAATCTAGTAGTTACATTTGAAAATTTTGTTCTAGGACATTTTGTTTGAACGCAATCATCAAACTTAATTAAAAAAGTCATTTAAGCCTTTTCACAGTGAGATCTATGCGATATGGCCGAGAAATGTAATTTTGATGTTAACTCCCAAACCGCTGCGCAGAAGTCAACCAAACTTCACCCAATAGTGTATTGTATCACAATCTAGTAGTTACATTTGAAAATTTTGTTCTAGGAAATTTTGTTTGAGCGCAATCATCAAACTTAATTAAAAAAGTCATTTAAGCCTTTTCACAGTGAGATCTATGCGATATGGCCGAGAAATGTAATTTTGATGTTAACTCCCAAACCGCTGCGCAGAAGTCAACCAAACTTCACCCATTAGTGTATTTTATCACAATCTAGTAGTTACATGTGGAAATTTGGTTCTAGGACATTTGATTTGAGCGCAATCCTCAAACTTAGGTCAAAAAAGCCATTTAAGCCTTTTCACAGTGAGATCTACGCGATATGGCCGAGAAATGTAATTTTGATGTTAACTCCCAAACCGCTGCGCAGAAGTCAACCAAACTTCACCCAATAGTGTATTGTATCACAATCTAGTAGTTACATTTGAAAATTTTGTTCTAGGACATTTTGTTTGAACGCAATCATCAAACTTAATTAAAAAAGTCATTTAAGCCTTTTCACAGTGAGATCTATGCGATATGGCCGAGAAATGTAATTTTGATGTTAACTCCCAAACCGCTGCGCAGAAGTCAACCAAACTTCACCCATTAGTGTATTGTATCACAATCTAGTAGTTACATGTGGAAATTTGGTTATAGGACATTTGATTTGAGCGCAATCCTCAAACTTAGGTCAAAAAAGCCATTTAAGCCTTTTCACAGTGAGATCTATGCGATATGGCCGAGAAATGTAATTTTGATGTTAACTCCCAAACCGCTGCGCAGAAGTCAACCAAACTTCACCCAATAGTGTATTGTATCACAATCTAGTAGTTACATTTGAAAATTTTGTTCTAGGAAATTTTGTTTGAGCGCAATCATCAAACTTAATTAAAAAAGTCATTTAAGCCTTTTCACAGTGAGATCTATGCGATATGGCCGAGAAATGTAATTTTGATGTTAACTCCCAAACCGCTGCGCAGAAGTCAACCAAACTTCACCCATTAGTGTATTTTATCACAATCTAGTAGTTACATGTGGAAATTTGGTTCTAGGACATTTGATTTGAGCGCAATCCTCAAACTTAGGTCAAAAAAGCCATTTAAGCCTTTTCACAGTGAGATCTATGCGATATGGCCGAGAAATGTAATTTTGATGTTCACTCCCAAACCGCTGCGCAGAAGTCAACCAAACTTCACCCATTAGTGTATTGTATCACAATCTAGTAGTTACATGTGGAAATTTGGTTATAGGACATTTGATTTGAGCGCAATCCTCAAACTTAGGTCAAAAAAGCCATTTAAGCCTTTTCACAGTGAGATCTATGCGATATGGCCGAGAAATGTAATTTTGATGTTAACTCCCAAACCGCTGCGCAGAAGTCAACCAAACTTCACCCAATAGTGTATTGTATCACAATCTAGTAGTTACATTTGAAAATTTTGTTCTAGGACATTTTGTTTGAACGCAATCATCAAACTTAATTAAAAAAGTCATTTAAGCCTTTTCACAGTGAGATCTATGCGATATGGCCGAGAAATGTAATTTTGATGTTAACTCCCAAACCGCTGCGCAGAAGTCAACCAAACTTCACCCAATAGTGTATTGTATCACAATCTAGTAGTTACATTTGAAAATTTTGTTCTAGGAAATTTTGTTTGAGCGCAATCATCAAACTTAATTAAAAAAGTCATTTAAGCCTTTTCACAGTGAGATCTATGCGATATGGCCGAGAAATGTAATTTTGATGTTAACTCCCAAACCGCTGCGCAGAAGTCAACCAAACTTCACCCATTAGTGTATTTTATCACAATCTAGTAGTTACATGTGGAAATTTGGTTCTAGGACATTTGATTTGAGCGCAATCCTCAAACTTAGGTCAAAAAAGCCATTTAAGCCTTTTCACAGTGAGATCTATGCGATATGGCCGAGAAATGTAATTTTGATGTTAACTCCCAAACCGCTGCGCAGAAGTCAACCAAACTTCACCCAATAGTGTATTGTATCACAATCTAGTAGTTACATTTGAAAATTTTGTTCTAGGACATTTTGTTTGAACGCAATCATCAAACTTAATTAAAAAAGTCATTTAAGCCTTTTCACAGTGAGATCTATGCGATATGGCCGAGAAATGTAATTTTGATGTTAACTCCCAAACCGCTGCGCAGAAGTCAACCAAACTTCACCCATTAGTGTATTGTATCACAATCTAGTAGTTACATGTGGAAATTTGGTTATAGGACATTTGATTTGAGCGCAATCCTCAAACTTAGGTCAAAAAAGCCATTTAAGCCTTTTCACAGTGAGATCTATGCGATATGGCCGAGAAATGTAATTTTGATGTTAACTCCCAAACCGCTGCGCAGAAGTCAACCAAACTTCACCCAATAGTGTATTGTATCACAATCTAGTAGTTACATTTGAAAATTTTGTTCTAGGAAATTTTGTTTGAGCGCAATCATCAAACTTAATTAAAAAAGTCATTTAAGCCTTTTCACAGTGAGATCTATGCGATATGGCCGAGAAATGTAATTTTGATGTTAACTCCCAAACCGCTGCGCAGAAGTCAACCAAACTTCACCCATTAGTGTATTTTATCACAATCTAGTAGTTACATGTGGAAATTTGGTTCTAGGACATTTGATTTGAGCGCAATCCTCAAACTTAGGTCAAAAAAGCCATTTAAGCCTTTTCACAGTGAGATCTATGCGATATGGCCGAGAAATGTAATTTTGATGTTCACTCCCAAACCGCTGCGCAGAAGTCAACCAAACTTCACCCATTAGTGTATTGTATCACAATCTAGTAGTTACATGTGGAAATTTGGTTATAGGACATTTGATTTGAGCGCAATCCTCAAACTTAGGTCAAAAAAGCCATTTAAGCCTTTTCACAGTGAGATCTATGCGATATGGCCGAGAAATGTAATTTTGATGTTAACTCCCAAACCGCTGCGCAGAAGTCAACCAAACTTCACCCAATAGTGTATTGTATCACAATCTAGTAGTTACATTTGAAAATTTTGTTCTAGGACATTTTGTTTGAACGCAATCATCAAACTTAATTAAAAAAGTCATTTAAGCCTTTTCACAGTGAGATCTATGCGATATGGCCGAGAAATGTAATTTTGATGTTAACTCCCAAACCGCTGCGCAGAAGTCAACCAAACTTCACCCAATAGTGTATTGTATCACAATCTAGTAGTTACATTTGAAAATTTTGTTCTAGGAAATTTTGTTTGAGCGCAATCATCAAACTTAATTAAAAAAGTCATTTAAGCCTTTTCACAGTGAGATCTATGCGATACGGCCGAGAAATGTAATTTTGATGTTAACTCCCAAACCGCTGCGCAGAAGTCAACCAAACTTCACCCATTAGTGTATTTTATCACAATCTAGTAGTTACATATGGAAATTTGGTTCTAGGACATTTGATTTGAGCGCAATCCTCAAACTTAGGTCAAAAAAGCCATTTAAGCCTTTTCACAGTGAGATCTATGCGATATGGCCGAGAAATGTAATTTTGATGTTAACTCCCAAACCGCTGCGCAGAAGTCAACCAAACTTCACCCATTAGTGTATTGTATCACAATCTAGTAGTTACATGTGGAAATTTGGTTATAGGACATTTGATTTGAGCGCAATCCTCAAACTTAGGTCAAAAAAGCCATTTAAGCCTTTTCACAGTGAGATCTATGCGATATGGCCGAGAAATGTAATTTTGATGTTAACTCCCAAACCGCTGCGCAGAAGTCAACCAAACTTCACCCAATAGTGTATTGCATCACAATCTAGTAGTTACATTTGAAAATTTTGTTCTAGGAAATTTTGTTTGAGCGCAATCATCAAACTTAATTAAAAAAGTCATTTAAGCCTTTTCACAGTGAGATCTATGCGATATGGCCGAGAAATGTAATTTTGATGTTAACTCCCAAACCGCTGCGCAGAAGTCAACCAAACTTCACCCATTAGTGTATTTTATCACAATCTAGTAGTTACATGTGGAAATTTGGTTCTAGGACATTTGATTTGAGCGCAATCCTCAAACTTAGGTCAAAAAAGCCATTTAAACCTTTTCACAGTGAGATCTATGCGATATGGCCGAGAAATGTAATTTTGATGTTCACTCCCAAACCGCTGCGCAGAAGTCAACCAAACTTCACCCATTAGTGTATTGTATCACAATCTAGTAGTTACATGTGGAAATTTGTTTATAGGACATTTGATTTGAGCGCAATCCTCAAACTTAGGTCAAAAAAGCCATTTAAGCCTTTTCACAGTGAGATCTATGCGATATGGCCGAGAAATATAATTTTGATGTTAACTCCCAAACCGCTGCGCAGAAGTCAACCAAACTTCACCCATTAGTGTATTTTATCACAATCTAGTAGTTACATGTGGAAATTTGGTTCTAGGACATTTGATTTGAGCGCAATCCTCAAACTTAGGTCAAAAAAGCCATTTAAGCCTTTTCACAGTGAGATCTATGCGATATGGCCGAGAAATGTAATTTTGATGTTCACTCCCAAACCGCTGCGCAGAAGTCAACCAAACTTCACCCATTAGTGTATTGTATCACAATCTAGTAGTTACATGTGGAAATTTGGTTATAGGACATTTGATTTGAGCGCAATCCTCAAACTTAGGTCAAAAAAGCCATTTAAGCCTTTTCACAGTGAGATCTATGCGATATGGCCGAGAAATGTAATTTTGATGTTAACTCCCAAACCGCTGCGCAGAAGTCAACCAAACTTCACCCAATAGTGTATTGTATCACAATCTAGTAGTTACATTTGAAAATTTTGTTCTAGGACATTTTGTTTGAACGCAATCATCAAACTTAATTAAAAAAGTCATTTAAGCCTTTTCACAGTGAGATCTATGCGATATGGCCGAGAAATGTAATTTTGATGTTAACTCCCAAACCGCTGCGCAGAAGTCAACCAAACTTCACCCAATAGTGTATTGTATCACAATCTAGTAGTTACATTTGAAAATTTTGTTCTAGGACATTTTGTTTGAACGCAATCATCAAACTTAATTAAAAAAGTCATTTAAGCCTTTTCACAGTGAGATCTATGCGATATGGCCGAGAAATGTAATTTTGATGTTAACTCCCAAACCGCTGCGCAGAAGTCAACCAAACTTCACCCAATAGTGTATTGTATCACAATCTAGTAGTTACATTTGAAAATTTTGTTCTAGGACATTTTGTTTGAACGCAATCATCAAACTTAATTAAAAAAGTCATTTAAGCCTTTTCACAGTGAGATCTATGCGATATGGCCGAGAAATGTAATTTTGATGTTAACTCCCAAACCGCTGCGCAGAAGTCAACCAAACTTCACCCAATAGTGTATTGTATCACAATCTAGTAGTTACATTTGAAAATTTTGTTCTAGGACATTTTGTTTGAACGCAATCATCAAACTTAATTAAAAAAGTCATTTAAGCCTTTTCACAGTGAGATCTATGCGATATGGCCGAGAAATGTAATTTTGATGTTAACTCCCAAACCGCTGCGCAGAAGTCAACCAAACTTCACCCAATAGTGTATTGTATCACAATCTAGTAGTTACATTTGAAAATTTTGTTCTAGGAAATTTTGTTTGAGCGCAATCATCAAACTTAATTAAAAAAGTCATTTAAGCCTTTTCACAGTGAGATCTATGCGATATGGCCGAGAAATGTAATTTTGATGTTAACTCCCAAACCGCTGCGCAGAAGTCAACCAAACTTCACCCATTAGTGTATTTTATCACAATCTAGTAGTTACATGTGGAAATTTGGTTCTAGGACATTTGATTTGAGCGCAATCCTCAAACTTAGGTCAAAAAAGCCATTTAAGCCTTTTCACAGTGAGATCTATGCGATATGGCCGAGAAATGTAATTTTGATGTTAACTCCCAAACCGCTGCGCAGAAGTCAACCAAACTTCACCCAATAGTGTATTGTATCACAATCTAGTAGTTACATTTGAAAATTTTGTTCTAGGACATTTTGTTTGAACGCAATCATCAAACTTAATTAAAAAAGTCATTTAAGCCTTTTCACAGTGAGATCTATGCGATATGGCCGAGAAATGTAATTTTGATGTTAACTCCCAAACCGCTGCGCAGAAGTCAACCAAACTTCACCCATTAGTGTATTGTATCACAATCTAGTAGTTACATGTGGAAATTTGGTTATAGGACATTTGATTTGAGCGCAATCCTCAAACTTAGGTCAAAAAAGCCATTTAAGCCTTTTCACAGTGAGATCTATGCGATATGGCCGAGAAATGTAATTTTGATGTTAACTCCCAAACCGCTGCGCAGAAGTCAACCAAACTTCACCCAATAGTGTATTGTATCACAATCTAGTAGTTACATTTGAAAATTTTGTTCTAGGAAATTTTGTTTGAGCGCAATCATCAAACTTAATTAAAAAAGTCATTTAAGCCTTTTCACAGTGAGATCTATGCGATATGGCCGAGAAATGTAATTTTGATGTTAACTCCCAAACCGCTGCGCAGAAGTCAACCAAACTTCACCCATTAGTGTATTTTATCACAATCTAGTAGTTACATGTGGAAATTTGGTTCTAGGACATTTGATTTGAGCGCAATCCTCAAACTTAGGTCAAAAAAGCCATTTAAGCCTTTTCACAGTGAGATCTATGCGATATGGCCGAGAAATGTAATTTTGATGTTCACTCCCAAACCGCTGCGCAGAAGTCAACCAAACTTCACCCATTAGTGTATTGTATCACAATCTAGTAGTTACATGTGGAAATTTGGTTATAGGACATTTGATTTGAGCGCAATCCTCAAACTTAGGTCAAAAAAGCCATTTAAGCCTTTTCACAGTGAGATCTATGCGATATGGCCGAGAAATGTAATTTTGATGTTAACTCCCAAACCGCTGCGCAGAAGTCAACCAAACTTCACCCAATAGTGTATTGTATCACAATCTAGTAGTTACATTTGAAAATTTTGTTCTAGGACGTTTTGTTTGAACGCAATCATCAAACTTAATTAAAAAAGTCATTTAAGCCTTTTCACAGTGAGATCTATGCGATATGGCCGAGAAATGTAATTTTGATGTTAACTCCCAAACCGCTGCGCAGAAGTCAACCAAACTTCACCCAATAGTGTATTGTATCACAATCTAGTAGTTACATTTGAAAATTTTGTTCTAGGAAATTTTGTTTGAGCGCAATCATCAAACTTAATTAAAAAAGTCATTTAAGCCTTTTCACAGTGAGATCTATGCGATATGGCCGAGAAATGTAATTTTGATGTTAACTCCCAAACCGCTGCGCAGAAGTCAACCAAACTTCACCCATTAGTGTATTTTATCACAATCTAGTAGTTACATGTGGAAATTTGGTTCTAGGACATTTGATTTGAGCGCAATCCTCAAACTTAGGTCAAAAAAGCCATTTAAGCCTTTTCACAGTGAGATCTATGCGATATGGCCGAGAAATGTAATTTTGATGTTAACTCCCAAACCGCTGCGCAGAAGTCAACCAAACTTCACCCAATAGTGTATTGTATCACAATCTAGTAGTTACATTTGAAAATTTTGTTCTAGGACATTTTGTTTGAACGCAATCATCAAACTTAATTAAAAAAGTCATTTAAGCCTTTTCACAGTGAGATCTATGCGATATGGCCGAGAAATGTAATTTTGATGTTAACTCCCAAACCGCTGCGCAGAAGTCAACCAAACTTCACCCATTAGTGTATTGTATCACAATCTAGTAGTTACATGTGGAAATTTGGTTATAGGACATTTGATTTGAGCGCAATCCTCAAACTTAGGTCAAAAAAGCCATTTAAGCCTTTTCACAGTGAGATCTATGCGATATGGCCGAGAAATGTAATTTTGATGTTAACTCCCAAACCGCTGCGCAGAAGTCAACCAAACTTCACCCAATAGTGTATTGTATCACAATCTAGTAGTTACATTTGAAAATTTTGTTCTAGGACATTTTGTTTGAACGCAATCATCAAACTTAATTAAAAAAGTCATTTAAGCCTTTTCACAGTGAGATCTATGCGATATGGCCGAGAAATGTAATTTTGATGTTAACTCCCAAACCGCTGCGCAGAAGTCAACCAAACTTCACCCAATAGTGTATTGTATCACAATCTAGTAGTTACATTTGAAAATTTTGTTCTAGGAAATTTTGTTTGAGCGCAATCATCAAACTTAATTAAAAAAGTCATTTAAGCCTTTTCACAGTGAGATCTATGCGATACGGCCGAGAAATGTAATTTTGATGTTAACTCCCAAACCGCTGCGCAGAAGTCAACCAAACTTCACCCATTAGTGTATTTTATCACAATCTAGTAGTTACATATGGAAATTTGGTTCTAGGACATTTGATTTGAGCGCAATCCTCAAACTTAGGTCAAAAAAGCCATTTAAGCCTTTTCACAGTGAGATCTATGCGATATGGCCGAGAAATGTAATTTTGATGTTAACTCCCAAACCGCTGCGCAGAAGTCAACCAAACTTCACCCATTAGTGTATTGTATCACAATCTAGTAGTTACATGTGGAAATTTGGTTATAGGACATTTGATTTGAGCGCAATCCTCAAACTTAGGTCAAAAAAGCCATTTAAGCCTTTTCACAGTGAGATCTATGCGATATGGCCGAGAAATGTAATTTTGATGTTAACTCCCAAACCGCTGCGCAGAAGTCAACCAAACTTCACCCAATAGTGTATTGCATCACAATCTAGTAGTTACATTTGAAAATTTTGTTCTAGGAAATTTTGTTTGAGCGCAATCATCAAACTTAATTAAAAAAGTCATTTAAGCCTTTTCACAGTGAGATCTATGCGATATGGCCGAGAAATGTAATTTTGATGTTAACTCCCAAACCGCTGCGCAGAAGTCAACCAAACTTCACCCATTAGTGTATTTTATCACAATCTAGTAGTTACATGTGGAAATTTGGTTCTAGGACATTTGATTTGAGCGCAATCCTCAAACTTAGGTCAAAAAAGCCATTTAAGCCTTTTCACAGTGAGATCTATGCGATATGGCCGAGAAATGTAATTTTGATGTTCACTCCCAAACCGCTGCGCAGAAGTCAACCAAACTTCACCCATTAGTGTATTGTATCACAATCTAGTAGTTACATGTGGAAATTTGTTTATAGGACATTTGATTTGAGCGCAATCCTCAAACTTAGGTCAAAAAAGCCATTTAAGCCTTTTCACAGTGAGATCTATGCGATATGGCCGAGAAATGTAATTTTGATGTTAACTCCCAAACCGCTGCGCAGAAGTCAACCAAACTTCACCCATTAGTGTATTTTATCACAATCTAGTAGTTACATGTGGAAATTTGGTTCTAGGACATTTGATTTGAGCGCAATCCTCAAACTTAGGTCAAAAAAGCCATTTAAGCCTTTTCACAGTGAGATCTATGCGATATGGCCGAGAAATGTAATTTTGATGTTCACTCCCAAACCGCTGCGCAGAAGTCAACCAAACTTCACCCATTAGTGTATTGTATCACAATCTAGTAGTTACATGTGGAAATTTGGTTATAGGACATTTGATTTGAGCGCAATCCTCAAACTTAGGTCAAAAAAGCCATTTAAGCCTTTTCACAGTGAGATCTATGCGATATGGCCGAGAAATGTAATTTTGATGTTAACTCCCAAACCGCTGCGCAGAAGTCAACCAAACTTCACCCAATAGTGTATTGTATCACAATCTAGTAGTTACATTTGAAAATTTTGTTCTAGGACGTTTTGTTTGAACGCAATCATCAAACTTAATTAAAAAAGTCATTTAAGCCTTTTCACAGTGAGATCTATGCGATATGGCCGAGAAATGTAATTTTGATGTTAACTCCCAAACCGCTGCGCAGAAGTCAACCAAACTTCACCCAATAGTGTATTGTATCACAATCTAGTAGTTACATTTGAAAATTTTGTTCTAGGAAATTTTGTTTGAACGCAATCATCAAACTTAATTAAAAAAGTCATTTAAGCCTTTTCACAGTGAGATCTATGCGATATGGCCGAGAAATGTAATTTTGATGTTAACTCCCAAACCGCTGCGCAGAAGTCAACCAAACTTCACCCATTAGTGTATTGTATCACAATCTAGTAGTTACATGTGGAAATTTGGTTATAGGACATTTGATTTGAGCGCAATCCTCAAACTTAGGTCAAAAAAGCCATTTAAGCCTTTTCACAGTGAGATCTATGCGATATGGCCGAGAAATGTAATTTTGATGTTAACTCCCAAACCGCTGCGCAGAAGTCAACCAAACTTCACCCAATAGTGTATTGTATCACAATCTAGTAGTTACATTTGAAAATTTTGTTCTAGGACATTTTGTTTGAACGCAATCATCAAACTTAATTAAAAAAGTCATTTAAGCCTTTTCACAGTGAGATCTATGCGATATGGCCGAGAAATGTAATTTTGATGTTAACTCCCAAACCGCTGCGCAGAAGTCAACCAAACTTCACCCAATAGTGTATTGTATCACAATCTAGTAGTTACATTTGAAAATTTTGTTCTAGGAAATTTTGTTTGAGCGCAATCATCAAACTTAATTAAAAAAGTCATTTAAGCCTTTTCACAGTGAGATCTATGCGATACGGCCGAGAAATGTAATTTTGATGTTAACTCCCAAACCGCTGCGCAGAAGTCAACCAAACTTCACCCATTAGTGTATTTTATCACAATCTAGTAGTTACATATGGAAATTTGGTTCTAGGACATTTGATTTGAGCGCAATCCTCAAACTTAGGTCAAAAAAGCCATTTAAGCCTTTTCACAGTGAGATCTATGCGATATGGCCGAGAAATGTAATTTTGATGTTAACTCCCAAACCGCTGCGCAGAAGTCAACCAAACTTCACCCATTAGTGTATTGTATCACAATCTAGTAGTTACATGTGGAAATTTGGTTATAGGACATTTGATTTGAGCGCAATCCTCAAACTTAGGTCAAAAAAGCCATTTAAGCCTTTTCACAGTGAGATCTATGCGATATGGCCGAGAAATGTAATTTTGATGTTAACTCCCAAACCGCTGCGCAGAAGTCAACCAAACTTCACCCAATAGTGTATTGCATCACAATCTAGTAGTTACATTTGAAAATTTTGTTCTAGGAAATTTTGTTTGAGCGCAATCATCAAACTTAATTAAAAAAGTCATTTAAGCCTTTTCACAGTGAGATCTATGCGATATGGCCGAGAAATGTAATTTTGATGTTAACTCCCAAACCGCTGCGCAGAAGTCAACCAAACTTCACCCATTAGTGTATTTTATCACAATCTAGTAGTTACATGTGGAAATTTGGTTCTAGGACATTTGATTTGAGCGCAATCCTCAAACTTAGGTCAAAAAAGCCATTTAAGCCTTTTCACAGTGAGATCTATGCGATATGGCCGAGAAATGTAATTTTGATGTTCACTCCCAAACCGCTGCGCAGAAGTCAACCAAACTTCACCCATTAGTGTATTGTATCACAATCTAGTAGTTACATGTGGAAATTTGTTTATAGGACATTTGATTTGAGCGCAATCCTCAAACTTAGGTCAAAAAAGCCATTTAAGCCTTTTCACAGTGAGATCTATGCGATATGGCCGAGAAATATAATTTTGATGTTAACTCCCAAACCGCTGCGCAGAAGTCAACCAAACTTCACCCATTAGTGTATTTTATCACAATCTAGTAGTTACATGTGGAAATTTGGTTCTAGGACATTTGATTTGAGCGCAATCCTCAAACTTAGGTCAAAAAAGCCATTTAAGCCTTTTCACAGTGAGATCTATGCGATATGGCCGAGAAATGTAATTTTGATGTTCACTCCCAAACCGCTGCGCAGAAGTCAACCAAACTTCACCCATTAGTGTATTGTATCACAATCTAGTAGTTACATGTGGAAATTTGGTTATAGGACATTTGATTTGAGCGCAATCCTCAAACTTAGGTCAAAAAAGCCATTTAAGCCTTTTCACAGTGAGATCTATGCGATATGGCCGAGAAATGTAATTTTGATGTTAACTCCCAAACCGCTGCGCAGAAGTCAACCAAACTTCACCCAATAGTGTATTGTATCACAATCTAGTAGTTACATTTGAAAATTTTGTTCTAGGACATTTTGTTTGAACGCAATCATCAAACTTAATTAAAAAAGTCATTTAAGCCTTTTCACAGTGAGATCTATGCGATATGGCCGAGAAATGTAATTTTGATGTTAACTCCCAAACCGCTGCGCAGAAGTCAACCAAACTTCACCCAATAGTGTATTGTATCACAATCTAGTAGTTACATTTGAAAATTTTGTTCTAGGACATTTTGTTTGAACGCAATCATCAAACTTAATTAAAAAAGTCATTTAAGCCTTTTCACAGTGAGATCTATGCGATATGGCCGAGAAATGTAATTTTGATGTTAACTCCCAAACCGCTGCGCAGAAGTCAACCAAACTTCACCCAATAGTGTATTGTATCACAATCTAGTAGTTACATTTGAAAATTTTGTTCTAGGACATTTTGTTTGAACGCAATCATCAAACTTAATTAAAAAAGTCATTTAAGCCTTTTCACAGTGAGATCTATGCGATATGGCCGAGAAATGTAATTTTGATGTTAACTCCCAAACCGCTGCGCAGAAGTCAACCAAACTTCACCCAATAGTGTATTGTATCACAATCTAGTAGTTACATTTGAAAATTTTGTTCTAGGACATTTTGTTTGAACGCAATCATCAAACTTAATTAAAAAAGTCATTTAAGCCTTTTCACAGTGAGATCTATGCGATATGGCCGAGAAATGTAATTTTGATGTTAACTCCCAAACCGCTGCGCAGAAGTCAACCAAACTTCACCCAATAGTGTATTGTATCACAATCTAGTAGTTACATTTGAAAATTTTGTTCTAGGAAATTTTGTTTGAGCGCAATCATCAAACTTAATTAAAAAAGTCATTTAAGCCTTTTCACAGTGAGATCTATGCGATATGGCCGAGAAATGTAATTTTGATGTTAACTCCCAAACCGCTGCGCAGAAGTCAACCAAACTTCACCCATTAGTGTATTTTATCACAATCTAGTAGTTACATGTGGAAATTTGGTTCTAGGACATTTGATTTGAGCGCAATCCTCAAACTTAGGTCAAAAAAGTCATTTAAGCCTTTTCACAGTGAGATCTATGCGATATGGCCGAGAAATGTAATTTTGATGTTAACTCCCAAACCGCTGCGCAGAAGTCAACCAAACTTCACCCAATAGTGTATTGTATCACAATCTAGTAGTTACATTTGAAAATTTTGTTCTAGGACATTTTGTTTGAACGCAATCATCAAACTTAATTAAAAAAGTCATTTAAGCCTTTTCACAGTGAGATCTATGCGATATGGCCGAGAAATGTAATTTTGATGTTAACTCCCAAACCGCTGCGCAGAAGTCAACCAAACTTCACCCATTAGTGTATTGTATCACAATCTAGTAGTTACATGTGGAAATTTGGTTATAGGACATTTGATTTGAGCGCAATCCTCAAACTTAGGTCAAAAAAGCCATTTAAGCCTTTTCACAGTGAGATCTATGCGATATGGCCGAGAAATGTAATTTTGATGTTAACTCCCAAACCGCTGCGCAGAAGTCAACCAAACTTCACCCAATAGTGTATTGTATCACAATCTAGTAGTTACATTTGAAAATTTTGTTCTAGGAAATTTTGTTTGAGCGCAATCATCAAACTTAATTAAAAAAGTCATTTAAGCCTTTTCACAGTGAGATCTATGCGATATGGCCGAGAAATGTAATTTTGATGTTAACTCCCAAACCGCTGCGCAGAAGTCAACCAAACTTCACCCATTAGTGTATTTTATCACAATCTAGTAGTTACATGTGGAAATTTGGTTCTAGGACATTTGATTTGAGCGCAATCCTCAAACTTAGGTCAAAAAAGCCATTTAAGCCTTTTCACAGTGAGATCTATGCGATATGGCCGAGAAATGTAATTTTGATGTTCACTCCCAAACCGCTGCGCAGAAGTCAACCAAACTTCACCCATTAGTGTATTGTATCACAATCTAGTAGTTACATGTGGAAATTTGGTTATAGGACATTTGATTTGAGCGCAATCCTCAAACTTAGGTCAAAAAAGCCATTTAAGCCTTTTCACAGTGAGATCTATGCGATATGGCCGAGAAATGTAATTTTGATGTTAACTCCCAAACCGCTGCGCAGAAGTCAACCAAACTTCACCCAATAGTGTATTGTATCACAATCTAGTAGTTACATTTGAAAATTTTGTTCTAGGACGTTTTGTTTGAACGCAATCATCAAACTTAATTAAAAAAGTCATTTAAGCCTTTTCACAGTGAGATCTATGCGATATGGCCGAGAAATGTAATTTTGATGTTAACTCCCAAACCGCTGCGCAGAAGTCAACCAAACTTCACCCAATAGTGTATTGTATCACAATCTAGTAGTTACATTTGAAAATTTTGTTCTAGGAAATTTTGTTTGAGCGCAATCATCAAACTTAATTAAAAAAGTCATTTAAGCCTTTTCACAGTGAGATCTATGCGATATGGCCGAGAAATGTAATTTTGATGTTAACTCCCAAACCGCTGCGCAGAAGTCAACCAAACTTCACCCATTAGTGTATTTTATCACAATCTAGTAGTTACATGTGGAAATTTGGTTCTAGGACATTTGATTTGAGCGCAATCCTCAAACTTAGGTCAAAAAAGCCATTTAAGCCTTTTCACAGTGAGATCTATGCGATATGGCCGAGAAATGTAATTTTGATGTTAACTCCCAAACCGCTGCGCAGAAGTCAACCAAACTTCACCCAATAGTGTATTGTATCACAATCTAGTAGTTACATTTGAAAATTTTGTTCTAGGACATTTTGTTTGAACGCAATCATCAAACTTAATTAAAAAAGTCATTTAAGCCTTTTCACAGTGAGATCTATGCGATATGGCCGAGAAATGTAATTTTGATGTTAACTCCCAAACCGCTGCGCAGAAGTCAACCAAACTTCACCCATTAGTGTATTGTATCACAATCTAGTAGTTACATGTGGAAATTTGGTTATAGGACATTTGATTTGAGCGCAATCCTCAAACTTAGGTCAAAAAAGCCATTTAAGCCTTTTCACAGTGAGATCTATGCGATATGGCCGAGAAATGTAATTTTGATGTTAACTCCCAAACCGCTGCGCAGAAGTCAACCAAACTTCACCCAATAGTGTATTGCAGGGGTTTTCAACCCAGTCCTCAAGGCACACTGTGGGTCCTGGTTTTTGTTCCAGCCGATCCAGCAGAGACAGTTGAACCAATGAGGCTTCTGCTAAAACAAGCCACACCTGACTGCAATCAACTGATTGCACTTGTAAAACACCAGATTGGGGAAAAAGTGTTGTCATCTTGTTTGGTAAGAATGAAATCCTGCACCCACAGTGTGCCTTAGTGGAATAGGTTGGGAACCCCTGGTGTATTGTATCACAATCTAGTAGTTACATTTGAAAATTTTGTTCTAGGAAATTTTGTTTGAGCGCAATCATCAAACTTAATTAAAAAAGTCATTTAAGCCTTTTCACAGTGAGATCTATGCGATATGGCCGAGAAATGTAATTTTGATGTTAACTCCCAAACCGCTGCGCAGAAGTCAACCAAACTTCACCCATTAGTGTATTTTATCACAATCTAGTAGTTACATGTGGAAATTTGGTTCTAGGACATTTGATTTGAGCGCAATCCTCAAACTTAGGTCAAAAAAGCCATTTAAGCCTTTTCACAGTGAGATCTATGCGATATGGCCGAGAAATGTAATTTTGATGTTCACTCCCAAACCGCTGCGCAGAAGTCAACCAAACTTCACCCATTAGTGTATTGTATCACAATCTAGTAGTTACATGTGGAAATTTGGTTATAGGACATTTGATTTGAGCGCAATCCTCAAACTTAGGTCAAAAAAGCCATTTAAGCCTTTTCACAGTGAGATCTATGCGATATGGCCGAGAAATGTAATTTTGATGTTAACTCCCAAACCGCTGCGCAGAAGTCAACCAAACTTCACCCAATAGTGTATTGTATCACAATCTAGTAGTTACATTTGAAAATTTTGTTCTAGGACATTTTGTTTGAACGCAATCATCAAACTTAATTAAAAAAGTCATTTAAGCCTTTTCACAGTGAGATCTATGCGATATGGCCGAGAAATGTAATTTTGATGTTAACTCCCAAACCGCTGCGCAGAAGTCAACCAAACTTCACCCAATAGTGTATTGTATCACAATCTAGTAGTTACATTTGAAAATTTTGTTCTAGGAAATTTTGTTTGAGCGCAATCATCAAACTTAATTAAAAAAGTCATTTAAGCCTTTTCACAGTGAGATCTATGCGATACGGCCGAGAAATGTAATTTTGATGTTAACTCCCAAACCGCTGCGCAGAAGTCAACCAAACTTCACCCATTAGTGTATTTTATCACAATCTAGTAGTTACATATGGAAATTTGGTTCTAGGACATTTGATTTGAGCGCAATCCTCAAACTTAGGTCAAAAAAGCCATTTAAGCCTTTTCACAGTGAGATCTATGCGATATGGCCGAGAAATGTAATTTTGATGTTAACTCCCAAACCGCTGCGCAGAAGTCAACCAAACTTCACCCATTAGTGTATTGTATCACAATCTAGTAGTTACATGTGGAAATTTGGTTATAGGACATTTGATTTGAGCGCAATCCTCAAACTTAGGTCAAAAAAGCCATTTAAGCCTTTTCACAGTGAGATCTATGCGATATGGCCGAGAAATGTAATTTTGATGTTAACTCCCAAACCGCTGCGCAGAAGTCAACCAAACTTCACCCAATAGTGTATTGCATCACAATCTAGTAGTTACATTTGAAAATTTTGTTCTAGGAAATTTTGTTTGAGCGCAATCATCAAACTTAATTAAAAAAGTCATTTAAGCCTTTTCACAGTGAGATCTATGCGATATGGCCGAGAAATGTAATTTTGATGTTAACTCCCAAACCGCTGCGCAGAAGTCAACCAAACTTCACCCATTAGTGTATTGTATCACAATCTAGTAGTTACTTGTGGAAATTTGTTTATAGGACATTTGATTTGAGCGCAATCCTCAAACTTAGGTCAAAAAAGCCATTTAAGCCTTTTCACAGTGAGATCTATGCGATATGGCCGAGAAATATAATTTTGATGTTAACTCCCAAACCGCTACGCAGAAGTCAACCAAACTTCACCCATTAGTGTATTTTATCACAATCTAGTAGTTACATGTGGAAATTTGGTTCTAGGACATTTGATTTGAGCGCAATCCTCAAACTTAGGTCAAAAAAGCCATTTAAGCCTTTTCACAGTGAGATCTATGCGATATGGCCGAGAAATGTAATTTTGATGTTCACTCCCAAACCGCTGCGCAGAAGTCAACCAAACTTCACCCATTAGTGTATTGTATCACAATCTAGTAGTTACATGTGGAAATTTGGTTATAGGACATTTGATTTGAGCGCAATCCTCAAACTTAGGTCAAAAAAGCCATTTAAGCCTTTTCACAGTGAGATCTATGCGATATGGCCGAGAAATGTAATTTTGATGTTAACTCCCAAACCGCTGCGCAGAAGTCAACCAAACTTCACCCAATAGTGTATTGTATCACAATCTAGTAGTTACATTTGAAAATTTTGTTCTAGGACATTTTGTTTGAACGCAATCATCAAACTTAATTAAAAAAGTCATTTAAGCCTTTTCACAGTGAGATCTATGCGATATGGCCGAGAAATGTAATTTTGATGTTAACTCCCAAACCGCTGCGCAGAAGTCAACCAAACTTCACCCAATAGTGTATTGTATCACAATCTAGTAGTTACATTTGAAAATTTTGTTCTAGGACATTTTGTTTGAACGCAATCATCAAACTTAATTAAAAAAGTCATTTAAGCCTTTTCACAGTGAGATCTATGCGATATGGCCGAGAAATGTAATTTTGATGTTAACTCCCAAACCGCTGCGCAGAAGTCAACCAAACTTCACCCAATAGTGTATTGTATCACAATCTAGTAGTTACATTTGAAAATTTTGTTCTAGGACATTTTGTTTGAACGCAATCATCAAACTTAATTAAAAAAGTCATTTAAGCCTTTTCACAGTGAGATCTATGCGATATGGCCGAGAAATGTAATTTTGATGTTAACTCCCAAACCGCTGCGCAGAAGTCAACCAAACTTCACCCAATAGTGTATTGTATCACAATCTAGTAGTTACATTTGAAAATTTTGTTCTAGGAAATTTTGTTTGAGCGCAATCATCAAACTTAATTAAAAAAGTCATTTAAGCCTTTTCACAGTGAGATCTATGCGATATGGCCGAGAAATGTAATTTTGATGTTAACTCCCAAACCGCTGCGCAGAAGTCAACCAAACTTCACCCATTAGTGTATTTTATCACAATCTAGTAGTTACATGTGGAAATTTGGTTCTAGGACATTTGATTTGAGCGCAATCCTCAAACTTAGGTCAAAAAAGCCATTTAAGCCTTTTCACAGTGAGATCTATGCGATATGGCCGAGAAATGTAATTTTGATGTTAACTCCCAAACCGCTGCGCAGAAGTCAACCAAACTTCACCCAATAGTGTATTGTATCACAATCTAGTAGTTACATTTGAAAATTTTGTTCTAGGACATTTTGTTTGAACGCAATCATCAAACTTAATTAAAAAAGTCATTTAAGCCTTTTCACAGTGAGATCTATGCGATATGGCCGAGAAATGTAATTTTGATGTTAACTCCCAAACCGCTGCGCAGAAGTCAACCAAACTTCACCCATTAGTGTATTGTATCACAATCTAGTAGTTACATGTGGAAATTTGGTTATAGGACATTTGATTTGAGCGCAATCCTCAAACTTAGGTCAAAAAAGCCATTTAAGCCTTTTCACAGTGAGATCTATGCGATATGGCCGAGAAATGTAATTTTGATGTTAACTCCCAAACCGCTGCGCAGAAGTCAACCAAACTTCACCCAATAGTGTATTGTATCACAATCTAGTAGTTACATTTGAAAATTTTGTTCTAGGAAATTTTGTTTGAGCGCAATCATCAAACTTAATTAAAAAAGTCATTTAAGCCTTTTCACAGTGAGATCTATGCGATATGGCCGAGAAATGTAATTTTGATGTTAACTCCCAAACCGCTGCGCAGAAGTCAACCAAACTTCACCCATTAGTGTATTTTATCACAATCTAGTAGTTACATGTGGAAATTTGGTTCTAGGACATTTGATTTGAGCGCAATCCTCAAACTTAGGTCAAAAAAGCCATTTAAGCCTTTTCACAGTGAGATCTATGCGATATGGCCGAGAAATGTAATTTTGATGTTCACTCCCAAACCGCTGCGCAGAAGTCAACCAAACTTCACCCATTAGTGTATTGTATCACAATCTAGTAGTTACATGTGGAAATTTGGTTATAGGACATTTGATTTGAGCGCAATCCTCAAACTTAGGTCAAAAAAGCCATTTAAGCCTTTTCACAGTGAGATCTATGCGATATGGCCGAGAAATATAATTTTGATGTTAACTCCCAAACCGCTGCGCAGAAGTCAACCAAACTTCACCCATTAGTGTATTTTATCACAATCTAGTAGTTACATGTGGAAATTTGGTTCTAGGACATTTGATTTGAGCGCAATCCTCAAACTTAGATCAAAAAAGCCATTTAAGCCTTTTCACAGTGAGATCTATGCGATATGGCCGAGAAATGTAATTTTGATGTTCACTCCCAAACCGCTGCGCAGAAGTCAACCAAACTTCACCCATTAGTGTATTGTATCACAATCTAGTAGTTACATGTGGAAATTTGGTTATAGGACATTTGATTTGAGCGCAATCCTCAAACTTAGGTCAAAAAAGCCATTTAAGCCTTTTCACAGTGAGATCTATGCGATATGGCCGAGAAATGTAATTTTGATGTTAACTCCCAAACCGCTGCGCAGAAGTCAACCAAACTTCACCCAATAGTGTATTGTATCACAATCTAGTAGTTACATTTGAAAATTTTGTTCTAGGACATTTTGTTTGAACGCAATCATCAAACTTAATTAAAAAAGTCATTTAAGCCTTTTCACAGTGAGATCTATGCGATATGGCCGAGAAATGTAATTTTGATGTTAACTCCCAAACCGCTGCGCAGAAGTCAACCAAACTTCACCCAATAGTGTATTGTATCACAATCTAGTAGTTACATTTGAAAATTTTGTTCTAGGACATTTTGTTTGAACGCAATCATCAAACTTAATTAAAAAAGTCATTTAAGCCTTTTCACAGTGAGATCTATGCGATATGGCCGAGAAATGTAATTTTGATGTTAACTCCCAAACCGCTGCGCAGAAGTCAACCAAACTTCACCCAATAGTGTATTGTATCACAATCTAGTAGTTACATTTGAAAATTTTGTTCTAGGACATTTTGTTTGAACGCAATCATCAAACTTAATTAAAAAAGTCATTTAAGCCTTTTCACAGTGAGATCTATGCGATATGGCCGAGAAATGTAATTTTGATGTTAACTCCCAAACCGCTGCGCAGAAGTCAACCAAACTTCACCCAATAGTGTATTGTATCACAATCTAGTAGTTACATTTGAAAATTTTGTTCTAGGAAATTTTGTTTGAGCGCAATCATCAAACTTAATTAAAAAAGTCATTTAAGCCTTTTCACAGTGAGATCTATGCGATATGGCCGAGAAATGTAATTTTGATGTTAACTCCCAAACCGCTGCGCAGAAGTCAACCAAACTTCACCCATTAGTGTATTTTATCACAATCTAGTAGTTACATGTGGAAATTTGGTTCTAGGACATTTGATTTGAGCGCAATCCTCAAACTTAGGTCAAAAAAGCCATTTAAGCCTTTTCACAGTGAGATCTATGCGATATGGCCGAGAAATGTAATTTTGATGTTAACTCCCAAACCGCTGCGCAGAAGTCAACCAAACTTCACCCAATAGTGTATTGTATCACAATCTAGTAGTTACATTTGAAAATTTTGTTCTAGGACATTTTGTTTGAACGCAATCATCAAACTTAATTAAAAAAGTCATTTAAGCCTTTTCACAGTGAGATCTATGCGATATGGCCGAGAAATGTAATTTTGATGTTAACTCCCAAACCGCTGCGCAGAAGTCAACCAAACTTCACCCATTAGTGTATTGTATCACAATCTAGTAGTTACATGTGGAAATTTGGTTATAGGACATTTGATTTGAGCGCAATCCTCAAACTTAGGTCAAAAAAGCCATTTAAGCCTTTTCACAGTGAGATCTATGCGATATGGCCGAGAAATGTAATTTTGATGTTAACTCCCAAACCGCTGCGCAGAAGTCAACCAAACTTCACCCAATAGTGTATTGTATCACAATCTAGTAGTTACATTTGAAAATTTTGTTCTAGGAAATTTTGTTTGAGCGCAATCATCAAACTTAATTAAAAAAGTCATTTAAGCCTTTTCACAGTGAGATCTATGCGATATGGCCGAGAAATGTAATTTTGATGTTAACTCCCAAACCGCTGCGCAGAAGTCAACCAAACTTCACCCATTAGTGTATTTTATCACAATCTAGTAGTTACATGTGGAAATTTGGTTCTAGGACATTTGATTTGAGCGCAATCCTCAAACTTAGGTCAAAAAAGCCATTTAAGCCTTTTCACAGTGAGATCTATGCGATATGGCCGAGAAATGTAATTTTGATGTTCACTCCCAAACCGCTGCGCAGAAGTCAACCAAACTTCACCCATTAGTGTATTGTATCACAATCTAGTAGTTACATGTGGAAATTTGGTTATAGGACATTTGATTTGAGCGCAATCCTCAAACTTAGGTCAAAAAAGCCATTTAAGCCTTTTCACAGTGAGATCTATGCGATATGGCCGAGAAATGTAATTTTGATGTTAACTCCCAAACCGCTGCGCAGAAGTCAACCAAACTTCACCCAATAGTGTATTGTATCACAATCTAGTAGTTACATTTGAAAATTTTGTTCTAGGACATTTTGTTTGAACGCAATCATCAAACTTAATTAAAAAAGTCATTTAAGCCTTTTCACAGTGAGATCTATGCGATATGGCCGAGAAATGTAATTTTGATGTTAACTCCCAAACCGCTGCGCAGAAGTCAACCAAACTTCACCCAATAGTGTATTGTATCACAATCTAGTAGTTACATTTGAAAATTTTGTTCTAGGAAATTTTGTTTGAGCGCAATCATCAAACTTAATTAAAAAAGTCATTTAAGCCTTTTCACAGTGAGATCTATGCGATATGGCCGAGAAATGTAATTTTGATGTTAACTCCCAAACCGCTGCGCAGAAGTCAACCAAACTTCACCCATTAGTGTATTTTATCACAATCTAGTAGTTACATGTGGAAATTTGGTTCTAGGACATTTGATTTGAGCGCAATCCTCAAACTTAGGTCAAAAAAGCCATTTAAGCCTTTTCACAGTGAGATCTATGCGATATGGCCGAGAAATGTAATTTTGATGTTAACTCCCAAACCGCTGCGCAGAAGTCAACCAAACTTCACCCAATAGTGTATTGTATCACAATCTAGTAGTTACATTTGAAAATTTTGTTCTAGGACATTTTGTTTGAACGCAATCATCAAACTTAATTAAAAAAGTCATTTAAGCCTTTTCACAGTGAGATCTATGCGATATGGCCGAGAAATGTAATTTTGATGTTAACTCCCAAACCGCTGCGCAGAAGTCAACCAAACTTCACCCATTAGTGTATTGTATCACAATCTAGTAGTTACATGTGGAAATTTGGTTATAGGACATTTGATTTGAGCGCAATCCTCAAACTTAGGTCAAAAAAGCCATTTAAGCCTTTTCACAGTGAGATCTATGCGATATGGCCGAGAAATGTAATTTTGATGTTAACTCCCAAACCGCTGCGCAGAAGTCAACCAAACTTCACCCAATAGTGTATTGTATCACAATCTAGTAGTTACATTTG
This sequence comes from Corythoichthys intestinalis, assembly GCF_030265065.1. NCBI lineage: Eukaryota > Metazoa > Chordata > Actinopteri > Syngnathiformes > Syngnathidae > Corythoichthys > Corythoichthys intestinalis. The sequence continues at coordinate 163,899 of NW_026651610.1, read as the reverse complement.
AAAATTTTGTTCTAGGAAATTTTGTTTGAGCGCAATCATCAAACTTAATTAAAAAAGTCATTTAAGCCTTTTCACAGTGAGATCTATGCGATATGGCCGAGAAATGTAATTTTGATGTTAACTCCCAAACCGCTGCGCAGAAGTCAACCAAACTTCACCCATTAGTGTATTTTATCACAATCTAGTAGTTACATGTGGAAATTTGGTTCTAGGACATTTGATTTGAGCGCAATCCTCAAACTTAGGTCAAAAAAGCCATTTAAGCCTTTTCACAGTGAGATCTATGCGATATGGCCGAGAAATGTAATTTTGATGTTCACTCCCAAACCGCTGCGCAGAAGTCAACCAAACTTCACCCATTAGTGTATTGTATCACAATCTAGTAGTTACATGTGGAAATTTGGTTATAGGACATTTGATTTGAGCGCAATCCTCAAACTTAGGTCAAAAAAGCCATTTAAGCCTTTTCACAGTGAGATCTATGCGATATGGCCGAGAAATGTAATTTTGATGTTAACTCCCAAACCGCTGCGCAGAAGTCAACCAAACTTCACCCAATAGTGTATTGTATCACAATCTAGTAGTTACATTTGAAAATTTTGTTCTAGGACATTTTGTTTGAACGCAATCATCAAACTTAATTAAAAAAGTCATTTAAGCCTTTTCACAGTGAGATCTATGCGATATGGCCGAGAAATGTAATTTTGATGTTAACTCCCAAACCGCTGCGCAGAAGTCAACCAAACTTCACCCAATAGTGTATTGTATCACAATCTAGTAGTTACATTTGAAAATTTTGTTCTAGGACATTTTGTTTGAACGCAATCATCAAACTTAATTAAAAAAGTCATTTAAGCCTTTTCACAGTGAGATCTATGCGATATGGCCGAGAAATGTAATTTTGATGTTAACTCCCAAACCGCTGCGCAGAAGTCAACCAAACTTCACCCAATAGTGTATTGTATCACAATCTAGTAGTTACATTTGAAAATTTTGTTCTAGGACATTTTGTTTGAACGCAATCATCAAACTTAATTAAAAAAGTCATTTAAGCCTTTTCACAGTGAGATCTATGCGATATGGCCGAGAAATGTAATTTTGATGTTAACTCCCAAACCGCTGCGCAGAAGTCAACCAAACTTCACCCAATAGTGTATTGTATCACAATCTAGTAGTTACATTTGAAAATTTTGTTCTAGGACATTTTGTTTGAACGCAATCATCAAACTTAATTAAAAAAGTCATTTAAGCCTTTTCACAGTGAGATCTATGCGATATGGCCGAGAAATGTAATTTTGATGTTAACTCCCAAACCGCTGCGCAGAAGTCAACCAAACTTCACCCAATAGTGTATTGTATCACAATCTAGTAGTTACATTTGAAAATTTTGTTCTAGGAAATTTTGTTTGAGCGCAATCATCAAACTTAATTAAAAAAGTCATTTAAGCCTTTTCACAGTGAGATCTATGCGATATGGCCGAGAAATGTAATTTTGATGTTAACTCCCAAACCGCTGCGCAGAAGTCAACCAAACTTCACCCATTAGTGTATTTTATCACAATCTAGTAGTTACATGTGGAAATTTGGTTCTAGGACATTTGATTTGAGCGCAATCCTCAAACTTAGGTCAAAAAAGCCATTTAAGCCTTTTCACAGTGAGATCTATGCGATATGGCCGAGAAATGTAATTTTGATGTTAACTCCCAAACCGCTGCGCAGAAGTCAACCAAACTTCACCCATTAGTGTATTTTATCACAATCTAGTAGTTACATGTGGAAATTTGGTTCTAGGACATTTGATTTGAGCGCAATCCTCAAACTTAGGTCAAAAAAGCCATTTAAGCCTTTTCACAGTGAGATCTATGCGATATGGCCGAGAAATGTAATTTTGATGTTCACTCCCAAACCGCTGCGCAGAAGTCAACCAAACTTCACCCATTAGTGTATTGTATCACAATCTAGTAGTTACATGTGGAAATTTGGTTATAGGACATTTGATTTGAGCGCAATCCTCAAACTTAGGTCAAAAAAGCCATTTAAGCCTTTTCACAGTGAGATCTATGCGATATGGCCGAGAAATGTAATTTTGATGTTAACTCCCAAACCGCTGCGCAGAAGTCAACCAAACTTCACCCAATAGTGTATTGTATCACAATCTAGTAGTTACATTTGAAAATTTTGTTCTAGGACATTTTGTTTGAACGCAATCATCAAACTTAATTAAAAAAGTCATTTAAGCCTTTTCACAGTGAGATCTATGCGATATGGCCGAGAAATGTAATTTTGATGTTAACTCCCAAACCGCTGCGCAGAAGTCAACCAAACTTCACCCAATAGTGTATTGTATCACAATCTAGTAGTTACATTTGAAAATTTTGTTCTAGGAAATTTTGTTTGAGCGCAATCATCAAACTTAATTAAAAAAGTCATTTAAGCCTTTTCACAGTGAGATCTATGCGATATGGCCGAGAAATGTAATTTTGATGTTAACTCCCAAACCGCTGCGCAGAAGTCAACCAAACTTCACCCATTAGTGTATTTTATCACAATCTAGTAGTTACATGTGGAAATTTGGTTCTAGGACATTTGATTTGAGCGCAATCCTCAAACTTAGGTCAAAAAAGCCATTTAAGCCTTTTCACAGTGAGATCTATGCGATATGGCCGAGAAATGTAATTTTGATGTTAACTCCCAAACCGCTGCGCAGAAGTCAACCAAACTTCACCCAATAGTGTATTGTATCACAATCTAGTAGTTACATTTGAAAATTTTGTTCTAGGACATTTTGTTTGAACGCAATCATCAAACTTAATTAAAAAAGTCATTTAAGCCTTTTCACAGTGAGATCTATGCGATATGGCCGAGAAATGTAATTTTGATGTTAACTCCCAAACCGCTGCGCAGAAGTCAACCAAACTTCACCCATTAGTGTATTGTATCACAATCTAGTAGTTACATGTGGAAATTTGGTTATAGGACATTTGATTTGAGCGCAATCCTCAAACTTAGGTCAAAAAAGCCATTTAAGCCTTTTCACAGTGAGATCTATGCGATATGGCCGAGAAATGTAATTTTGATGTTAACTCCCAAACCGCTGCGCAGAAGTCAACCAAACTTCACCCAATAGTGTATTGTATCACAATCTAGTAGTTACATTTGAAAATTTTGTTCTAGGAAATTTTGTTTGAGCGCAATCATCAAACTTAATTAAAAAAGTCATTTAAGCCTTTTCACAGTGAGATCTATGCGATATGGCCGAGAAATGTAATTTTGATGTTAACTCCCAAACCGCTGCGCAGAAGTCAACCAAACTTCACCCATTAGTGTATTTTATCACAATCTAGTAGTTACATGTGGAAATTTGGTTCTAGGACATTTGATTTGAGCGCAATCCTCAAACTTAGGTCAAAAAAGCCATTTAAGCCTTTTCACAGTGAGATCTATGCGATATGGCCGAGAAATGTAATTTTGATGTTCACTCCCAAACCGCTGCGCAGAAGTCAACCAAACTTCACCCATTAGTGTATTGTATCACAATCTAGTAGTTACATGTGGAAATTTGGTTATAGGACATTTGATTTGAGCGCAATCCTCAAACTTAGGTCAAAAAAGCCATTTAAGCCTTTTCACAGTGAGATCTATGCGATATGGCCGAGAAATGTAATTTTGATGTTAACTCCCAAACCGCTGCGCAGAAGTCAACCAAACTTCACCCAATAGTGTATTGTATCACAATCTAGTAGTTACATTTGAAAATTTTGTTCTAGGACATTTTGTTTGAACGCAATCATCAAACTTAATTAAAAAAGTCATTTAAGCCTTTTCACAGTGAGATCTATGCGATATGGCCGAGAAATGTAATTTTGATGTTAACTCCCAAACCGCTGCGCAGAAGTCAACCAAACTTCACCCAATAGTGTATTGTATCACAATCTAGTAGTTACATTTGAAAATTTTGTTCTAGGACATTTTGTTTGAACGCAATCATCAAACTTAATTAAAAAAGTCATTTAAGCCTTTTCACAGTGAGATCTATGCGATATGGCCGAGAAATGTAATTTTGATGTTAACTCCCAAACCGCTGCGCAGAAGTCAACCAAACTTCACCCAATAGTGTATTGTATCACAATCTAGTAGTTACATTTGAAAATTTTGTTCTAGGACATTTTGTTTGAACGCAATCATCAAACTTAATTAAAAAAGTCATTTAAGCCTTTTCACAGTGAGATCTATGCGATATGGCCGAGAAATGTAATTTTGATGTTAACTCCCAAACCGCTGCGCAGAAGTCAACCAAACTTCACCCAATAGTGTATTGTATCACAATCTAGTAGTTACATTTGAAAATTTTGTTCTAGGAAATTTTGTTTGAGCGCAATCATCAAACTTAATTAAAAAAGTCATTTAAGCCTTTTCACAGTGAGATCTATGCGATATGGCCGAGAAATGTAATTTTGATGTTAACTCCCAAACCGCTGCGCAGAAGTCAACCAAACTTCACCCATTAGTGTATTTTATCACAATCTAGTAGTTACATGTGGAAATTTGGTTCTAGGACATTTGATTTGAGCGCAATCCTCAAACTTAGGTCAAAAAAGCCATTTAAGCCTTTTCACAGTGAGATCTATGCGATATGGCCGAGAAATGTAATTTTGATGTTAACTCCCAAACCGCTGCGCAGAAGTCAACCAAACTTCACCCAATAGTGTATTGTATCACAATCTAGTAGTTACATTTGAAAATTTTGTTCTAGGACATTTTGTTTGAACGCAATCATCAAACTTAATTAAAAAAGTCATTTAAGCCTTTTCACAGTGAGATCTATGCGATATGGCCGAGAAATGTAATTTTGATGTTAACTCCCAAACCGCTGCGCAGAAGTCAACCAAACTTCACCCATTAGTGTATTGTATCACAATCTAGTAGTTACATGTGGAAATTTGGTTATAGGACATTTGATTTGAGCGCAATCCTCAAACTTAGGTCAAAAAAGCCATTTAAGCCTTTTCACAGTGAGATCTATGCGATATGGCCGAGAAATGTAATTTTGATGTTAACTCCCAAACCGCTGCGCAGAAGTCAACCAAACTTCACCCAATAGTGTATTGTATCACAATCTAGTAGTTACATTTGAAAATTTTGTTCTAGGAAATTTTGTTTGAGCGCAATCATCAAACTTAATTAAAAAAGTCATTTAAGCCTTTTCACAGTGAGATCTATGCGATATGGCCGAGAAATGTAATTTTGATGTTAACTCCCAAACCGCTGCGCAGAAGTCAACCAAACTTCACCCATTAGTGTATTTTATCACAATCTAGTAGTTACATGTGGAAATTTGGTTCTAGGACATTTGATTTGAGCGCAATCCTCAAACTTAGGTCAAAAAAGCCATTTAAGCCTTTTCACAGTGAGATCTATGCGATATGGCCGAGAAATGTAATTTTGATGTTCACTCCCAAACCGCTGCGCAGAAGTCAACCAAACTTCACCCATTAGTGTATTGTATCACAATGTAGTAGTTACATGTGGAAATTTGGTTATAGGACATTTGATTTGAGCGCAATCCTCAAACTTAGGTCAAAAAAGCCATTTAAGCCTTTTCACAGTGAGATCTATGCGATATGGCCGAGAAATGTAATTTTGATGTTAACTCCCAAACCGCTGCGCAGAAGTCAACCAAACTTCACCCAATAGTGTATTGTATCACAATCTAGTAGTTACATTTGAAAATTTTGTTCTAGGACATTTTGTTTGAACGCAATCATCAAACTTAATTAAAAAAGTCATTTAAGCCTTTTCACAGTGAGATCTATGCGATATGGCCGAGAAATGTAATTTTGATGTTAACTCCCAAACCGCTGCGCAGAAGTCAACCAAACTTCACCCAATAGTGTATTGTATCACAATCTAGTAGTTACATTTGAAAATTTTGTTCTAGGAAATTTTGTTTGAGCGCAATCATCAAACTTAATTAAAAAAGTCATTTAAGCCTTTTCACAGTGAGATCTATGCGATATGGCCGAGAAATGTAATTTTGATGTTAACTCCCAAACCGCTGCGCAGAAGTCAACCAAACTTCACCCATTAGTGTATTTTATCACAATTTAGTAGTTACATGTGGAAATTTGGTTCTAGGACATTTGATTTGAGCGCAATCCTCAAACTTAGGTCAAAAAAGCCATTTAAGCCTTTTCACAGTGAGATCTATGCGATATGGCCGAGAAATGTAATTTTGATGTTCACTCCCAAACCGCTGCGCAGAAGTCAACCAAACTTCACCCATTAGTGTATTGTATCACAATCTAGTAGTTACATGTGGAAATTTGTTTATAGGACATTTGATTTGAGCGCAATCCTCAAACTTAGGTCAAAAAAGCCATTTAAGCCTTTTCACAGTGAGATCTATGCGATATGGCCGAGAAATATAATTTTGATGTTAACTCCCAAACCGCTGCGCAGAAGTCAACCAAACTTCACCCATTAGTGTATTTTATCACAATCTAGTAGTTACATGTGGAAATTTGGTTCTAGGACATTTGATTTGAGCGCAATCCTCAAACTTAGGTCAAAAAAGCCATTTAAGCCTTTTCACAGTGAGATCTATGCGATATGGCCGAGAAATGTAATTTTGATGTTCACTCCCAAACCGCTGCGCAGAAGTCAACCAAACTTCACCCATTAGTGTATTGTATCACAATCTAGTAGTTACATGTGGAAATTTGGTTATAGGACATTTGATTTGAGCGCAATCCTCAAACTTAGGTCAAAAAAGCCATTTAAGCCTTTTCACAGTGAGATCTATGCGATATGGCCGAGAAATGTAATTTTGATGTTAACTCCCAAACCGCTGCGCAGAAGTCAACCAAACTTCACCCAATAGTGTATTGTATCACAATCTAGTAGTTACATTTGAAAATTTTGTTCTAGGACATTTTGTTTGAACGCAATCATCAAACTTAATTAAAAAAGTCATTTAAGCCTTTTCACAGTGAGATCTATGCGATATGGCCGAGAAATGTAATTTTGATGTTAACTCCCAAACCGCTGCGCAGAAGTCAACCAAACTTCACCCAATAGTGTATTGTATCACAATCTAGTAGTTACATTTGAAAATTTTGTTCTAGGACATTTTGTTTGAACGCAATCATCAAACTTAATTAAAAAAGTCATTTAAGCCTTTTCACAGTGAGATCTATGCGATATGGCCGAGAAATGTAATTTTGATGTTAACTCCCAAACCGCTGCGCAGAAGTCAACCAAACTTCACCCAATAGTGTATTGTATCACAATCTAGTAGTTACATTTGAAAATTTTGTTCTAGGACATTTTGTTTGAACGCAATCATCAAACTTAATTAAAAAAGTCATTTAAGCCTTTTCACAGTGAGATCTATGCGATATGGCCGAGAAATGTAATTTTGATGTTAACTCCCAAACCGCTGCGCAGAAGTCAACCAAACTTCACCCAATAGTGTATTGTATCACAATCTAGTAGTTACATTTGAAAATTTTGTTCTAGGACATTTTGTTTGAACGCAATCATCAAACTTAATTAAAAAAGTCATTTAAGCCTTTTCACAGTGAGATCTATGCGATATGGCCGAGAAATGTAATTTTGATGTTAACTCCCAAACCGCTGCGCAGAAGTCAACCAAACTTCACCCAATAGTGTATTGTATCACAATCTAGTAGTTACATTTGAAAATTTTGTTCTAGGAAATTTTGTTTGAGCGCAATCATCAAACTTAATTAAAAAAGTCATTTAAGCCTTTTCACAGTGAGATCTATGCGATATGGCCGAGAAATGTAATTTTGATGTTAACTCCCAAACCGCTGCGCAGAAGTCAACCAAACTTCACCCATTAGTGTATTTTATCACAATCTAGTAGTTACATGTGGAAATTTGGTTCTAGGACATTTGATTTGAGCGCAATCCTCAAACTTAGGTCAAAAAAGCCATTTAAGCCTTTTCACAGTGAGATCTATGCGATATGGCCGAGAAATGTAATTTTGATGTTAACTCCCAAACCGCTGCGCAGAAGTCAACCAAACTTCACCCAATAGTGTATTGTATCACAATCTAGTAGTTACATTTGAAAATTTTGTTCTAGGACATTTTGTTTGAACGCAATCATCAAACTTAATTAAAAAAGTCATTTAAGCCTTTTCACAGTGAGATCTATGCGATATGGCCGAGAAATGTAATTTTGATGTTAACTCCCAAACCGCTGCGCAGAAGTCAACCAAACTTCACCCATTAGTGTATTGTATCACAATCTAGTAGTTACATGTGGAAATTTGGTTATAGGACATTTGATTTGAGCGCAATCCTCAAACTTAGGTCAAAAAAGCCATTTAAGCCTTTTCACAGTGAGATCTATGCGATATGGCCGAGAAATGTAATTTTGATGTTAACTCCCAAACCGCTGCGCAGAAGTCAACCAAACTTCACCCAATAGTGTATTGTATCACAATCTAGTAGTTACATTTGAAAATTTTGTTCTAGGAAATTTTGTTTGAGCGCAATCATCAAACTTAATTAAAAAAGTCATTTAAGCCTTTTCACAGTGAGATCTATGCGATATGGCCGAGAAATGTAATTTTGATGTTAACTCCCAAACCGCTGCGCAGAAGTCAACCAAACTTCACCCATTAGTGTATTTTATCACAATCTAGTAGTTACATGTGGAAATTTGGTTCTAGGACATTTGATTTGAGCGCAATCCTCAAACTTAGGTCAAAAAAGCCATTTAAGCCTTTTCACAGTGAGATCTATGCGATATGGCCGAGAAATGTAATTTTGATGTTCACTCCCAAACCGCTGCGCAGAAGTCAACCAAACTTCACCCATTAGTGTATTGTATCACAATCTAGTAGTTACATGTGGAAATTTGGTTATAGGACATTTGATTTGAGCGCAATCCTCAAACTTAGGTCAAAAAAGCCATTTAAGCCTTTTCACAGTGAGATCTATGCGATATGGCCGAGAAATGTAATTTTGATGTTAACTCCCAAACCGCTGCGCAGAAGTCAACCAAACTTCAGCCAATAGTGTATTGTATCACAATCTAGTAGTTACATTTGAAAATTTTGTTCTAGGACATTTTGTTTGAACGCAATCATCAAACTTAATTAAAAAAGTCATTTAAGCCTTTTCACAGTGAGATCTATGCGATATGGCCGAGAAATGTAATTTTGATGTTAACTCCCAAACCGCTGCGCAGAAGTCAACCAAACTTCACCCAATAGTGTATTGTATCACAATCTAGTAGTTACATTTGAAAATTTTGTTCTAGGAAATTTTGTTTGAGCGCAATCATCAAACTTAATTAAAAAAGTCATTTAAGCCTTTTCACAGTGAGATCTATGCGATATGGCCGAGAAATGTAATTTTGATGTTAACTCCCAAACCGCTGCGCAGAAGTCAACCAAACTTCACCCATTAGTGTATTTTATCACAATCTAGTAGTTACATGTAGAAATTTGGTTCTAGGACATTTGATTTGAGCGCAATCCTCAAACTTAGGTCAAAAAAGCCATTTAAGCCTTTTCACAGTGAGATCTATGCGATATGGCCGAGAAATGTAATTTTGATGTTAACTCCCAAACCGCTGCGCAGAAGTCAACCAAACTTCACCCAATAGTGTATTGTATCACAATCTAGTAGTTACATTTGAAAATTTTGTTCTAGGACATTTTGTTTGAACGCAATCATCAAACTTAATTAAAAAAGTCATTTAAGCCTTTTCACAGTGAGATCTATGCGATATGGCCGAGAAATGTAATTTTGATGTTAACTCCCAAACCGCTGCGCAGAAGTCAACCAAACTTCACCCATTAGTGTATTGTATCACAATCTAGTAGTTACATGTGGAAATTTGGTTATAGGACATTTGATTTGAGCGCAATCCTCAAACTTAGGTCAAAAAAGCCATTTAAGCCTTTTCACAGTGAGATCTATGCGATATGGCCGAGAAATGTAATTTTGATGTTAACTCCCAAACCGCTGCGCAGAAGTCAACCAAACTTCACCCAATAGTGTATTGTATCACAATCTAGTAGTTACATTTGAAAATTTTGTTCTAGGAAATTTTGTTTGAGCGCAATCATCAAACTTAATTAAAAAAGTCATTTAAGCCTTTTCACAGTGAGATCTATGCGATATGGCCGAGAAATGTAATTTTGATGTTAACTCCCAAACCGCTGCGCAGAAGTCAACCAAACTTCACCCATTAGTGTATTTTATCACAATCTAGTAGTTACATGTGGAAATTTGGTTCTAGGACATTTGATTTGAGCGCAATCCTCAAACTTAGGTCAAAAAAGCCATTTAAGCCTTTTCACAGTGAGATCTATGCGATATGGCCGAGAAATGTAATTTTGATGTTCACTCCCAAACCGCTGCGCAGAAGTCAACCAAACTTCACCCATTAGTGTATTGTATCACAATCTAGTAGTTACATGTGGAAATTTGGTTATAGGACATTTGATTTGAGCGCAATCCTCAAACTTAGGTCAAAAAAGCCATTTAAGCCTTTTCACAGTGAGATCTATGCGATATGGCCGAGAAATGTAATTTTGATGTTAACTCCCAAACCGCTGCGCAGAAGTCAACCAAACTTCACCCAATAGTGTATTGTATCACAATCTAGTAGTTACATTTGAAAATTTTGTTCTAGGACATTTTGTTTGAACGCAATCATCAAACTTAATTAAAAAAGTCATTTAAGCCTTTTCACAGTGAGATCTATGCGATATGGCCGAGAAATGTAATTTTGATGTTAACTCCCAAACCGCTGCGCAGAAGTCAACCAAACTTCACCCAATAGTGTATTGTATCACAATCTAGTAGTTACATTTGAAAATTTTGTTCTAGGAAATTTTGTCTGAGCGCAATCATCAAACTTAATTAAAAAAGTCATTTAAGCCTTTTCACAGTGAGATCTATGCGATACGGCCGAGAAATGTAATTTTGATGTTAACTCCCAAACCGCTGCGCAGAAGTCAACCAAACTTCACCCATTAGTGTATTTTATCACAATCTAGTAGTTACATATGGAAATTTGGTTCTAGGACATTTGATTTGAGCGCAATCCTCAAACTTAGGTCAAAAAAGCCATTTAAGCCTTTTCACAGTGAGATCTATGCGATATGGCCGAGAAATGTAATTTTGATGTTAACTCCCAAACCGCTGCGCAGAAGTCAACCAAACTTCACCCATTAGTGTATTGTATCACAATCTAGTAGTTACATGTGGAAATTTGGTTATAGGACATTTGATTTGAGCGCAATCCTCAAACTTAGGTCAAAAAAGCCATTTAAGCCTTTTCACAGTGAGATCTATGCGATATGGCCGAGAAATGTAATTTTGATGTTAACTCCCAAACCGCTGCGCAGAAGTCAACCAAACTTCACCCAATAGTGTATTGCATCACAATCTAGTAGTTACATTTGAAAATTTTGTTCTAGGAAATTTTGTTTGAGCGCAATCATCAAACTTAATTAAAAAAGTCATTTAAGCCTTTTCACAGTGAGATCTATGCGATATGGCCGAGAAATGTAATTTTGATGTTAACTCCCAAACCGCTGCGCAGAAGTCAACCAAACTTCACCCATTAGTGTATTTTATCACAATCTAGTAGTTACATGTGGAAATTTGGTTCTAGGACATTTGATTTGAGCGCAATCCTCAAACTTAGGTCAAAAAAGCCATTTAAGCCTTTTCACAGTGAGATCTATGCGATATGGCCGAGAAATGTAATTTTGATGTTCACTCCCAAACCGCTGCGCAGAAGTCAACCAAACTTCACCCATTAGTGTATTGTATCACAATCTAGTAGTTACATGTGGAAATTTGTTTATAGGACATTTGATTTGAGCGCAATCCTCAAACTTAGGTCAAAAAAGCCATTTAAGCCTTTTCACAGTGAGATCTATGCGATATGGCCGAGAAATATAATTTTGATGTTAACTCCCAAACCGCTACGCAGAAGTCAACCAAACTTCACCCATTAGTGTATTTTATCACAATCTAGTAGTTACATGTGGAAATTTGGTTCTAGGACATTTGATTTGAGCGCAATCCTCAAACTTAGGTCAAAAAAGCCATTTAAGCCTTTTCACAGTGAGATCTATGCGATATGGCCGAGAAATGTAATTTTGATGTTCACTCCCAAACCGCTGCGCAGAAGTCAACCAAACTTCACCCATTAGTGTATTGTATCACAATCTAGTAGTTACATGTGGAAATTTGGTTATAGGACATTTGATTTGAGCGCAATCCTCAAACTTAGGTCAAAAAAGCCATTTAAGCCTTTTCACAGTGAGATCTATGCGATATGGCCGAGAAATGTAATTTTGATGTTAACTCCCAAACCGCTGCGCAGAAGTCAACCAAACTTCACCCAATAGTGTATTGTATCACAATCTAGTAGTTACATTTGAAAATTTTGTTCTAGGACATTTTGTTTGAACGCAATCATCAAACTTAATTAAAAAAGTCATTTAAGCCTTTTCACAGTGAGATCTATGCGATATGGCCGAGAAATGTAATTTTGATGTTAACTCCCAAACCGCTGCGCAGAAGTCAACCAAACTTCACCCAATAGTGTATTGTATCACAATCTAGTAGTTACATTTGAAAATTTTGTTCTAGGACATTTTGTTTGAACGCAATCATCAAACTTAATTAAAAAAGTCATTTAAGCCTTTTCACAGTGAGATCTATGCGATATGGCCGAGAAATGTAATTTTGATGTTAACTCCCAAACCGCTGCGCAGAAGTCAACCAAACTTCACCCAATAGTGTATTGTATCACAATCTAGTAGTTACATTTGAAAATTTTGTTCTAGGACATTTTGTTTGAACGCAATCATCAAACTTAATTAAAAAAGTCATTTAAGCCTTTTCACAGTGAGATCTATGCGATATGGCCGAGAAATGTAATTTTGATGTTAACTCCCAAACCGCTGCGCAGAAGTCAACCAAACTTCACCCAATAGTGTATTGTATCACAATCTAGTAGTTACATTTGAAAATTTTGTTCTAGGAAATTTTGTTTGAGCGCAATCATCAAACTTAATTAAAAAAGTCATTTAAGCCTTTTCACAGTGAGATCTATGCGATATGGCCGAGAAATGTAATTTTGATGTTAACTCCCAAACCGCTGCGCAGAAGTCAACCAAACTTCACCCATTAGTGTATTTTATCACAATCTAGTAGTTACATGTGGAAATTTGGTTCTAGGACATTTGATTTGAGCGCAATCCTCAAACTTAGGTCAAAAAAGCCATTTAAGCCTTTTCACAGTGAGATCTATGCGATATGGCCGAGAAATGTAATTTTGATGTTAACTCCCAAACCGCTGCGCAGAAGTCAACCAAACTTCACCCAATAGTGTATTGTATCACAATCTAGTAGTTACATTTGAAAATTTTGTTCTAGGACATTTTGTTTGAACGCAATCATCAAACTTAATTAAAAAAGTCATTTAAGCCTTTTCACAGTGAGATCTATGCGATATGGCCGAGAAATGTAATTTTGATGTTAACTCCCAAACCGCTGCGCAGAAGTCAACCAAACTTCACCCATTAGTGTATTGTATCACAATCTAGTAGTTACATGTGGAAATTTGGTTCTAGGACATTTGATTTGAGCGCAATCCTCAAACTTAGGTCAAAAAAGCCATTTAAGCCTTTTCACAGTGAGATCTATGCGATATGGCCGAGAAATGTAATTTTGATGTTAACTCCCAAACCGCTGCGCAGAAGTCAACCAAACTTCACCCAATAGTGTATTGTATCACAATCTAGTAGTTACATTTGAAAATTTTGTTCTAGGAAATTTTGTTTGAGCGCAATCATCAAACTTAATTAAAAAAGTCATTTAAGCCTTTTCACAGTGAGATCTATGCGATATGGCCGAGAAATGTAATTTTGATGTTAACTCCCAAACCGCTGCGCAGAAGTCAACCAAACTTCACCCATTAGTGTATTTTATCACAATCTAGTAGTTACATGTGGAAATTTGGTTCTAGGACATTTGATTTGAGCGCAATCCTCAAACTTAGGTCAAAAAAGCCATTTAAGCCTTTTCACAGTGAGATCTATGCGATATGGCCGAGAAATGTAATTTTGATGTTCACTCCCAAACCGCTGCGCAGAAGTCAACCAAACTTCACCCAATAGTGTATTGTATCACAATCTAGTAGTTACATTTGAAAATTTTGTTCTAGGAAATTTTGTTTGAGCGCAATCATCAAACTTAATTAAAAAAGTCATTTAAGCCTTTTCACAGTGAGATCTATGCGATATGGCCGAGAAATGTAATTTTGATGTTAACTCCCAAACCGCTGCGCAGAAGTCAACCAAACTTCACCCATTAGTGTATTTTATCACAATCTAGTAGTTACATGTGGAAATTTGGTTCTAGGACATTTGATTTGAGCGCAATCCTCAAACTTAGGTCAAAAAAGCCATTTAAGCCTTTTCACAGTGAGATCTATGCGATATGGCCGAGAAATGTAATTTTGATGTTAACTCCCAAACCGCTGCGCAGAAGTCAACCAAACTTCACCCAATAGTGTATTGTATCACAATCTAGTAGTTACATTTGAAAATTTTGTTCTAGGAAATTTTGTTTGAGCGCAATCATCAAACTTAATTAAAAAAGTCATTTAAGCCTTTTCACAGTGAGATCTATGCGATATGGCCGAGAAATGTAATTTTGATGTTAACTCCCAAACCGCTGCGCAGAAGTCAACCAAACTTCACCCATTAGTGTATTTTATCACAATCTAGTAGTTACATGTGGAAATTTGGTTCTAGGACATTTGATTTGAGCGCAATCCTCAAACTTAGGTCAAAAAAGCCATTTAAGCCTTTTCACAGTGAGATCTATGCGATATGGCCGAGAAATGTAATTTTGATGTTCACTCCCAAACCGCTGCGCAGAAGTCAACCAAACTTCACCCATTAGTGTATTGTATCACAATCTAGTAGTTACATGTGGAAATTTGGTTATAGGACATTTGATTTGAGCGCAATCCTCAAACTTAGGTCAAAAAAGCCATTTAAGCCTTTTCACAGTGAGATCTATGCGATATGGCCGAGAAATGTAATTTTGATGTTAACTCCCAAACCGCTGCGCTGAAGTCAACCAAACTTCACCCAATAGTGTATTGTATCACAATCTAGTAGTTACATTTGAAAATTTTGTTCTAGGACATTTTGTTTGAACGCAATCATCAAACTTAATTAAAAAAGTCATTTAAGCCTTTTCACAGTGAGATCTATGCGATATGGCCGAGAAATGTAATTTTGATGTTAACTCCCAAACCGCTGCGCAGAAGTCAACCAAACTTCACCCAATAGTGTATTGTATCACAATCTAGTAGTTACATTTGAAAATTTTGTTCTAGGAAATTTTGTTTGAGCGCAATCATCAAACTTAATTAAAAAAGTCATTTAAGCCTTTTCACAGTGAGATCTATGCGATATGGCCGAGAAATGTAATTTTGATGTTAACTCCCAAACCGCTGCGCAGAAGTCAACCAAACTTCACCCATTAGTGTATTTTATCACAATCTAGTAGTTACATGTGGAAATTTGGTTCTAGGACATTTGATTTGAGCGCAATCCTCAAACTTAGGTCAAAAAAGCCATTTAAGCCTTTTCACAGTGAGATCTATGCGATATGGCCGAGAAATGTAATTTTGATGTTCACTCCCAAACCGCTGCGCAGAAGTCAACCAAACTTCACCCATTAGTGTATTGTATCACAATCTAGTAGTTACATGTGGAAATTTGGTTCTAGGACATTTGATTTGAGCGCAATCCTCAAACTTAGGTCAAAAAAGCCATTTAAGCCTTTTCACAGTGAGATCTATGCGATATGGCCGAGAAATGTAATTTTGATGTTAACTCCCAAACCGCTGCGCAGAAGTCAACCAAACTTCACCCAATAGTGTATTGTATCACAATCTAGTAGTTACATTTGAAAATTTTGTTCTAGGACATTTTGTTTGAACGCAATCATCAAACTTAATTAAAAAAGTCATTTAAGCCTTTTCACAGTGAGATCTATGCGATATGGCCGAGAAATGTAATTTTGATGTTAACTCCCAAACCGCTGCGCAGAAGTCAACCAAACTTCACCCATTAGTGTATTGTATCACAATCTAGTAGTTACATGTGGAAATTTGGTTATAGGACATTTGATTTGAGCGCAATCCTCAAACTTAGGTCAAAAAAGCCATTTAAGCCTTTTCACAGTGAGATCTATGCGATATGGCCGAGAAATGTAATTTTGATGTTAACTCCCAAACCGCTGCGCAGAAGTCAACCAAACTTCACCCAATAGTGTATTGTATCACAATCTAGTAGTTACATTTGAAAATTTTGTTCTAGGAAATTTTGTTTGAGCGCAATCATCAAACTTAATTAAAAAAGTCATTTAAGCCTTTTCACAGTGAGATCTATGCGATATGGCCGAGAAATGTAATTTTGATGTTAACTCCCAAACCGCTGCGCAGAAGTCAACCAAACTTCACCCATTAGTGTATTTTATCACAATCTAGTAATTACATGTGGAAATTTGGTTCTAGGACATTTGATTTGAGCGCAATCCTCAAACTTAGGTCAAAAAAGCCATTTAAGCCTTTTCACAGTGATATCTATGCGATATGGCCGAGAAATGTAATTTTGATGTTCACTCCCAAACCGCTGCGCAGAAGTCAACCAAACTTCACCCATTAGTGTATTGTATCACAATCTAGTAGTTACATGTGGAAATTTGGTTATAGGACATTTGATTTGAGCGCAATCCTCAAACTTAGGTCAAAAAAGCCATTTAAGCCTTTTCACAGTGAGATCTATGCGATATGGCCGAGAAATATAATTTTGATGTTAACTCCCAAACCGCTGCGCAGAAGTCAACCAAACTTCACCCAATAGTGTATTGTATCACAATCTAGTAGTTACATTTGAAAATTTTGTTCTAGGACATTTTGTTTGAACGCAATCATCAAACTTAATTAAAAAAGTCATTTAAGCCTTTTCACAGTGAGATCTATGCGATATGGCCGAGAAATGTAATTTTGATGTTAACTCCCAAACCGCTGCGCAGAAGTCAACCAAACTTCACCCAATAGTGTATTGTATCACAATCTAGTAGTTACATTTGAAAATTTTGTTCTAGGAAATTTTGTTTGAGCGCAATCATCAAACTTAATTAAAAAAGTCATTTAAGCCTTTTCACAGTGAGATCTATGCGATACGGCCGAGAAATGTAATTTTGATGTTAACTCCCAAACCGCTGCGCAGAAGTCAACCAAACTTCACCCATTAGTGTATTTTATCACAATCTAGTAGTTACATATGGAAATTTGGTTCTAGGACATTTGATTTGAGCGCAATCCTCAAACTTAGGTCAAAAAAGCCATTTAAGCCTTTTCACAGTGAGATCTATGCGATATGGCCGAGAAATGTAATTTTGATGTTAACTCCCAAACCGCTGCGCAGAAGTCAACCAAACTTCACCCATTAGTGTATTGTATCACAATCTAGTAGTTACATGTGGAAATTTGGTTATAGGACATTTGATTTGAGCGCAATCCTCAAACTTAGATCAAAAAAGCCATTTAAGCCTTTTCACAGTGAGATCTATGCGATATGGCCGAGAAATGTAATTTTGATGTTAACTCCCAAACCGCTGCGCAGAAGTCAACCAAACTTCACCCAATAGTGTATTGCATCACAATCTAGTAGTTACATTTGAAAATTTTGTTCTAGGAAATTTTGTTTGAGCGCAATCATCAAACTTAATTAAAAAAGTCATTTAAGCCTTTTCACAGTGAGATCTATGCGATATGGCCGAGAAATGTAATTTTGATGTTAACTCCCAAACCGCTGCGCAGAAGTCAACCAAACTTCACCCATTAGTGTATTTTATCACAATCTAGTAGTTACATGTGGAAATTTGGTTCTAGGACATTTGATTTGAGCGCAATCCTCAAACTTAGGTCAAAAAAGCCATTTAAGCCTTTTCACAGTGAGATCTATGCGATATGGCCGAGAAATGTAATTTTGATGTTCACTCCCAAACCGCTGCGCAGAAGTCAACCAAACTTCACCCAATAGTGTATTGTATCACAATCTAGTAGTTACATTTGAAAATTTTGTTCTAGGAAATTTTGTTTGAGCGCAATCATCAAACTTAATTAAAAAAGTCATTTAAGCCTTTTCACAGTGAGATCTATGCGATATGGCCGAGAAATGTAATTTTGATGTTAACTCCCAAACCGCTGCGCAGAAGTCAACCAAACTTCACCCATTAGTGTATTTTATCACAATCTAGTAGTTACATGTGGAAATTTGGTTCTAGGACATTTGATTTGAGCGCAATCCTCAAACTTAGGTCAAAAAAGCCATTTAAGCCTTTTCACAGTGAGATCTATGCGATATGGCCGAGAAATGTAATTTTGATGTTAACTCCCAAACCGCTGCGCAGAAGTCAACCAAACTTCACCCAATAGTGTATTGTATCACAATCTAGTAGTTACATTTGAAAATTTTGTTCTAGGAAATTTTGTTTGAGCGCAATCATCAAACTTAATTAAAAAAGTCATTTAAGCCTTTTCACAGTGAGATCTATGCGATATGGCCGAGAAATGTAATTTTGATGTTAACTCCCAAACCGCTGCGCAGAAGTCAACCAAACTTCACCCATTAGTGTATTTTATCACAATCTAGTAGTTACATGTGGAAATTTGGTTCTAGGACATTTGATTTGAGCGCAATCCTCAAACTTAGGTCAAAAAAGCCATTTAAGCCTTTTCACAGTGAGATCTATGCGATATGGCCGAGAAATGTAATTTTGATGTTCACTCCCAAACCGCTGCGCAGAAGTCAACCAAACTTCACCCATTAGTGTATTGTATCACAATCTAGTAGTTACATGTGGAAATTTGGTTATAGGACATTTGATTTGAGCGCAATCCTCAAACTTAATTAAAAAAGTCATTTAAGCCTTTTCACAGTGAGATCTATGCGATATGGCCGAGAAATGTAATTTTGATGTTAACTCCCAAACCGCTGCGCAGAAGTCAACCAAACTTCACCCATTAGTGTATTTTATCACAATCTAGTAGTTACATGTGGAAATTTGGTTCTAGGACATTTGATTTGAGCGCAATCCTCAAACTTAGGTCAAAAAAGCCATTTAAGCCTTTTCACAGTGAGATCTATGCGATATGGCCGAGAAATGTAATTTTGATGTTAACTCCCAAACCGCTGCGCAGAAGTCAACCAAACTTCACCCAATAGTGTATTGTATCACAATCTAGTAGTTACATTTGAAAATTTTGTTCTAGGAAATTTTGTTTGAGCGCAATCATCAAACTTAATTAAAAAAGTCATTTAAGCCTTTTCACAGTGAGATCTATGCGATATGGCCGAGAAATGTAATTTTGATGTTAACTCCCAAACCGCTGCGCAGAAGTCAACCAAACTTCACCCATTAGTGTATTTTATCACAATCTAGTAGTTACATGTGGAAATTTGGTTCTAGGACATTTGATTTGAGCGCAATCCTCAAACTTAGGTCAAAAAAGCCATTTAAGCCTTTTCACAGTGAGATCTATGCGATATGGCCGAGAAATGTAATTTTGATGTTCACTCCCAAACCGCTGCGCAGAAGTCAACCAAACTTCACCCATTAGTGTATTGTATCACAATCTAGTAGTTACATGTGGAAATTTGGTTATAGGACATTTGATTTGAGCGCAATCCTCAAACTTAGGTCAAAAAAGCCATTTAAGCCTTTTCACAGTGAGATCTATGCGATATGGCCGAGAAATGTAATTTTGATGTTAACTCCCAAACCGCTGCGCTGAAGTCAACCAAACTTCACCCAATAGTGTATTGTATCACAATCTAGTAGTTACATTTGAAAATTTTGTTCTAGGACATTTTGTTTGAACGCAATCATCAAACTTAATTAAAAAAGTCATTTAAGCCTTTTCACAGTGAGATCTATGCGATATGGCCGAGAAATGTAATTTTGATGTTAACTCCCAAACCGCTGCGCAGAAGTCAACCAAACTTCACCCAATAGTGTATTGTATCACAATCTAGTAGTTACATTTGAAAATTTTGTTCTAGGAAATTTTGTTTGAGCGCAATCATCAAACTTAATTAAAAAAGTCATTTAAGCCTTTTCACAGTGAGATCTATGCGATATGGCCGAGAAATGTAATTTTGATGTTAACTCCCAAACCGCTGCGCAGAAGTCAACCAAACTTCACCCATTAGTGTATTTTATCACAATCTAGTAGTTACATGTGGAAATTTGGTTCTAGGACATTTGATTTGAGCGCAATCCTCAAACTTAGGTCAAAAAAGCCATTTAAGCCTTTTCACAGTGAGATCTATGCGATATGGCCGAGAAATGTAATTTTGATGTTAACTCCCAAACCGCTGCGCAGAAGTCAACCAAACTTCACCCAATAGTGTATTGTATCACAATCTAGTAGTTACATTTGAAAATTTTGTTCTAGGACATTTTGTTTGAACGCAATCATCAAACTTAATTAAAAAAGTCATTTAAGCCTTTTCACAGTGAGATCTATGCGATATGGCCGAGAAATGTAATTTTGATGTTAACTCCCAAACCGCTGCGCAGAAGTCAACCAAACTTCACCCATTAGTGTATTGTATCACAATCTAGTAGTTACATGTGGAAATTTGGTTATAGGACATTTGATTTGAGCGCAATCCTCAAACTTAGGTCAAAAAAGCCATTTAAGCCTTTTCACAGTGAGATCTATGCGATATGGCCGAGAAATGTAATTTTGATGTTAACTCCCAAACCGCTGCGCAGAAGTCAACCAAACTTCACCCAATAGTGTATTGTATCACAATCTAGTAGTTACATTTGAAAATTTTGTTCTAGGAAATTTTGTTTGAGCGCAATCATCAAACTTAATTAAAAAAGTCATTTAAGCCTTTTCACAGTGAGATCTATGCGATATGGCCGAGAAATGTAATTTTGATGTTAACTCCCAAACCGCTGCGCAGAAGTCAACCAAACTTCACCCATTAGTGTATTTTATCACAATCTAGTAATTACATGTGGAAATTTGGTTCTAGGACATTTGATTTGAGCGCAATCCTCAAACTTAGGTCAAAAAAGCCATTTAAGCCTTTTCACAGTGAGATCTATGCGATATGGCCGAGAAATGTAATTTTGATGTTCACTCCCAAACCGCTGCGCAGAAGTCAACCAAACTTCACCCATTAGTGTATTGTATCACAATCTAGTAGTTACATGTGGAAATTTGGTTATAGGACATTTGATTTGAGCGCAATCCTCAAACTTAGGTCAAAAAAGCCATTTAAGCCTTTTCACAGTGAGATCTATGCGATATGGCCGAGAAATGTAATTTTGATGTTAACTCCCAAACCGCTGCGCAGAAGTCAACCAAACTTCACCCAATAGTGTATTGTATCACAATCTAGTAGTTACATTTGAAAATTTTGTTCTAGGACATTTTGTTTGAACGCAATCATCAAACTTAATTAAAAAAGTCATTTAAGCCTTTTCACAGTGAGATCTATGCGATATGGCCGAGAAATGTAATTTTGATGTTAACTCCCAAACCGCTGCGCAGAAGTCAACCAAACTTCACCCAATAGTGTATTGTATCACAATCTAGTAGTTACATTTGAAAATTTTGTTCTAGGAAATTTTGTTTGAGCGCAATCATCAAACTTAATTAAAAAAGTCATTTAAGCCTTTTCACAGTGAGATCTATGCGATACGGCCGAGAAATGTAATTTTGATGTTAACTCCCAAACCGCTGCGCAGAAGTCAACCAAACTTCACCCATTAGTGTATTTTATCACAATCTAGTAGTTACATATGGAAATTTGGTTCTAGGACATTTGATTTGAGCGCAATCCTCAAACTTAGGTCAAAAAAGCCATTTAAGCCTTTTCACAGTGAGATCTATGCGATATGGCCGAGAAATGTAATTTTGATGTTAACTCCCAAACCGCTGCGCAGAAGTCAACCAAACTTCACCCATTAGTGTATTGTATCACAATCTAGTAGTTACATGTGGAAATTTGGTTATAGGACATTTGATTTGAGCGCAATCCTCAAACTTAGGTCAAAAAAGCCATTTAAGCCTTTTCACAGTGAGATCTATGCGATATGGCCGAGAAATGTAATTTTGATGTTAACTCCCAAACCGCTGCGCAGAAGTCAACCAAACTTCACCCAATAGTGTATTGCATCACAATCTAGTAGTTACATTTGAAAATTTTGTTCTAGGAAATTTTGTTTGAGCGCAATCATCAAACTTAATTAAAAAAGTCATTTAAGCCTTTTCACAGTGAGATCTATGCGATATGGCCGAGAAATGTAATTTTGATGTTAACTCCCAAACCGCTGCGCAGAAGTCAACCAAACTTCACCCATTAGTGTATTTTATCACAATCTAGTAGTTACATGTGGAAATTTGGTTCTAGGACATTTGATTTGAGCGCAATCCTCAAACTTAGGTCAAAAAAGCCATTTAAGCCTTTTCACAGTGAGATCTATGCGATATGGCCGAGAAATGTAATTTTGATGTTCACTCCCAAACCGCTGCGCAGAAGTCAACCAAACTTCACCCAATAGTGTATTGTATCACAATCTAGTAGTTACATTTGAAAATTTTGTTCTAGGAAATTTTGTTTGAGCGCAATCATCAAACTTAATTAAAAAAGTCATTTAAGCCTTTTCACAGTGAGATCTATGCGATATGGCCGAGAAATGTAATTTTGATGTTAACTCCCAAACCGCTGCGCAGAAGTCAACCAAACTTCACCCATTAGTGTATTTTATCACAATCTAGTAGTTACATGTGGAAATTTGGTTCTAGGACATTCGATTTGAGCGCAATCCTCAAACTTAGGTCAAAAAAGCCATTTAAGCCTTTTCACAGTGAGATCTATGCGATATGGCCGAGAAATGTAATTTTGATGTTAACTCCCAAACCGCTGCGCAGAAGTCAACCAAACTTCACCCAATAGTGTATTGTATCACAATCTAGTAGTTACATTTGAAAATTTTGTTCTAGGAAATTTTGTTTGAGCGCAATCATCAAACTTAATTAAAAAAGTCATTTAAGCCTTTTCACAGTGAGATCTATGCGATATGGCCGAGAAATGTAATTTTGATGTTAACTCCCAAACCGCTGCGCAGAAGTCAACCAAACTTCACCCATTAGTGTATTTTATCACAATCTAGTAGTTACATGTGGAAATTTGGTTCTAGGACATTTGATTTGAGCGCAATCCTCAAACTTAGGTCAAAAAAGCCATTTAAGCCTTTTCACAGTGAGATCTATGCGATATGGCCGAGAAATGTAATTTTGATGTTCACTCCCAAACCGCTGCGCAGAAGTCAACCAAACTTCACCCATTAGTGTATTGTATCACAATCTAGTAGTTACATGTGGAAATTTGGTTATAGGACATTTGATTTGAGCGCAATCCTCAAACTTAGGTCAAAAAAGCCATTTAAGCCTTTTCACAGTGAGATCTATGCGATATGGCCGAGAAATGTAATTTTGATGTTAACTCCCAAACCGCTGCGCAGAAGTCAACCAAACTTCACCCAATAGTGTATTGTATCACAATCTAGTAGTTACATTTGAAAATTTTGTTCTAGGACATTTTGTTTGAACGCAATCATCAAACTTAATTAAAAAAGTCATTTAAGCCTTTTCACAGTGAGATCTATGCGATATGGCCGAGAAATGTAATTTTGATGTTAACTCCCAAACCGCTGCGCAGAAGTCAACCAAACTTCACCCAATAGTGTATTGTATCACAATCTAGTAGTTACATTTGAAAATTTTGTTCTAGGACATTTTGTTTGAACGCAATCATCAAACTTAATTAAAAAAGTCATTTAAGCCTTTTCACAGTGAGATCTATGCGATATGGCCGAGAAATGTAATTTTGATGTTAACTCCCAAACCGCTGCGCAGAAGTCAACCAAACTTCACCCAATAGTGTATTGTATCACAATCTAGTAGTTACATTTGAAAATTTTGTTCTAGGAAATTTTGTTTGAGCGCAATCATCAAACTTAATTAAAAAAGTCATTTAAGCCTTTTCACAGTGAGATCTATGCGATATGGCCGAGAAATGTAATTTTGATGTTAACTCCCAAACCGCTGCGCAGAAGTCAACCAAACTTCACCCATTAGTGTATTTTATCACAATCTAGTAGTTACATGTGGAAATTTGGTTCTAGGACATTTGATTTGAGCGCAATCCTCAAACTTAGGTCAAAAAAGCCATTTAAGCCTTTTCACAGTGAGATCTATGCGATATGGCCGAGAAATGTAATTTTGATGTTAACTCCCAAACCGCTGCGCAGAAGTCAACCAAACTTCACCCAATAGTGTATTGTATCACAATCTAGTAGTTACATTTGAAAATTTTGTTCTAGGACATTTTGTTTGAACGCAATCATCAAACTTAATTAAAAAAGTCATTTAAGCCTTTTCACAGTGAGATCTATGCGATATGGCCGAGAAATGTAATTTTGATGTTAACTCCCAAACCGCTGCGCAGAAGTCAACCAAACTTCACCCATTAGTGTATTGTATCACAATCTAGTAGTTACATGTGGAAATTTGGTTATAGGACATTTGATTTGAGCGCAATCCTCAAACTTAGGTCAAAAAAGCCATTTAAGCCTTTTCACAGTGAGATCTATGCGATATGGCCGAGAAATGTAATTTTGATGTTAACTCCCAAACCGCTGCGCAGAAGTCAACCAAACTTCACCCAATAGTGTATTGTATCACAATCTAGTAGTTACATTTGAAAATTTTGTTCTAGGAAATTTTGTTTGAGCGCAATCATCAAACTTAATTAAAAAAGTCATTTAAGCCTTTTCACAGTGAGATCTATGCGATATGGCCGAGAAATGTAATTTTGATGTTAACTCCCAAACCGCTGCGCAGAAGTCAACCAAACTTCACCCATTAGTGTATTTTATCACAATCTAGTAGTTACATGTGGAAATTTGGTTCTAGGACATTTGATTTGAGCGCAATCCTCAAACTTAGGTCAAAAAAGCCATTTAAGCCTTTTCACAGTGAGATCTATGCGATATGGCCGAGAAATGTAATTTTGATGTTCACTCCCAAACCGCTGCGCAGAAGTCAACCAAACTTCACCCATTAGTGTATTGTATCACAATCTAGTAGTTACATGTGGAAATTTGGTTATAGGACATTTGATTTGAGCGCAATCCTCAAACTTAGGTCAAAAAAGCCATTTAAGCCTTTTCACAGTGAGATCTATGCGATATGGCCGAGAAATGTAATTTTGATGTTAACTCCCAAACCGCTGCGCAGAAGTCAACCAAACTTCACCCAATAGTGTATTGTATCACAATCTAGTAGTTACATTTGAAAATTTTTTTCTAGGACATTTTGTTTGAACGCAATCATCAAACTTAATTAAAAAAGTAATTTAAGCCTTTTCACAGTGAGATCTATGCGATATGGCCGAGAAATGTAATTTTGATGTTAACTCCCAAACCGCTGCGCAGAAGTCAACCAAACTTCACCCATTAGTGTATTTTATCACAATCTAGTAGTTACATATGGAAATTTGGTTCTAGGACATTTGATTTGAGCGCAATCCTCAAACTTAGGTCAAAAAAGCCATTTAAGCCTTTTCACAGTGAGATCTATGCGATATGGCCGAGAAATGTAATTTTGATGTTAACTCCCAAACCGCTGCGCAGAAGTCAACCAAACTTCACCCAATAGTGTATTGTATCACAATCTAGTAGTTACATTTAAAAATTTTGTTCTAGGACATTTTGTTTGAACGCAATCATCAAACTTAATTAAAAAAGTCATTTAAGCCTTTTCACAGTGAGATCTATGCGATATGGCCGAGAAATGTAATTTTGATGTTAACTCCCAAACCGCTGCGCAGAAGTCAACCAAACTTCACCCATTAGTGTATTGTATCACAATCTAGTAGTTACATTTGAAAATTTTGTTCTAGGAAATTTTGTTTGAGCGCAATCATCAAACTTAATTAAAAAAGTCATTTAAGCCTTTTCACAGTGAGATCTATGCGATATGGCCGAGAAATGTAATTTTGATGTTAACTCCCAAACCGCTGCGCAGAAGTCAACCAAACTTCACCTATTAGTGTATTTTATCACAATCTAGTAGTTACATGTGGAAATTTGGTTCTAGGACATTTGATTTGAGCGCAATCCTCAAACTTAGGTCAAAAAAGCCATTTAAGCCTTTTCACAGTGAGATCTATGCGATATGGCCGAGAAATGTAATTTTGATGTTCACTCCCAAACCGCTGCGCAGAAGTCAACCAAACTTCACCCATTAGTGTATTGTATCACAATCTAGTAGTTACATTTGAAAATTTCGTTCTAGGACATTTGGTTTGAGCGCAATCTTTAAACTTAGGTCAAAAAAGCCATTTAAGCCTTTTCACAGTGAGATCTATGCGATATGGCCGAGAAATGTAATTTTGATGTTAACTCCCAAACCGCTGCGCAGAAGTCAACAAAACTTCACCCAATAGTGTATTGTATCACAATCTAGTAGTTACATTTGAAAATTTTGTTCTAGGACATTTTGTTTGAACGCAATCATCAAACTTAATTAAAAAAGTCATTTAAGCCTTTTCACAGTGAGATCTATGCGATATGGCCGAGAAATGTAATTTTGATGTTAACTCCCAAACCGCTGCGCAGAAGTCAACCAAACTTCACCCAATAGTGTATTGTATCACAATCTAGTAGTTACATTTGAAAATTTTGTTCTAGGAAATTTTGTTTGAGCGCAATCATCAAACTTAATTAAAAAAGTCATTTAAGCCTTTTCACAGTGAGATCTATGCGATATGGCCGAGAAATGTAATTTTGATGTTAACTCCCAAACCGCTGCGCAGAAGTCTACCAAACTTCACCCATTAGTGTATTTTATCACAATCTAGTAGTTACATGTGGAAATTTGGTTCTAGGACATTTGATTTGAGCGCAATCCTCAAACTTAGGTCAAAAAAGCCATTTAAGCCTTTTCACAGTGAGATCTATGCGATATGGCCGAGAAATGTAATTTTGATGTTAACTCCCAAACCGCTGCGCAGAAGTCAACCAAACTTCACCCAATAGTGTATTGTATCACAATCTAGTAGTTACATTTGAAAATTTTGTTCTAGGACATTTTGTTTGAACGCAATCATCAAACTTAATTAAAAAAGTCATTTAAGCCTTTTCACAGTGAGATCTATGCGATATGGCCGAGAAATGTAATTTTGATGTTAACTCCCAAACCGCTGCGCAGAAGTCAACCAAACTTCACCCATTAGTGTATTGTATCACAATCTAGTAGTTACATGTGGAAATTTGGTTATAGGACATTTGATTTGAGCGCAATCCTCAAACTTAGGTCAAAAAAGCCATTTAAGCCTTTTCACAGTGAGATCTATGCGATATGGCCGAGAAATGTAATTTTGATGTTAACTCCCAAACCGCTGCGCAGAAGTCAACCAAACTTCACCCAATAGTGTATTGTATCACAATCTAGTAGTTACATTTGAAAATTTTGTTCTAGGAAATTTTGTTTGAGCGCAATCATCAAACTTAATTAAAAAAGTCATTTAAGCCTTTTCACAGTGAGATCTATGCGATATGGCCGAGAAATGTAATTTTGATGTTAACTCCCAAACCGCTGCGCAGAAGTCAACCAAACTTCACCCATTAGTGTATTTTATCACAATCTAGTAGTTACATGTGGAAATTTGGTTCTAGGACATTTGATTTGAGCGCAATCCTCAAACTTAGGTCAAAAAAGCCATTTAAGCCTTTTCACAGTGAGATCTATGCGATATGGCCGAGAAATGTAATTTTGATGTTCACTCCCAAACCGCTGCGCAGAAGTCAACCAAACTTCACCCATTAGTGTATTGTATCACAATCTAGTAGTTACATGTGGAAATTTGGTTATAGGACATTTGATTTGAGCGCAATCCTCAAACTTAGGTCAAAAAAGCCATTTAAGCCTTTTCACAGTGAGATCTATGCGATATGGCCGAGAAATGTAATTTTGATGTTAACTCCCAAACCGCTGCGCAGAAGTCAACCAAACTTCACCCAATAGTGTATTGTATCACAATCTAGTAGTTACATTTGAAAATTTTGTTCTAGGACATTTTGTTTGAACGCAATCATCAAACTTAATTAAAAAAGTCATTTAAGCCTTTTCACAGTGAGATCTATGGAATATGGCCGAGAAATGTAATTTTGATGTTAACTCCCAAACCGCTGCGCAGAAGTCAACCAAACTTCACCCAATAGTGTATTGTATCACAATCTAGTAGTTACATTTGAAAATTTTGTTCTAGGAAATTTTGTTTGAGCGCAATCATCAAACTTAATTAAAAAAGTCATTTAAGCCTTTTCACAGTGAGATCTATGCGATACGGCTGAGAAATGTAATTTTGATAACTCCCAAACCGCTGCGCAGAAGTCAACCAAACTTCACCCATTAGTGTATTTTATCACAATCTAGTAGTTACATATGGAAATTTGGTTCTAGGACATTTGATTTGAGCGCAATCCTCAAACTTAGGTCAAAAAAGCCATTTAAGCCTTTTCACAGTGAGATCTATGCGATATGGCCGAGAAATGTAATTTTGATGTTAACTCCCAAACCGCTGCGCAGAAGTCAACCAAACTTCACCCAATAGTGTATTGTATCACAATCTAGTAGTTACATTTAAAAAATTTGTTCTAGGACATTTTGTTTGAACGCAATCATCAAACTTAATTAAAAAAGTCATTTAAGCCTTTTCACAGTGAGATCTATGCGATATGGCCGAGAAATGTAATTTTGATGTTAACTCCCAAACCGCTGCGCAGAAGTCAACCAAACTTCACCCATTAGTGTATTGTATCACAATCTAGTAGTTACATTTGAAAATTTTGTTCTAGGAAATTTTGTTTGAGCGCAATCATCAAACTTAATTAAAAAAGTCATTTAAGCCTTTTCACAGTGAGATCTATGCGATATGGCCGAGAAATGTAATTTTGATGTTAACTCCCAAACCGCTGCGCAGAAGTCAACCAAACTTCACCCATTAGTGTATTTTATCACAATCTAGTAGTTACATGTGGAAATTTGGTTCTAGGACATTTGATTTGAGCGCAATCCTCAAACTTAGGTCAAAAAAGCCATTTAAGCCTTTTCACAGTGAGATCTATGCGATATGGCCGAGAAATGTAATTTTGATGTTCACTCCCAAACCGCTGCGCAGAAGTCAACCAAACTTCACCCATTAGTGTATTGTATCACAATCTAGTAGTTACATTTGAAAATTTCGTTCTAGGACATTTGGTTTGAGCGCAATCTTTAAACTTAGGTCAAAAAAGCCATTTAAGCCTTTTCACAGTGAGATCTATGCGATATGGCCGAGAAATGTAATTTTGATGTTAACTCCCAAACCGCTGCGCAGAAGTCAACAAAACTTCACCCAATAGTGTATTGTATCACAATCTAGTAGTTACATTTGAAAATTTTGTTCTAGGACATTTTGTTTGAACGCAATCATCAAACTTAATTAAAAAAGTCATTTAAGCCTTTTCACAGTGAGATCTATGCGATATGGCCGAGAAATGTAATTTTGATGTTAACTCCCAAACCGCTGCGCAGAAGTCAACCAAACTTCACCCAATAGTGTATTGTATCACAATCTAGTAGTTACATTTGAAAATTTTGTTCTAGGAAATTTTGTTTGAGCGCAATCATCAAACTTAATTAAAAAAGTCATTTAAGCCTTTTCACAGTGAGATCTATGCGATATGGCCGAGAAATGTAATTTTGATGTTAACTCCCAAACCGCTGCGCAGAAGTCTACCAAACTTCACCCATTAGTGTATTTTATCACAATCTAGTAGTTACATGTGGAAATTTGGTTCTAGGACATTTGATTTGAGCGCAATCCTCAAACTTAGGTCAAAAAAGCCATTTAAGCCTTTTCACAGTGAGATCTATGCGATATGGCCGAGAAATGTAATTTTGATGTTAACTCCCAAACCGCTGCGCAGAAGTCAACCAAACTTCACCCAATAGTGTATTGTATCACAATCTAGTAGTTACATTTGAAAATTTTGTTCTAGGACATTTTGTTTGAACGCAATCATCAAACTTAATTAAAAAAGTCATTTAAGCCTTTTCACAGTGAGATCTATGCGATATGGCCGAGAAATGTAATTTTGATGTTAACTCCCAAACCGCTGCGCAGAAGTCAACCAAACTTCACCCATTAGTGTATTGTATCACAATCTAGTAGTTACATGTGGAAATTTGGTTATAGGACATTTGATTTGAGCGCAATCCTCAAACTTAGGTCAAAAAAGCCATTTAAGCCTTTTCACAGTGAGATCTATGCGATATGGCCGAGAAATGTAATTTTGATGTTAACTCCCAAACCGCTGCGCAGAAGTCAACCAAACTTCACCCAATAGTGTATTGTATCACAATCTAGTAGTTACATTTGAAAATTTTGTTCTAGGAAATTTTGTTTGAGCGCAATCATCAAACTTAATTAAAAAAGTCATTTAAGCCTTTTCACAGTGAGATCTATGCGATATGGCCGAGAAATGTAATTTTGATGTTAACTCCCAAACCGCTGCGCAGAAGTCAACCAAACTTCACCCATTAGTGTATTTTATCACAATCTAGTAGTTACATGTGGAAATTTGGTTCTAGGACATTTGATTTGAGCGCAATCCTCAAACTTAGGTCAAAAAAGCCATTTAAGCCTTTTCACAGTGAGATCTATGCGATATGGCCGAGAAATGTAATTTTGATGTTAACTCCCAAACCGCTGCGCAGAAGTCAACCAAACTTCACCCAATAGTGTATTGTATCACAATCTAGTAGTTACATTTAAAAAATTTGTTCTAGGACATTTTGTTTGAACGCAATCATCAAACTTAATTAAAAAAGTCATTTAAGCCTTTTCACAGTGAGATCTATGCGATATGGCCGAGAAATGTAATTTTGATGTTAACTCCCAAACCGCTGCGCAGAAGTCAACCAAACTTCACCCATTAGTGTATTGTATCACAATCTAGTAGTTACATTTGAAAATTTTGTTCTAGGAAATTTTGTTTGAGCGCAATCATCAAACTTAATTAAAAAAGTCATTTAAGCCTTTTCACAGTGAGATCTATGCGATATGGCCGAGAAATGTAATTTTGATGTTAACTCCCAAACCGCTGCGCAGAAGTCAACCAAACTTCACCCATTAGTGTATTTTATCACAATCTAGTAGTTACATGTGGAAATTTGGTTCTAGGACATTTGATTTGAGCGCAATCCTCAAACTTAGGTCAAAAAAGCCATTTAAGCCTTTTCACAGTGAGATCTATGCGATATGACCGAGAAATGTAATTTTGATGTTCACTCCCAAACCGCTGCGCAGAAGTCAACCAAACTTCACCCATTAGTGTATTGTATCACAATCTAGTAGTTACATGTGGAAATTTGGTTATAGGACATTTGATTTGAGCGCAATCCTCAAACTTAGGTCAAAAAAGCCATTTAAGCCTTTTCACAGTGAGATCTATGCGATATGGCCGAGAAATGTAATTTTGATGTTAACTCCCAAACCGCTGCGCAGAAGTCAACCAAACTTCACCCATTAGTGTATTGTATCACAATCTAGTAGTTACATGTGGAAATTTGGTTCTAGGACATTTGATTTGAGCGCAATCCTCAAACTTAGGTCAAAAAAGCCATTTAAGCCTTTTCACAGTGAGATCTATGCGATATGGCCGAGAAATGTAATTTTGATGTTAACTCCCAAACCGCTGCGCAGAAGTCAACCAAACTTCACCCAATAGTGTATTGTATCACAATCTAGTAGTTACATTTGAAAATTTTGTTCTAGGACATTTTGTTTGAACGCAATCATCAAACTTAATTAAAAAAGTCATTTAAGCCTTTTCACAGTGAGATCTATGCGATATGGCCGAGAAATGTAATTTTGATGTTAACTCCCAAACCGCTGCGCAGAAGTCAACCAAACTTCACCCAATAGTGTATTGTATCACAATCTAGTAGTTACATTTGAAAATTTTGTTCTAGGAAATTTTGTTTGAGCGCAATCATCAAACTTAATTAAAAAAGTCATTTAAGCCTTTTCACAGTGAGATCTATGCGATATGGCCGAGAAATGTAATTTTGATGTTAACTCCCAAACCGCTGCGCAGAAGTCAACCAAACTTCACCCATTAGTGTATTTTATCACAATCTAGTAGTTACATATGGAAATTTGGTTCTAGGACATTTGATTTGAGCGCAATCCTCAAACTTAGGTCAAAAAAGCCATTTAAGCCTTTTCACAGTGAGATCTATGCGATATGGCCGAGAAATGTAATTTTGATGTTAACTCCCAAACCGCTGCGCAGAAGTCAACCAAACTTCACCCAATAGTGTATTGTATCACAATCTAGTAGTTACATTTAAAAATTTTGTTCTAGGACATTTTGTTTGAACGCAATCATCAAACTTAATTAAAAAAGTCATTTAAGCCTTTTCACAGTGAGATCTATGCGATATGGCCGAGAAATGTAATTTTGATGTTAACTCCCAAACCGCTGCGCAGAAGTCAACCAAACTTCACCCATTAGTGTATTGTATCACAATCTAGTAGTTACATGTGGAAATTTGGTTATAGGACATTTGATTTGAGCGCAATCCTCAAACTTAGGTCAAAAAAGCCATTTAAGCCTTTTCACAGTGAGATCTATGCGATATGGCCGAGAAATGTAATTTTGATGTTAACTCCCAAACCGCTGCGCAGAAGTCAACCAAACTTCACCCAATAGTGTATTGTATCACAATCTAGTAGTTACATTTGAAAATTTTGTTCTAGGAAATTTTGTTTGAGCGCAATCATCAAACTTAATTAAAAAAGTCATTTAAGCCTTTTCACAGTGAGATCTATGCGATATGGCCGAGAAATGTAATTTTGATGTTAACTCCCAAACCGCTGCGCAGAAGTCAACCAAACTTCACCCATTAGTGTATTTTATCACAATCTAGTAGTTACATGTGGAAATTTGGTTCTAGGACATTTGATTTGAGCGCAATCCTCAAACTTAGGTCAAAAAAGCCATTTAAGCCTTTTCACAGTGAGATCTATGCGATATGGCCGAGAAATGTAATTTTGATGTTAACTCCCAAACCGCTGCGCAGAAGTCAACCAAACTTCACCCAATAGTGTATTGTATCACATTCTAGTAGTTACATTTGAAAATTTCGTTCTAGGACATTTGGTTTGAGCGCAATCCTCAAACTTAGGTCAAAAAAGCCATTTAAGCCTTTTCACAGTGAGATCTATGCGATATGGCCGAGAAATGTAATTTTGATGTTAACTCCCAAACCGCTGCGCAGAAGTCAACCAAACTTCACCCAATAGTGTATTGTATCACAATCTAGTAGTTACATGTGGAAATTTGGTTCTAGGACATTTGATTTGAGCGCAATCCTCAAACTTAGGTCAAAAAAGCCATTTAAGCCTTTTCACAGTGAGATCTATGCGATATGGCCGAGAAATGTAATTTTGATGTTAACTCCCAAACCGCTGCGCAGAAGTCAACCAAACTTCACCCAATAGTGTATTGTATCACAATCTAGTAGTTACATTTAAAAATTTTGTTCTAGGACATTTTGTTTGAACGCAATCATCAAACTTAATTAAAAAAGTCATTTAAGCCTTTTCACAGTGAGATCTATGCGATATGGCCGAGAAATGTAATTTTGATGTTAACTCCCAAACCGCTGCGCAGAAGTCAACCAAACTTCACCCATTAGTGTATTGTATCACAATCTAGTAGTTACATTTGAAAATTTTGTTCTAGGAAATTTTGTTTGAGCGCAATCATCAAACTTAATTAAAAAAGTCATTTAAGCCTTTTCACAGTGAGATCTATGCGATATGGCCGAGAAATGTAATTTTGATGTTAACTCCCAAACCGCTGCGCAGAAGTCAACCAAACTTCACCCATTAGTGTATTTTATCACAATCTAGTAGTTACATGTGGAAATTTGGTTCTAGGACATTTGATTTGAGCGCAATCCTCAAACTTAGGTCAAAAAAGCCATTTAAGCCTTTTCACAGTGAGATCTATGCGATATGACCGAGAAATGTAATTTTGATGTTCACTCCCAAACCGCTGCGCAGAAGTCAACCAAACTTCACCCATTAGTGTATTGTATCACAATCTAGTAGTTACATGTGGAAATTTGGTTATAGGACATTTGATTTGAGCGCAATCCTCAAACTTAGGTCAAAAAAGCCATTTAAGCCTTTTCACAGTGAGATCTATGCGATATGGCCGAGAAATGTAATTTTGATGTTAACTCCCAAACCGCTGCGCAGAAGTCAACCAAACTTCACCCAATAGTGTATTGTATCACAATCTAGTAGTTACATTTGAAAATTTTGTTCTAGGACATTTTGTTTGAACGCAATCATCAAACTTAATTAAAAAAGTCATTTAAGCCTTTTCACAGTGAGATCTATGCGATATGGCCGAGAAATGTAATTTTGATGTTAACTCCCAAACCGCTGCGCAGAAGTCAACCAAACTTCACCCAATAGTGTATTGTATCACAATCTAGTAGTTACATTTGAAAATTTTGTTCTAGGAAATTTTGTTTGAGCGCAATCATCAAACTTAATTAAAAAAGTCATTTAAGCCTTTTCACAGTGAGATCTATGCGATATGGCCGAGAAATGTAATTTTGATGTTAACTCCCAAACCGCTGCGCAGAAGTCAACCAAACTTCACCCAATAGTGTATTGTATCACAATCTAGTAGTTACATTTAAAAATTTTGTTCTAGGACATTTTGTTTGAACGCAATCATCAAACTTAATTAAAAAAGTCATTTAAGCCTTTTCACAGTGAGATCTATGCGATATGGCCGAGAAATGTAATTTTGATGTTAACTCCCAAACCGCTGCGCAGAAGTCAACCAAACTTCACCCATTAGTGTATTGTATCACAATCTAGTAGTTACATGTGGAAATTTGGTTATAGGACATTTGATTTGAGCGCAATCCTCAAACTTAGGTCAAAAAAGCCATTTAAGCCTTTTCACAGTGAGATCTATGCGATATGGCCGAGAAATGTAATTTTGATGTTAACTCCCAAACCGCTGCGCAGAAGTCAACCAAACTTCACCCAATAGTGTATTGTATCACAATCTAGTAGTTACATTTGAAAATTTTGTTCTAGGAAATTTTGTTTGAGCGCAATCATCAAACTTAATTAAAAAAGTCATTTAAGCCTTTTCACAGTGAGATCTATGCGATATGGCCGAGAAATGTAATTTTGATGTTAACTCCCAAACCGCTGCGCAGAAGTCAACCAAACTTCACCCATTAGTGTATTTTATCACAATCTAGTAGTTACATGTGGAAATTTGGTTCTAGGACATTTGATTTGAGCGCAATCCTCAAACTTAGGTCAAAAAAGCCATTTAAGCCTTTTCACAGTGAGATCTATGCGATATGGCCGAGAAATGTAATTTTGATGTTAACTCCCAAACCGCTGCGCAGAAGTCAACCAAACTTCACCCAATAGTGTATTGTATCACATTCTAGTAGTTACATTTGAAAATTTCGTTCTAGGACATTTGGTTTGAGCGCAATCCTCAAACTTAGGTCAAAAAAGCCATTTAAGCCTTTTCACAGTGAGATCTATGCGATATGGCCGAGAAATGTAATTTTGATGTTAACTCCCAAACCGCTGCGCAGAAGTCAACCAAACTTCACCCAATAGTGTATTGTATCACAATCTAGTAGTTACATTTGAAAATTTTGTTCTAGGACATTTTGTTTGAACGCAATCATCAAACTTAATTAAAAAAGTCATTTAAGCCTTTTCACAGTGAGATCTATGCGATATGGCCGAGAAATGTAATTTTGATGTTAACTCCCAAACCGCTGCGCAGAAGTCAACCAAACTTCACCCAATAGTGTATTGTATCACAATCTAGTAGTTACATTTGAAAATTTTGTTCTAGGACATTTTGTTTGAGCGCAATCCTCAAACTTAGGTCAAAAAAGCCATTTAAGCCTTTTCACAGTGAGATCTATGCGATATGGCCGAGAAATGTAATTTTGATGTTAACTCCCAAACTGCTGCGCAGAAGTCAACCAAACTTCACCCAATAGTGTATTGTATCACAATCTAGTAGTTACATTTGAAAATTTTGTTCTAGGAAATTTTGTTTGAGCGCAATCATCAAACTTAATTAAAAAAGTCATTTAAGCCTTTTCACAGTGAGATCTATGCGATATGGCCGAGAAATGTAATTTTGATGTTAACTCCCAAACCGCTGCGCAGAAGTCAACCAAACTTCACCCATTAGTGTATTTTATCACAATCTAGTAGTTACATGTGGAAATTTGGTTCTAGGACATTTGATTTGAGCGCAATCCTCAAACTTAGGTCAAAAAAGCCATTTAAGCCTTTTCACAGTGAGATCTATGCGATATGGCCGAGAAATGTAATTTTGATGTTCACTCCCAAACCGCTGCGCAGAAGTCAACCAAACTTCACCCATTAGTGTATTGTATCACAATCTAGTAGTTACATGTGGAAATTTGGTTATAGGACATTTGATTTGAGCGCAATCCTCAAACTTAGGTCAAAAAAGCCATTTAAGCCTTTTCACAGTGAGATCTATGCGATATGGCCGAGAAATGTAATTTTGATGTTAACTCCCAAACCGCTGCGCAGAAGTAAACCAAACTTCACCCATTAGTGTATTGTATCACAATCTAGTAGTTACATGTGGAAATTTGGTTCTAGGACATTTGATTTTAGCGCAATCCTCAAACTTAGGTCAAAAAAGCCATTTAAGCCTTTTCACAGTGAGATCTATGCGATATGGCCGAGAAATGTAATTTTGATGTTAACTCCCAAACCGCTGCGCAGAAGTCAACCAAACTTCACCCATTAGTGTATTGTATCACAATCTAGTAGTTACATGTGGAAATTTGGTTATAGGACATTTGATTTTAGCGCAATCCTCAAACTTAGGTCAAAAAAGCCATTTAAGCCTTTTCACAGTGAGATCTATGCGATATGGCCGAGAAATGTAATTTTGATGTTAACTCCCAAACCGCTGCGCAGAAGTCAACCAAACTTCACCCATTAGTGTATTGTATCACAATCTAGTAGTTACATGTGGAAATTTGGTTATAGGACATTTGATTTGAGCGCAATCCTCAAACTTAGGTCAAAAAAGCCATTTAAGCCTTTTCACAGTGAGATCTATGCGATATGGCCGAGAAATGTAATTTTGATGTTAACTCCCAAACCGCTGCGCAGAAGTCAACCAAACTTCACCCAATAGTGTATTGTATCACATTCTAGTAGTTACATTTTAAAATTTCGTTCAAGGACATTTGGTTTGAGCGCAATTATTAAACTTAGGTCAAAAAAGCCATTTAAGCCTTTTCACAGTGAGATCTATGCGATATGGCCGAGAAATGTAATTTTGATGTTAACTCCCAAACCGCTGCGCAGAAGTAAACCAAACTTCACCCATTAGTGTATTGTATCACAATCTAGTAGTTACATGTGGAAATTTGGTTCTAGGACATTTGATTTGAGCGCAATCCTCAAACTTAGGTCAAAAAAGCCATTTAAGCCTTTTCACAGTGAGATCTATGCGATATGGCCGAGAAATGTAATTTTGATGTTAACTCCCAAACCGCTGTGCAGAAGTCAACCAAACTTCACCCAATAGTGTATTGTATCACATTCTAGTAGTTACATTTGAAAATTTCGTTCTAGGACATTTGATTTGAGCGCAATCCTCAAACTTAGGTCAAAAAAGCCATTTAAGCCTTTTCACAGTGAGATCTATGCGATATGGCCGAGAAATGTAATTTTGATGTTAACTCCCAAACCGCTGCGCTGAAGTAAACCAAACTTCACCCATTAGTGTATTGTATCACAATCTAGTAGTTACATGTGGAAATTTGGTTCTAGGACATTTGATTTTAGCGCAATCCTCAAACTTAGGTCAAAAAAGCCATTTAAGCCTTTTCACAGTGAGATCTATGCGATATGGCCGAGATATGTAATTTTGATGTTAACTCCCAAACCGCTGCGCAGAAGTCAACCAAACTTCACCCAATAGTGTATTGTATCACAATCTAGTAGTTACATGTGGAAATTTGGTTATAGGACATTTGATTTGAGCGCAATCCTCAAACTTAGGTCAAAAAAGCCATTTAAGCCTTTTCACAGTGAGATCTATGCGATATGGCCGAGAAATGTAATTTTGATGTTAACTCCCAAACCGCTGCGCAGAAGTCAACCAAACTTCACCCAATAGTGTATTGTATCACATTCTAGTAGTTACATTTTAAAATTTCGTTCAAGGACATTTGGTTTGAGCGCAATTATTAAACTTAGGTCAAAAAAGCCATTTAAGCCTTTTCACAGTGAGATCTATGCGATATGGCCGAGAAATGTAATTTTGATGTTAACTCCCAAACCGCTGCGCAGAAGTAAACCAAACTTCACCCATTAGTGTATTGTATCACAATCTAGTAGTTACATGTGGAAATTTGGTTCTAGGACATTTGATTTGAGCGCAATCCTCAAACTTAGGTCAAAAAAGCCATTTAAGCCTTTTCACAGTGAGATCTATGCGATATGGCCGAGAAATGTAATTTTGATGTTAACTCCCAAACCGCTGCGCAGAAGTCAACCAAACTTCACCCAATAGTGTATTGTATCACATTCTAGTAGTTACATTTGAAAATTTCGTTCTAGGACATTTGATTTGAGCGCAATCCTCAAACTTAGGTCAAAAAAGCCATTTAAGCCTTTTCACAGTGAGATCTATGCGATATGGCCGAGAAATGTAATTTTGATGTTAACTCCCAAACCGCTGCGCTGAAGTAAACCAAACTTCACCCATTAGTGTATTGTATCACAATCTAGTAGTTACATGTGGAAATTTGGTTCTAGGACATTTGATTTTAGCGCAATCCTCAAACTTAGGTCAAAAAAGCCATTTAAGCCTTTTCACAGTGAGATCTATGCGATATGGCCGAGATATGTAATTTTGATGTTAACTCCCAAACCGCTGCGCAGAAGTCAACTAAACTTCACCCAATAGTGTATTGTATCACATTCTAGTAGTTACATTTGAAAATTTCGTTCTAGGACATTTGGTTTGAGCGCAATCATTAAACTTAATTAAAAAAGTCATTTAAGCCTTTTCACAGTGAGATCTATGCGATATGGCCGAGAAATGTAATTTTGATGTTAACTACCAAACCGCTGCGCAGAAGTCAACCAAACTTCACCCAATAGTGTATTGTATCACAATCTAGTAGTTACATTTGAAAATTTTGTTCTAGGACATTTTGTTTGAACGCAATCATCAAACTTAATTAAAAAAGTCATTTAAGCCTTTTCACAGTGAGATCTATGCGATATGGCCGAGAAATGTAATTTTGATGTTCACTCCCAAACCGCTGCGCAGAAGACAACCAAACTTCACCCATTAGTGTATTGTATCACAATCTAGTAGTTACATGTGGAAATTTGGTTATAGGACATTTGATTTGAGCGCAATCCTCAAACTTAGGTCAAAAAAGCCATTTAAGCCTTTTCACAGTGAGATCTATGCGATATGGCCGAGAAATGTAATTTTGATGTTAACTCCCAAACCGCTGCGCAGAAGTCAACCAAACTTCACCCATTAGTGTATTGTATCACAATCTAGTAGTTACATTTGAAAATTTCGTTCTAGGACATTTGGTTTGAGCGCAATCTTTAAACTTAGGTCAAAAAAGCCATTTAAGCCTTTTCACAGTGAGATCTATGCGATATGGCCGAGAAATGTAATTTTGATGTTAACTCCCAAACCGCTGCGCAGAAGTCAACCAAACTTCACCCAATAGTGTATTGTATCACAATCTAGTAGTTACATTTGAAAATTTTGTTCTAGGACATTTTGTTTGAACGCAATCATCAAACTTAATTAAAAAAGTCATTTAAGCCTTTTCACAGTGAGATCTATGCGATATGGCCGAGAAATGTAATTTTGATGTTAACTCCCAAACCGCTGCGCAGAAGTCAACCAAACTTCACCCAATAGTGTATTGTATCACAGTCTAGTAGTTACATTTGAAAATTTTGTTCTAGGAAATTTTGTTTGAGCGCAATCATCAAACTTAATTAAAAAAGTCATTTAAGCCTTTTCACAGTGAGATCTATGCGATATGGCCGAGAAATGTAATTTTGATGTTAACTCCCAAACCGCTGCGCAGAAGTCAACCAAACTTCACCCATTAGTGTATTTTATCACAATCTAGTAGTTACATGTGGAAATTTGGTTCTAGGACATTTGATTTGAGCACAGTCCTCAAACTTAGGTCAAAAAAGCCATTTAAGCCTTTT
The DNA here is from genome assembly GCF_030265065.1 of Corythoichthys intestinalis. Classification (NCBI taxonomy): domain Eukaryota; kingdom Metazoa; phylum Chordata; class Actinopteri; order Syngnathiformes; family Syngnathidae; genus Corythoichthys; species Corythoichthys intestinalis. The sequence goes on along the minus strand of NW_026651610.1, from coordinate 123,337 downwards.
CACAGTGAGATCTATGCGATATGGCCGAGAAATGTAATTTTGATGTTAACTCCCAAACCGCTGCGCAGAAGTCAACCAAACTTCACCCAATAGTGTATTGTATCACAATCTAGTAGTTACATTTGAAAATTTTGTTCTAGGACATTTTGTTTGAACGCAATCATCAATCTTAATTAAAAAAGTCATTTAAGCCTTTTCACAGTGAGATCTATGCGATATGGCCGAGAAATGTAATTTTGATGTTAACTCCCAAACCGCTGCGCAGAAGTCAACCAAACTTCACCCATTAGTGTATTGTATCACAATTTAGTAGTTACATGTGGAAATTTGGTTATAGGACATTTGATTTGAGCGCAATCCTCAAACTTAGGTCAAAAAAGCCATTTAAGCCTTTTCACAGTGAGATCTATGCGATATGGCCGAGAAATGTAATTTTGATGTTAACTCCCAAACCGCTGCGCAGAAGTCAACCAAACTTCACCCAATAGTGTATTGTATCACAATCTAGTAGTTACATTTGAAAATTTTGTTCTAGGAAATTTTGTTTGAGCGCAATCATCAAACTTAATTAAAAAAGTCATTTAAGCCTTTTCACAGTGAGATCTATGCGATATGGCCGAGAAATGTAATTGTGATGTTAACTCCCAAACCGCTGCGCAGAAGTCAACCAAACTTCACCCATTAGTGTATTTTATCACAATCTAGTAGTTACATGTGGAAATTTGGTTCTAGGACATTTGATTTGAGCGCAATCCTCAAACTTAGGTCAAAAAAGCCATTTAAGCCTTTTCACAGTGAGATCTATGCGATATGGCCGAGAAATGTAATTTTGATGTTCACTCCCAAACCGCTGCGCAGAAGTCAACCAAACTTCACCCATTAGTGTATTGTATCACAATCTAGTAGTTACATGTGGAAATTTGGTTATAGGACATTTGATTTGAGCGCAATCCTCAAACTTAGGTCAAAAAAGCCATTTAAGCCTTTTCACAGTGAGATCTATGCGATATGGCCGAGAAATGTAATTTTGATGTTAACTCCCAAACCGCTGCGCAGAAGTCAACCAAACTTCACCCAATAGTGTATTGTATCAAAATCTAGTAGTTACATTTGAAAATTTTGTTCTAGGACATTTTGTTTGAACGCAATCATCAAACTTAATTAAAAAAGTCATTTAAGCCTTTTCACAGTGAGATCTATGCGATATGGCCGAGAAATGTAATTTTGATGTTAACTCCCAAACCGCTGCGCAGAAGTCAACCAAACTTCACCCAATAGTGTATTGTATCACAATCTAGTAGTTACATTTGAAAATTTTGTTCTAGGAAATTTTGTTTGAGCGCAATCATCAAACTTAATTAAAAAAGTCATTTAAGCCTTTTCACAGTGAGATCTATGCGATATGGCCGAGAAATGTAATTTTGATGTTAACTCCCAAACCGCTGCGCAGAAGTCAACCAAACTTCACCCATTAGTGTATTTTATCACAATCTAGTAGTTACATATGGAAATTTTGTTCTAGGACATTTGATTTGAGCGCAATCCTCAAACTTAGGTCAAAAAAGCCATTTAAGCCTTTTCACAGTGAGATCTATGCGATATGGCCGAGAAATGTAATTTGGATGTTAACTCCCAAACCGCTGCGCAGAAGTCAACCAAACTTCACCCAATAGTGTATTGTATCACAATCTAGTAGTTACATTTAAAAATTTTGTTCTAGGACATTTTGTTTGAACGCAATCATCAAACTTAATTAAAAAAGTCACTTAAGCCTTTTCACAGTGAGATCTATGCGATATGGCCGAGAAATGTAATTTTGATGTTAACTCCCAAACCGCTGCGCAGAAGTCAACCAAACTTCACCCATTAGTGTATTGTATCACAATCTAGTAGTTACATGTGGAAATTTGGTTATAGGACATTTGATTTGAGCGCAATCCTCAAACTTAGGTCAAAAAAGCCATTTAAGCCTTTTCACAGTGAGATCTATGCGATATGGCCGAGAAATGTAATTTTGATGTTAACTCCCAAACCGCTGCGCAGAAGTCAACCAAACTTCACCCATTAGTGTATTGTATCACAATCTAGTAGTTACATGTGGAAATTTGGTTATAGGACATTTGATTTGAGCGCAATCCTCAAACTTAGGTCAAAAAAGCCATTTAAGCCTTTTCACAGTGAGATCTATGCGATATGGCCGAGAAATGTAATTTTGATGTTAACTCCCAAACCGCTGCGCAGAAGTCAACCAAACTTCACCCAATAGTGTATTGTATCACAATCTAGTAGTTACATTTGAAAATTTTGTTCTAGGAAATTTTGTTTGAGCGCAATCATCAAACTTAATTAAAAAAGTCATTTAAGCCTTTTCACAGTGAGATCTATGCGATATGGCCGAGAAATGTAATTTTGATGTTAACTCCCAAACCGCTGCGCAGAAGTCAACCAAACTTCACCCATTAGTGTATTTTATCACAATCTAGTAGTTACATGTGGAAATTTGGTTCTAGGACATTTGATTTGAGCGCAATCCTCAAACTTAGGTCAAAAAAGCCATTTAAGCCTTTTCACAGTGAGATCTATGCGATATGGCCGAGAAATGTAATTTTGATGTTAACTCCCAAACCGCTGCGCAGAAGTCAACCAAACTTCACCCAATAGTGTATTGTATCACATTCTAGTAGTTACATTTGAAAATTTCGTTCTAGGACATTTGGTTTGAGCGCAATCCTCAAACTTAGGTCAAAAAAGCCATTTAAGCCTTTTCACAGTGAGATCTATGCGATATGGCCGAGAAATGTAATTTTGATGTTAACTCCCAAACCGCTGCGCAGAAGTCAACCAAACTTCACCCAATAGTGTATTGTATCACAATCTAGTAGTTACATTTGAAAATTTTGTTCTAGGACATTTTGTTTAAACGCAATCATCAAACTTAATTAAAAAAGTCATTTAAGCCTTTTCACAGTGAGATCTATGCGATATGGCCGAGAAATGTAATTTTGATGTTAACTCCCAAACCGCTGCGCAGAAGTCAACCAAACTTCACCCAATAGTGTATTGTATCACAATCTAGTAGTTACATTTGAAACTTTTGTTCTGGGACATTTTGTTTGAGCGCAATCCTCAAACTTAGGTCAAAAAAGCCATTTAAGCCTTTTCACAGTGAGATCTATGCGATATGGCCGAGAAATGTAATTTTGATGTTAACTCCCAAACCGCTGCGCAGAAGTCAACCAAACTTCACCCATTAGTGTATTGTATCACAATCTAGTATTTACATGTGGAAATTTGGTTATAGGACATTTGATTTGAGCGCAATCCTCAAACTTAGGTCAAAAAAGCCATTTAAGCCTTTTCACAGTGAGATCTATGCGATATGGCCGAGAAATGTAATTTTGATGTTAACTCCCAAACCGCTGCGCAGAAGTCAACCAAACTTCACCCAATAGTGTATTGTATCACATTCTAGTAGTTACATTTTAAAATTTCGTTCAAGGACATTTGGTTTGAGCGCAATTATTAAACTTAGGTCAAAAAAGCCATTTAAGCCTTTTCACAGTGAGATCTATGCGATATGGCCGAGAAATGTAATTTTGATGTTAACTCCCAAACCGCTGCGCAGAAGTCAACCAAACTTCACCCATTAGTGTATTGTATCACAATCTAGTAGTTACATGTGGAAATTTGGTTCTAGGACATTTGATTTGAGCGCAATCCTCAAACTTAGGTCAAAAAAGCCATTTAAGCCTTTTCACAGTGAGATCTATGCGATATGGCCGAGAAATGTAATTTTGATGTTAACTCCCAAACCGCTGCGCAGAAGTCAACCAAACTTCACCCAATAGTGTATTGTATCACATTCTAGTAGTTACATTTGAAAATTTCGTTCTAGGACATTTGGTTTGAGCGCAATAATTAAACTTAGGTCAAAAAAGCCATTTAAGCCTTTTCACAGTGAGATCTATGCGATATGGCCGAGAAATGTAATTTTGATGTTAACTCCCAAACCGCTGCGCAGAAGTAAACCAAACTTCACCCATTAGTGTATTGTATCACAATCTAGTAGTTACATGTGGAAATTTGGTTCTAGGACATTTGATTTGAGCGCAATCCTCAAACTTAGGTCAAAAAAGCCATTTAAGCCTTTTCACAGTGAGATCTATGCGATATGGCCGAGAAATGTAATTTTGATGTTAACTCCCAAACCGCTGCGCAGAAGTCAACCAAACTTCACCCATTAGTGTATTGTATCACAATCTAGTAGTTACATGTGGAGATTTGGTTATAGGACATTTGATTTGAGCGCAATCCTCAAACTTAGGTCAAAAAAGCCATTTAAGCCTTTTCACAGTGAGATCTATGCGATATGGCCGAGAAATGTAATTTTGATGTTAACTCCCAAACCGCTGCGCAGAAGTCAACCAAACTTCACCCAATAGTGTATTGTATCACATTCTAGTAGTTACATTTTAAAATTTCGTTCAAGGACATTTGGTTTGAGCGCAATTATTAAACTTAGGTCAAAAAAGCCATTTAAGCCTTTTCACAGTGAGATCTATGCGATATGGCCGAGAAATGTAATTTTGATGTTAACTCCCAAACCGCTGCGCAGAAGTCAACCAAACTTCACCCATTAGTGTATTGTATCACAATCTAGTAGTTACATGTGGAAATTTGGTTCTAGGACATTTGATTTGAGCGCAATCCTCAAACTTAGGTCAAAAAAGCCATTTAAGCCTTTTCACAGTGAGATCTATGCGATATGGCCGAGAAATGTAATTTTGATGTTAACTCCCAAACCGCTGCGCAGAAGTCAACCAAACTTCACCCAATAGTGTATTGTATCACATTCTAGTAGTTACATTTGAAAATTTCGTTCTAGGACATTTGGTTTGAGCGCAATTATTAAACTTAGGTCAAAAAAGCCATTTAAGCCTTTTCACAGTGAGATCTATGCGATATGGCCGAGAAATGTAATTTTGATGTTAACTCCCAAACCGCTGCGCAGAAGTAAACCAAACTTCACCCATTAGTGTATTGTATCACAATCTAGTAGTTACATGTGGAAATTTGGTTCTAGGACATTTGATTTGAGCGCAATCCTCAAACTTAGGTCAAAAAAGCCATTTAAGCCTTTTCACAGTGAGATCTATGCGATATGGCCGAGAAATGTAATTTTGATGTTAACTCCCAAACCGCTGCGCAGAAGTCAACCAAACTTCACCCAATAGTGTATTGTATCACAATCTAGTAGTTACATTTGAAAATTTTGTTCTAGGAAATTTTGTTTGAGCGCAATCCTCAAACTTAATTAAAAAAGTCATTTAAGCCTTTTCACAGTGAGATCTATGCGATATGGCCGAGAAATGTAATTTTGATGTTAACTCCCAAACCGCTGCGCAGAAGTCAACCAAACTTCACCCATTAGTGTATTGTATCACAATCTAGTAGTTACATGTGAAAATTTGGTTCTAGGACATTTGGTTTGAGCGCAATTATTAAACTTAGGTCAAAAAAGCCATTTAAGCCTTTTCACAGTGAGATCTATGCGATATGGCCGAGAAATGTAATTTGGATGTTAACTCCCAAACCGCTGCGCAGAAGTCAACCAAACTTCACCCAATAGTGTATTGTATCACAATCTAGTAGTTACATTTAAAAATTTTGTTCTAGGACATTTTGTTTGAACGCAATCATCAAACTTAATTAAAAAAGTCACTTAAGCCTTTTCACAGTGAGATCTATGCGATATGGCCGAGAAATGTAATTTTGATGTTAACTCCCAAACCGCTGCGCAGAAGTCAACCAAACTTCACCCATTAGTGTATTGTATCACAATCTAGTAGTTACATGTGGAAATTTGGTTATAGGACATTTGATTTGAGCGCAATCCTCAAACTTAGGTCAAAAAAGCCATTTAAGCCTTTTCACAGTGAGATCAATGCGATATGGCCGAGAAATGTAATTTTGATGTTAACTCCCAAACCGCTGCGCAGAAGTCAACCAAACTTCACCCAATAGTGTATTGTATCACAATCTAGTAGTTACATTTGAAAATTTTGTTCTAGGAAACTTTGTTTGAGCGCAATCATCAAACTTAATTAAAAAAGTCATTTAAGCCTTTTCACAGTGAGATCTATGCGATATGGCCGAGAAATGTAATTTTGATGTTAACTCCCAAACCGCTGCGCAGAAGTCAACCAAACTTCACCCATTAGTGTATTTTATCACAATCTAGTAGTTACATGTGGAAATTTGGTTCTAGGACATTTGATTTGAGCGCAATCCTCAAACTTAGGTCAAAAAAGCCATTTAAGCCTTTTCACAGTGAGATCTATGCGATATGGCCGAGAAATGTAATTTTGATGTTAACTCCCAAACCGCTGCGCAGAAGTCAACCAAACTTCACCCAATAGTGTATTGTATCACATTCTAGTAGTTACATTTGAAAATTTCGTTCTAGGACATTTGGTTTGAGCGCAATCCTCAAACTTAGGTCAAAAAAGCCATTTAAGCCTTTTCACAGTGAGATCTATGCGATATGGCCGAGAAATGTAATTTTGATGTTAACTCCCAAACCGCTGCGCAGAAGTCAACCAAACTTCACCCAATAGTGTATTGTATCACAATCTAGTAGTTACATTTGAAAATTTTGTTCTAGGACATTTTGTTTAAACGCAATCATCAAACTTAATTAAAAAAGTCATTTAAGCCTTTTCACAGTGAGATCTATGCGATATGGCCGAGAAATGTAATTTTGATGTTAACTCCCAAACCGCTGCGCAGAAGTCAACCAAACTTCACCCAATAGTGTATTGTATCACAATCTAGTAGTTACATTTGAAACTTTTGTTCTGGGACATTTTGTTTGAGCGCAATCCTCAAACTTAGGTCAAAAAAGCCATTTAAGCCTTTTCACAGTGAGATCTATGCGATATGGCCGAGAAATGTAATTTTGATGTTAACTCCCAAACCGCTGCGCAGAAGTCAACCAAACTTCACCCATTAGTGTATTGTATCACAATCTAGTAGTTACATGTGGAAATTTGGTTCTAGGACATTTGATTTGAGCGCAATCCTCAAACTTAGGTCAAAAAAGCCATTTAAGCCTTTTCACAGTGAGATCTATGCGATATGGCCGAGAAATGTAATTTTGATGTTAACTCCCAAACCGCTGCGCAGAAGTCAACCAAACTTCACCCAATAGTGTATTGTATCACATTCTAGTAGTTACATTTTAAAATTTCGTTCAAGGACATTTGGTTTGAGCGCAATTATTAAACTTAGGTCAAAAAAGCCATTTAAGCCTTTTCACAGTGAGATCTATGCGATATGGCCGAGAAATGTAATTTTGATGTTAACTCCCAAACCGCTGCGCAGAAGTCAACCAAACTTCACCCATTAGTGTATTGTATCACAATCTAGTAGTTACATGTGGAAATTTGGTTCTAGGACATTTGATTTGAGCGCAATCCTCAAACTTAGGTCAAAAAAGCCATTTAAGCCTTTTCACAGTGAGATCTATGCGATATGGCCGAGAAATGTAATTTTGATGTTAACTCCCAAACCGCTGCGCAGAAGTCAACATAACTTCACCCAATAGTGTATTGTATCACATTCTAGTAGTTACATTTGAAAATTTCGTTCTAGGACATTTGGTTTGAGCGCAATAATTAAACTTAGGTCAAAAAAGCCATTTAAGCCTTTTCACAGTGAGATCTATGCGATATGGCCGAGAAATGTAATTTTGATGTTAACTCCCAAACCGCTGCGCAGAAGTAAACCAAACTTCACCCATTAGTGTATTGTATCACAATCTAGTAGTTACATGTGGAAATTTGGTTCTAGGACATTTGATTTGAGCGCAATCCTCAAACTTAGGTCAAAAAAGCCATTTAAGCCTTTTCACAGTGAGATCTATGCGATATGGCCGAGAAATGTAATTTTGATGTTAACTCCCAAACCGCTGCGCAGAAGTCAACCAAACTTCACCCATTAGTGTATTGTATCACAATCTAGTAGTTACATGTGGAAATTTGGTTATAGGACATTTGATTTGAGCGCAATCCTCAAACTTAGGTCAAAAAAGCCATTTAAGCCTTTTCACAGTGAGATCTATGCGATATGGCCGAGAAATGTAATTTTGATGTTAACTCCCAAACCGCTGCGAGGAAGTCAACCAAACTTCACCCAATAGTGTATTGTATCACATTCTAGTAGTTACATTTTAAAATTTCGTTCAAGGACATTTGGTTTGAGCGCAATTATTAAACTTAGGTCAAAAAAGCCATTTAAGCCTTTTCACAGTGAGATCTATGCGATATGGCCGAGAAATGTAATTTTGATGTTAACTCCCAAACCGCTGCGCAGAAGTCAACCAAACTTCACCCATTAGTGTATTGTATCACAATCTAGTAGTTACATGTGGAAATTTGGTTCTAGGACATTTGATTTGAGCGCAATCCTCAAACTTAGGTCAAAAAAGCCATTTAAGCCTTTTCACAGTGAGATCTATGCGATATGGCCGAGAAATGTAATTTTGATGTTAACTCCCAAACCGCTGCGCAGAAGTCAACCAAACTTCACCCAATAGTGTATTGTATCACATTCTAGTAGTTACATTTGAAAATTTCGTTCTAGGACATTTGGTTTGAGCGCAATTATTAAACTTAGGTCAAAAAAGCCATTTAAGCCTTTTCACAGTGAGATCTATGCGATATGGCCGAGAAATGTAATTTTGATGTTAACTCCCAAACCGCTGCGCAGAAGTAAACCAAACTTCACCCATTAGTGTATTGTATCACAATCTAGTAGTTACATGTGGAAATTTGGTTCTAGGACATTTGATTTGAGCGCAATCCTCAAACTTAGGTCAAAAAAGCCATTTAAGCCTTTTCACAGTGAGATCTATGCGATATGGCCGAGAAATGTAATTTTGATGTTAACTCCCAAACCGCTGCGCAGAAGTCAACCAAACTTCACCCAATAGTGTATTGTATCACAATCTAGTAGTTACATTTGAAAATTTTGTTCTAGGAAATTTTGTTTGAGCGCAATCCTCAAACTTAATTAAAAAAGTCATTTAAGCCTTTTCACAGTGAGATCTATGCGATATGGCCGAGAAATGTAATTTTGATGTTAACTCCCAAACCGCTGCGCAGAAGTCAACCAAACTTCACCCATTAGTGTATTGTATCACAATCTAGTAGTTACATGTGAAAATTTGGTTCTAGGACATTTGGTTTGAGCGCAATTATTAAACTTAGGTCAAAAAAGCCATTTAAGCCTTTTCACAGTGAGATCTATGCGATATGGCCGAGAAATGTAATTTTGATGTTAACTCCCAAACCGCTGCGCAGAAGTCAACCAAACTTCACCCAATAGTGTATTGTATCACAATCTAGTAGTTACATTTGGAAATTTAGTTCTAGGACATTTGATTTGAGCGCAATCTTCAAACTTAATTAAAAAAAGCCATTTAAGCCATTTCACAGTGAGATCTATGCGATATGGCCGAGAAATGTAATTTTGATGTTAACTCCCAAACCGCTGCGCAGAAGTCAACCAAACTTCACCCAATAGTGTATTTTATCACAATCTAGTAGTTACATTTGGAAATTTAGTTCTAGGACATTTGATTTGAGCGCAATCTTCAAACTTAATTAAAAAAAGTCATTTAAGCCTTTTCACAGTGAGATCTATGCGATATGGCCGAGAAATGTAATTTTGATGTTAACTCCCAAACCGCTGCGCAGAAGTCAACCAAACTTCACCCATTAGTGTATTGTATCACAATCTAGTAATTACATGTGGAAATTTGGTTCTAGGACATTTGATTTGAGCGCAATCCTCAAACTTAGGTCAAAAAAGCCATTTAAGCCTTTTCACAGTGAAATCTATGCGATATGGCCGAGAAATGTAATTTTGATGTTAACTCCCAAACCGCTGCGCAGAAGTCAACCAAACTTCACCCAATAGTGTATTGTATCACAATCTAGTAGTTACATTTGGAAATTTAGTTCTAGGACATTTGATTTGAGCGCAATCTTCAAACTTAATTAAAAAAAGTCATTTAAGCCTTTTCACAGTGAGATCTATGCGATATGGCCGAGAAATGTAATTTTGATGTTAACTCCCAAACCGCTGCGCAGAAGTCAACCAAACTTCACCCATTAGTGTATTGTATCACAATCTAGTAATTACATGTGGAAATTTGGTTCTAGGACATTTGATTTGAGCGCAATCCTCAAACTTAGGTCAAAAAAGCCATTTAAGCCTTTTCACAGTGAGATCTATGCGATATGGCCGAGAAATGTAATTTTGATGTTAACTCCCAAACCGCTGCGCAGAAGTCAAACAAACTTCACCCAATAGTGTATTGTATCACATTCTAGTAGTTACATTTGAAAATTTCGTTCTAGGACATTTGGTTTGAGCGCAATTATTAAACTTAGGTCAAAAAAGCCATTTAAGCCTTTTCACAGTGAGATCTATGCGATATGGCCGAGAAATGTAATTTTGATGTTAACTCCCAAACCGCTGCGCAGAAGTAAACCAAACTTCACCCATTAGTGTATTGTATCACAATCTAGTAGTTACATGTGGAAATTTGGTTCTAGGACATTTGATTTGAGCGCAATCCTCAAACTTAGGTCAAAAAAGCCATTTAAGCCTTTTCACAGTGAGATCTATGCGATATGGCCGAGAAATGTAATTTTGATGTTAACTCCCAAACCGCTGCGCAGAAGTCAACCAAACTTCACCCAATAGTGTATTGTATCACAATCTAGTAGTTACATTTGAAAATTTTGTTCTAGGAAATTTTGTTTGAGCGCAATCCTCAAACTTAATTAAAAAAGTCATTTAAGCCTTTTCACAGTGAGATCTATGCGATATGGCCGAGAAATGTAATTTTGATGTTAACTCCCAAACCGCTGCGCAGAAGTCAACCAAACTTCACCCATTAGTGTATTGTATCACAATCTAGTAGTTACATGTGAAAATTTGGTTCTAGGACATTTGGTTTGAGCGCAATTATTAAACTTAGGTCAAAAAAGCCATTTAAGCCTTTTCACAGTGAGATCTATGCGATATGGCCGAGAAATGTAATTTTGATGTTAACTCCCAAACCGCTGCGCAGAAGTCAACCAAACTTCACCCAATAGTGTATTGTATCACAATCTAGTAGTTACATTTGGAAATTTAGTTCTAGGACATTTGATTTGAGCGCAATCTTCAAACTTAATTAAAAAAAGCCATTTAAGCCATTTCACAGTGAGATCTATGCGATATGGCCGAGAAATGTAATTTTGATGTTAACTCCCAAACCGCTGCGCAGAAGTCAACCAAACTTCACCCAATAGTGTATTTTATCACAATCTAGTAGTTACATTTGGAAATTTAGTTCTAGGACATTTGATTTGAGCGCAATCTTCAAACTTAATTAAAAAAAGTCATTTAAGCCTTTTCACAGTGAGATCTATGCGATATGGCCGAGAAATGTAATTTTGATGTTAACTCCCAAACCGCTGCGCAGAAGTCAACCAAACTTCACCCATTAGTGTATTGTATCACAATCTAGTAATTACATGTGGAAATTTGGTTCTAGGACATTTGATTTGAGCGCAATCCTCAAACTTAGGTCAAAAAAGCCATTTAAGCCTTTTCACAGTGAAATCTATGCGATATGGCCGAGAAATGTAATTTTGATGTTAACTCCCAAACCGCTGCGCAGAAGTCAACCAAACTTCACCCAATAGTGTATTGTATCACAATCTAGTAGTTACATTTGAAAATTTTGTTCTAGGACATTTTGTTTGAATGCAATCATCAAACTTAATTAAAAAAGTCATTTAAGCCTTTTCACAGTGAGATCTATGCGATATGGCCGAGAAATGTAATTTTGATGTTAACTCCCAAACCGCTGCGCAGAAGTCAACCAAACTTCACCCATTAGTGTATTGTATCACAATCTAGTAGTTACATGTGGAAATTTGGTTCTAGGACATTTGATTTGAGCGCAATCCTCAAACTTAGGTCAAAAAAGCCATTTAAGCCTTTTCACAGTGAGATCTATGCGATATGGCCGAGAAATGTAATTTTGATGTTAACTCCCAAACCGCTGCGCAGAAGTCAATTAAACTTCACCCAATAGTGTATTGTATCACATTCTAGTAGTTACATTTGAAAATTTCGTTCTAGGACATTTGGTTTGAGCGCAATCATTAAACTTAGGTCAAAAAAGCCATTTAAGCCTTTTCACAGTGAGATCTATGCGATATGGCCGAGAAATGTAATTTTGATGTTAACTCCCAAACCGCTGCGCAGAAGTCAACCAAACTTCACCCAATAGTGTATTGTACAACAATCTAGTAGTTACATTTGAAAATTTTGTTCTAGGAAATTTTGTTTTGAGCGCAATCATCAAACTTAATTAAAAAAGTCATTTAAGCCTTTTCACAGTGAGATCTATGCGATATGGCCGAGAAATGTAATTTTGATAACTCCCAAACCGGTGCGCAGAAGTCAACCAAACTTTACCCATTAGTGTATTGTATCACAATCTAGTAGTTACATGTGAAAATTTGGTTCTAGGACATTTGATTTGAGCGCAATCCTCAAACTTAGGTCAAAAAAGCCATTTAAGCCTTTTCACAGTGAGATCTATGCGATATGGCCGAGAAATGTAATTTTGATGTTAACTCCCAAACCGCTGCGCAGAAGTCAACCAAACTTCACCCAATAGTGTATTGTATCACAATCTAGTAGTTATATTTGAAAATTTTGTTCTAGGACATTTTGTTTGAGCGCAATCCTCAAACTTAGGTCAAAAAAGCCATTTAAGCCTTTTCACAGTGAGATCTATGCGATATGGCCGCGAAATGTAGTTTTGATGTTAACTCCCAAACCGCTGCGCAGAAGTCAACCAAACTTCACCCAATAGTGTATTGTATCACAATCTAGTAGTTACATTTGAAAATTTTGTTCTAGGACATTTTGTTTGAACGCAATCATCAAACTTAATTAAAAAAGTCATTTAAGCCTTTTCACAGTGAGATCTATGCGATATGGCCGAGAAATGTAATTTTGATGTTAACTCCCAAACCGCTGCGCAGAAGTCAACCAAACTTCACCCAATAGTGTATTGTATCACATTCTAGTAGTTACATTTGAAAATTTCGTTCTAGGACATTTGGTTTGAGCGCAATTATTAAACTTAGGTCAAAAAAGCCATTTAAGCCTTTTCACAGTGAGATCTATGCGATATGGCCGAGAAATGTAATTTTGATGTTAACTCCCAAACCGCTGCGCAGAAGTAAACCAAACTTCACCCATTAGTGTATTGTATCACAATCTAGTAGTTACATGTGGAAATTTGGTTCTAGGACATTTGATTTGAGCGCAATCCTCAAACTTAGGTCAAAAAAGCCATTTAAGCCTTTTCACAGTGAGATCTATGCGATATGGCCGAGAAATGTAATTTTGATGTTAACTCCCAAACCGCTGCGCAGAAGTCAACCAAACTTCACCCAATAGTGTATTGTATCACAATCTAGTAGTTACATTTGAAAATTTTGTTCTAGGAAATTTTGTTTGAGCGCAATCCTCAAACTTAATTAAAAAAGTCATTTAAGCCTTTTCACAGTGAGATCTATGCGATATGGCCGAGAAATGTAATTTTGATGTTAACTCCCAAACCGCTGCGCAGAAGTCAACCAAACTTCACCCATTAGTGTATTGTATCACAATCTAGTAGTTACATGTGAAAATTTGGTTCTAGGACATTTGGTTTGAGCGCAATTATTAAACTTAGGTCAAAAAAGCCATTTAAGCCTTTTCACAGTGAGATCTATGCGATATGGCCGAGAAATGTAATTTTGATGTTAACTCCCAAACCGCTGCGCAGAAGTCAACCAAACTTCACCCAATAGTGTATTGTATCACAATCTAGTAGTTACATTTGGAAATTTAGTTCTAGGACATTTGATTTGAGCGCAATCTTCAAACTTAATTAAAAAAGCCATTTAAGCCTTTTCACAGTGAGATCTATGCGATATGGCCGAGAAATGTAATTTTGATGTTAACTCCCAAACCGCTGCGCAGAAGTCAACCAAACTTCACCCAATAGTGTATTGTACAACAATCTAGTAGTTACATTTGAAAATTTTGTTCTAGGAAATTTTGTTTTGAGCGCAATCATCAAACTTAATTAAAAAAGTCATTTAAGCCTTTTCACAGTGAGATCTATGCGATATGGCCGAGAAATGTAATTTTGATAACTCCCAAACCGGTGCGCAGAAGTCAACCAAACTTTACCCATTAGTGTATTGTATCACAATCTAGTAGTTACATGTGAAAATTTGGTTCTAGGACATTTGATTTGAGCGCAATCCTCAAACTTAGGTCAAAAAAGCCATTTAAGCCTTTTCACAGTGAGATCTATGCGATATGGCCGAGAAATGTAATTTTGATGTTAACTCCCAAACCGCTGCGCAGAAGTCAACCAAACTTCACCCAATAGTGTATTGTATCACAATCTAGTAGTTATATTTGAAAATTTTGTTCTAGGACATTTTGTTTGAGCGCAATCCTCAAACTTAGGTCAAAAAAGCCATTTAAGCCTTTTCACAGTGAGATCTATGCGATATGGCCGAGAAATGTAGTTTTGATGTTAACTCCCAAACCGCTGCGCAGAAGTCAACCAAACTTCACCCAATAGTGTATTGTATCACAATCTAGTAGTTACATTTGAAAATTTTGTTCTAGGACATTTTGTTTGAACGCAATCATCAAACTTAATTAAAAAAGTCATTTAAGCCTTTTCACAGTGAGATCTATGCGATATGGCCGAGAAATGTAATTTTGATGTTAACTCCCAAACCGCTGCGCAGAAGTCAACCAAACTTCACCCAATAGTGTATTGTATCACAATCTAGTAGTTACATTTGAAAATTTTGTTCTAGGAAATTTTGTTTGAGCGCAATCATCAAACTTAATTAAAAAAGTCATTTAAGCCTTTTCACAGTGAGATCTATGCGATATGGCCGAGAAATGTAATTTTGATGTTAACTCCCAAACCGCTGCGCAGAAGTCAACCAAACTTCACCCATTAGTGTATTTTATCACAATCTAGTAGTTACATGTGGAAATTTGGTTCTAGGACATTTGATTTGAGCGCAATCCTCAAACTTAGGTCAAAAAAGCCATTTAAGCCTTTTCACAGTGAGATCTATGCGATATGGCCGAGAAATGTAATTTTGATGTTAACTCCCAAACCGCTGCGCAGAAGTCAACCAAACTTCACCCATTAGTGTATTGTATCACAATCTAGTAGTTACATGTGGAAATTTGGTTCTAGGACATTTGATTTGAGCGCAATCCTCAAACTTAGGTCAAAAAAGCCATTTAAGCCTTTTCACAGTGAGATCTATGCGATATGGCCGAGAAATGTAATTTTGATGTTAACTCCCAAACCGCTGCGCAGAAGTCAATTAAACTTCACCCAATAGTGTATTGTATCACATTCTAGTAGTTACATTTGAAAATTTCGTTCTAGGACATTTGGTTTGAGCGCAATCATTAAACTTAGGTCAAAAAAGCCATTTAAGCCTTTTCACAGTGAGATCTATGCGATATGGCCGAGAAATGTAATTTTGATGTTAACTCCCAAACCGCTGCGCAGAAGTCAACCAAACTTCACCCAATAGTGTATTGTACAACAATCTAGTAGTTACATTTGAAAATTTTGTTCTAGGAAATTTTGTTTTGAGCGCAATCATCAAACTTAATTAAAAAAGTCATTTAAGCCTTTTCACAGTGAGATCTATGCGATATGGCCGAGAAATGTAATTTTGATAACTCCCAAACCGGTGCGCAGAAGTCAACCAAACTTTACCCATTAGTGTATTGTATCACAATCTAGTAGTTACATGTGAAAATTTGGTTCTAGGACATTTGATTTGAGCGCAATCCTCAAACTTAGGTCAAAAAAGCCATTTAAGCCTTTTCACAGTGAGATCTATGCGATATGGCCGAGAAATGTAATTTTGATGTTAACTCCCAAACCGCTGCGCAGAAGTCAACCAAACTTCACCCAATAGTGTATTGTATCACAATCTAGTAGTTATATTTGAAAATTTTGTTCTAGGACATTTTGTTTGAGCGCAATCCTCAAACTTAGGTCAAAAAAGCCATTTAAGCCTTTTCACAGTGAGATCTATGCGATATGGCCGAGAAATGTAGTTTTGATGTTAACTCCCAAACCGCTGCGTAGAAGTCAACCAAACTTCACCCAATAGTGTATTGTATCACAATCTAGTAGTTACATTTGAAAATTTTGTTCTAGGACATTTTGTTTGAACGCAATCATCAAACTTAATTAAAAAAGTCATTTAAGCCTTTTCACAGTGAGATCTATGCGATATGGCCGAGAAATGTAATTTTGATGTTAACTCCCAAACCGCTGCGCAGAAGTCAACCAAACTTCACCCAATAGTGTATTGTATCACAATCTAGTAGTTACATTTGAAAATTTTGTTCTAGGAAATTTTGTTTGAGCGCAATCATCAAACTTAATTAAAAAAGTCATTTAAGCCTTTTCACAGTGAGATCTATGCGATATGGCCGAGAAATGTAATTTTGATGTTAACTCCCAAACCGCTGCGCAGAAGTCAACCAAACTTCACCCATTAGTGTATTTTATCACAATCTAGTAGTTACATGTGGAAATTTGGTTCTAGGACATTTGATTTGAGCGCAATCCTCAAACTTAGGTCAAAAAAGCCATTTAAGCCTTTTCACAGTGAGATCTATGCGATATGGCCGAGAAATGTAATTTTGATGTTAACTCCCAAACCGCTGCGCAGAAGTCAACCAAACTTCACCCAATAGTGTATTGTATCACAATCTAGTAGTTACATGTGAAAATTTGGTTCTAGGACATTTGGTTTGAGCGCAATTATTAAACTTAGGTCAAAAAAGCCATTTAAGCCTTTTCACAGTGAGATCTATGCGATATGGCCGAGAAATGTAATTTTGATGTTAACTCCCAAACCGCTGCGCAGAAGTCAACCAAACTTCACCCAATAGTGTATTGTATCACAATCTAGTAGTTACATTTGGAAATTTAGTTCTAGGACATTTGATTTGAGCGCAATCTTCAAACTTAATTAAAAAAGCCATTTAAGCCTTTTCACAGTGAGATCTATGCGATATGGCCGAGAAATGTAATTTTGATGTTAACTCCCAAACCGCTGCGCAGAAGTCAACCAAACTTCACCCAATAGTGTATTGTACAACAATCTAGTAGTTACATTTGAAAATTTTGTTCTAGGAAATTTTGTTTTGAGCGCAATCATCAAACTTAATTAAAAAAGTCATTTAAGCCTTTTCACAGTGAGATCTATGCGATATGGCCGAGAAATGTAATTTTGATAACTCCCAAACCGGTGCGCAGAAGTCAACCAAACTTTACCCATTAGTGTATTGTATCACAATCTAGTAGTTACATGTGAAAATTTGGTTCTAGGACATTTGATTTGAGCGCAATCCTCAAACTTAGGTCAAAAAAGCCATTTAAGCCTTTTCACAGTGAGATCTATGCGATATGGCCGAGAAATGTAATTTTGATGTTAACTCCCAAACCGCTGCGCAGAAGTCAACCAAACTTCACCCAATAGTGTATTGTATCACAATCTAGTAGTTATATTTGAAAATTTTGTTCTAGGACATTTTGTTTGAGCGCAATCCTCAAACTTAGGTCAAAAAAGCCATTTAAGCCTTTTCACAGTGAGATCTATGCGATATGGCCGAGAAATGTAGTTTTGATGTTAACTCCCAAACCGCTGCGCAGAAGTCAACCAAACTTCACCCAATAGTGTATTGTATCACAATCTAGTAGTTACATTTGAAAATTTTGTTCTAGGACATTTTGTTTGAACGCAATCATCAAACTTAATTAAAAAAGTCATTTAAGCCTTTTCACAGTGAGATCTATGCGATATGGCCGAGAAATGTAATTTTGATGTTAACTCCCAAACCGCTGCGCAGAAGTCAACCAAACTTCACCCAATAGTGTATTGTATCACAATCTAGTAGTTACATTTGAAAATTTTGTTCTAGGAAATTTTGTTTGAGCGCAATCATCAAACTTAATTAAAAAAGTCATTTAAGCCTTTTCACAGTGAGATCTATGCGATATGGCCGAGAAATGTAATTTTGATGTTAACTCCCAAACCGCTGCGCAGAAGTCAACCAAACTTCACCCATTAGTGTATTTTATCACAATCTAGTAGTTACATGTGGAAATTTGGTTATAGGACATTTGATTTGAGCGCAATCCTCAAACTTAGGTCAAAAAAGCCATTTAAGCCTTTTCACAGTGAGATCTATGCGATATGGCCGAGAAATGTAATTTTGATGTTAACTCCCAAACCGCTGCGCAGAAGTCAACCAAACTTCACCCAACAGTGTATTGTATCACAATCTAGTAGTTACATTTGAAAATTTTGTTCTAGGAAATTTTGTTTGAGCGCAATCATCAAACTTAATTAAAAAAGTCATTTAAGCCTTTTCACAGTGAGATCTATGCGATATGGCCGAGAAATGTAATTTTGATGTTAACTCCCAAACCGCTGCGCAGAACTCAACCAAACTTCACCCATTAGTGTATTTTATCACAATCTAGTAGTTACATGTGGAAATTTGGTTCTAGGACATTTGATTTGAGCGCAATCCTCAAACTTAGGTCAAAAAAGCCATTTAAGCCTTTTCACAGTGAGATCTATGCGATATGGCCGAGAAATGTAATTTTGATGTTCACTCCCAAACCGCTGCGCAGAAGTCAACCAAACTTCACCCATTAGTGTATTGTATCACAATCTAGTAGTTACATGTGAAAATTTGGTTCTAGGACATTTGATTTGAGCGCAATCCTCAAACTTAGGTCAAAAAAGCCATTTAAGCCTTTTCACAGTGAGATCTATGCGATATGGCCGAGAAATGTAATTTTGATGTTAACTCCCAAACCGCTGCGCAGAAGTCAACCAAACTTCACCCAATAGTGTATTGTATCACAATCTAGTAGTTATATTTGAAAATTTTGTTCTAGGACATTTTGTTTGAGTGCAATCCTCAAACTTAGGTCAAAAAAGCCATTTAAGCCTTTTCACAGTGAGATCTATGCGATATGGCCGAGAAATGTAATTTTGATGTTAACTCCCAAACCGCTGCGCAGAAGTCAACCAAACTTCACCCAATAGTGTATTGTATCACAATCTAGTAGTTACATTTGAAAATTTTGTTCTAGGACATTTTGTTGGAACGCAATCATCAAACTTAATTAAAAAAGTCATTTAAGCCTTTTCACAGTGAGATCTATGCGATATGGCCGAGAAATGTAATTTTGATGTTAACTCCCAAACCGCTGCGCAGAAGTCAACCAAACTTCACCCATTAGTGTATTGTATCACAATCTAGTAGTTACATGTGGAAATTTGGTTATTGGACATTTGATTTGAGCGCAATCCTCAAACTTAGGTCAAAAAAGCCATTTAAGCCTTTTCACAGTGAGATCTATGCGATATGGCCGAGAAATGTAATTTTGATGTTAACTCCCAAACCGCTGCGCAGAAGTCAACCAAACTTCACCCAATAGTGTATTGTATCACAATCTAGTAGTTACATTTGAAAATTTTGTTCTAGGACATTTTGTTTGAACGCAATCATCAAACTTAATTAAAAAAGTCATTTAAGCCTTTTCACAGTGAGATCTATGCGATATGGCCGAGAAATGTAATTTTGATGTTAACTCCCAAACCGCTGCGCAGAAGTCAACCAAACTTCACCCATTAGTGTATTGTATCACAATCTAGTAGTTAGATGTGGAAATTTGGTTATAGGACATTTGATTTGAGCGCAATCCTCAAACTTAGGTCAAAAAAGCCATTTAAGCCTTTTCACAGTGAGATCTATGCGATATGGCCGAGAACTGTAATTTTGATGTTAACTCCCAAACCGCTGCGCAGAAGTCAACCAAACTTCACCCAATAGTGTATTGTATCACAATCTAGTAGTTACATTTGAAAATTTTGTTCTAGGAAATTTTGTTTGAGCGCAATCATCAAACTTAATTAAAAAAGTCATTTAAGCCTTTTCACAGTGAGATCTATGCGATATGGCCGAGAAATGTAATTTTGATGTTAACTCCCAAACCGCTGCGCAGAAGTCAACCAAACTTCACCCATTAGTGTATTTTATCACAATCTAGTAGTTACATGTGGAAATTTGGTTCTAAGACATTTGATTTGAGCGCAATCCTCAAACTTAGGTCAAAAAAGCCATTTAAGCCTTTTCACAGTGAGATCTATGCGATATGGCCGAGAAATGTAATTTTGATGTTAACTCCCAAACCGCTGCGCAGAAGTCAACCAAACTTCACCCAATAGTGTATTGTATCACAATCTAGTAGTTACATGTGGAAATTTGGTTATAGGACATTTGATTTGAGCGCAATCCTCAAACTTAGGTCAAAAAAGCCATTTAAGCCTTTTCACAGTGAGATCTATGCGATATGGCCGAGAAATGTAATTTTGATGTTAACTCCCAAACCGCTGCGCAGAAGTCAACCAAACTTCACCCAATAGTGTATTGTATCACAATCTAGTAGTTACATTTGAAAATTTTGTTCTAGGAAATTTTGTTTGAGCGCAATCATCAAACTTAATTAAAAAAGTCATTTAAGCCTTTTCACAGTGAGATCTATGCGATATGGCCGAGAAATGTAATTTTGATGTTAACTCCCAAACCGCTGCGCAGAAGTCAACCAAACTTCACCCATTTGTGTATTGTATCACAATCTAGTAGTTACATTTGAAAATTTTGTTCTAGGACATTTTGTTTGAACGCAATCATCAAACTTAATTAAAAAAGTCATTTAAGCCTTTTCACAGTGAGATCTATGCGATATGGCCGAGAAATGTAATTTTGATGTTCACTCCCAAACCGCTGCGCAGAAGACAACCAAACTTCACCCATTAGTGTATTGTATCACAATCTAGTAGTTACATGTGGAAATTTGGTTATAGGACATTTGATTTGAGCGCAATCCTCAAACTTAGGTCAAAAAAGCCATTTAAGCCTTTTCACAGTGAGATCTATGCGATATGGCCGAGAAATGTAATTTTGATGTTAACTCCCAAACCGCTGCGCAGAAGTCAACCAAACTTCACCCAATAGTGTATTGTATCACAATCTAGTAGTTACATTTGAAAATTTTGTTCTAGGACATTTTGTTTGAACGCAATCATCAAACTTAATTAAAAAAGTCATTTAAGCCTTTTCACAGTGAGATCTATGCGATATGGCCGAGAAATGTAATTTTGATGTTAACTCCCAAACCGCTGCGCAGAAGTCAACCAAACTTCACCCAATCGTGTATTGTATCACAATCTAGTAGTTACATTTGAAAATTTTGTTCTAGGAAATTTTGTTTGAGCGCAATCATCAAACTTAATTAAAAAAGTCATTTAAGCCTTTTCACAGTGAGATCTATGCGATATGGCCGAGAAATGTAATTTTGATGTTAACTCCCAAACCGCTGCGCAGAAGTCTACCAAACTTCACCCATTAGTGTATTTTATCACAATCTAGTAGTTACATGTGGAAATTTGGTTCTAGGACATTTGATTTGAGCGCAATCCTCAAACTTAGGTCAAAAAAGCCATTTAAGCCTTTTCACAGTGAGATCTATGCGATATGGCCGAGAAATGTAATTTTGATGTTAACTCCCAAACCGCTGCGCAGAAGTCAACCAAACTTCACCCAATAGTGTATTGTATCACAATCTAGTAGTTACATTTGAAAATTTTGTTCTAGGACATTTTGTTTGAACGCAATCATCAAACTTAATTAAAAAAGTCATTTAAGCCTTTTCACAGTGAGATCTATGCGATATGGCCGAGAAATGTAATTTTGATGTTAACTCCCAAACCGCTGCGCAGAAGTCAACCAAACTTCACCCATTAGTGTATTGTATCACAATCTAGTAGTTACATGTGGAAATTTGGTTATAGGACATTTGATTTGAGCGCAATCCTCAAACTTAGGTCAAAAAAGCCATTTAAGCCTTTTCACAGTGAGATCTATGCGATATGGCCGAGAAATGTAATTTTGATGTTAACTCCCAAACCGCTGCGCAGAAGTCAACCAAACTTCACCCAATAGTGTATTGTATCACAATCTAGTAGTTACATTTGAAAATTTTGTTCTAGGAAATTTTGTTTGAGCGCAATCATCAAACATAATTAAAAAAGTCATTTAAGCCTTTTCACAGTGAGATCTATGCGATATGGCCGAGAAATGTGATTTTGATGTTAACTCCCAAACCGCTGCGCAGAAGTCAACCAAACTTCACCCATTAGTGTATTGTATCACAATCTAGTAGTTACATTTAAAAATTTCGTTCTAGGACATTTGGTTTGAGCGCAATCTTTAAACTTAGGTCAAAAAAGCCATTTAAGCCTTTTCACAGTGAGATCTATGCGATATGGCCGAGAAATGTAATTTTGATGTTAACTACCAAACCGCTGCGCAGAAGTCAACCAAACTTCACCCAATAGTGTATTGTATCACAATCTAGTAGTTACATTTGAAAATTTTGTTCTAGGACATTTTGTTTGAACGCAATCATCAAACTTAATTAAAAAAGTCATTTAAGCCTTTTCACAGTGAGATCTATGCGATATGGCCGAGAAATGTAATTTTGATGTTAACTCCCAAACCGCTGCGCAGAAGTCAACCAAACTTCACCCAATAGTGTATTGTATCACAATCTAGTAGTTACATTTGAAAATTTTGTTTTATGAAATTTTGTTTGAGCGCAATCATCAAACTTAATTAAAAAAGTCATTTAAGCCTTTTCACAGTGAGATATATGCGATATGGCCGAGAAATGTAATTTTGATGTTCACTCCCAAACCGCTGCGCAGAAGACATTGTATCACAATCTAGTAGTTACATGTGGAAATTTGGTTATAGGACATTTGATTTGAGCGCAATCCTCAAACTTAGGTCAAAAAAGCCATTTAAGCCTTTTCACAGTGAGATCTATGCGATATGGCCGAGAAATGTAATTTTGATGTTAACTCCCAAACCGCTGCGCAGAAGTCAACCAAACTTCACCCATTAGTGTATTGTATCACAATCTAGTAGTTACATTTAAAAATTTCGTTCTAGGACATTTGGTTTGAGCGCAATCTTTAAACTTAGGTCAAAAAAGCCATTTAAGCCTTTTCACAGTGAGATCTATGCGATATGGCCGAGAAATGTAATTTTGATGTTAACTCCCAAACCGCTGCGCAGAAGTCAACCAAACTTCACCCATTAGTGTATTGTATCACAATCTAGTAGTTACATTTGAAAATTTTGTTCTAGGACATTTGATTTGAGCGCAATCCTCAAACTTAGGTCAAAAAAGCCATTTAAGCCTTTTCACAGTGAGATCTATGCGATATGGCCGAGAAATGTAATTTTGATGTTAACTCCCAAACCGCTGCGCAGAAGTCAACCAAACTTCACCCAATAGTGTATTGTATCACAATCTAGTAGTTACATTTGAAAATTTTGTTCTAGGACATTTTGTTTGAACGCAATCATCAAACTTAATTAAAAAAGTCATTTAAGCCTTTTCACAGTGAGATCTATGCGATATGGCCGAGAAATGTAATTTTGATGTTAACTCCCAAACCGCTGCGCAGAAGTCAACCAAACTTCACCCATTAGTGTATTGTATCACAATCTAGTAGTTACATGTGGAAATTTGGTTATAGGACATTTGATTTGAGCGCAATCCTCAAACTTAGGTCAAAAAAGCCATTTAAGCCTTTTCACAGTGAGATCTATGCGATATGGCCGAGAAATGTAATTTTGATGTTAACTCCCAAACCGCTGCGCAGAAGTCAACCAAACTTCACCCAATAGTGTATTGTATCACAATCTAGTAGTTACATTTGAAAATTTTGTTCTAGGAAATTTTGTTTGAGCGCAATCATCAAACTTAATTAAAAAAGTCATTTAAGCCTTTTCACAGTGAGATATATGCGATATGGCCGAGAAATGTAATTTTGATGTTCACTCCCAAACCGCTGCGCAGAAGACAACCAAACTTCACCCATTAGTGTATTGTATCACAATCTAGTAGTTACATGTGGAAATTTGGTTATAGGACATTTGATTTGAGCGCAATCCTCAAACTTAGGTCAAAAAAGCCATTTAAGCCTTTTCACAGTGAGATCTATGCGATATGGCCGAGAAATGTAATTTTGATGTTAACTCCCAAACCGCTGCGCAGAAGTCAACCAAACTTCACCCAATAGTGTATTGTATCACAATCTAGTAGTTACATTTGAAAATTTTGTTCTAGGACATTTTGTTTGAACGCAATCATCAAACTTAATTAAAAAAGTCATTTAAGCCTTTTCACAGTGAGATCTATGCGATATGGCCGAGAAATGTAATTTTGATGTTAACTCCCAAACCGCTGCGCAGAAGTCAACCAAACTTCACCCAATCGTGTATTGTATCACAATCTAGTAGTTACATTTGAAAATTTTGTTCTAGGAAATTTTGTTTGAGCGCAATCATCAAACTTAATTAAAAAAGTCATTTAAGCCTTTTCACAGTGAGATCTATGCGATATGGCCGAGAAATGTAATTTTGATGTTAACTCCCAAACCGCTGCGCAGAAGTCAACCAAACTTCACCCATTAGTGTATTTTATCACAATCTAGTAGTTACATGTGGAAATTTGGTTCTAGGACATTTGATTTGAGCGCAATCCTCAAACTTAGGTCAAAAAAGCCATTTAAGCCTTTTCACAGTGAGATCTATGCGATATGGCCGAGAAATGTAATTTTGATGTTAACTCCCAAACCGCTGCGCAGAAGTCAACCAAACTTCACCCAATAGTGTATTGTATCACAATCTAGTAGTTACATTTGAAAATTTTGTTCTAGGACATTTTGTTTGAACGCAATCATCAAACTTAATTAAAAAAGTCATTTAAGCCTTTTCACAGTGAGATCTATGCGATATGGCCGAGAAATGTAATTTTGATGTTAACTCCCAAACCGCTGCGCAGAAGTCAACCAAACTTCACCCATTAGTGTATTGTATCACAATCTAGTAGTTACATGTGGAAATTTGGTTATAGGACATTTGATTTGAGCGCAATCCTCAAACTTAGGTCAAAAAAGCCATTTAAGCCTTTTCACAGTGAGATCTATGCGATATGGCCGAGAAATGTAATTTTGATGTTAACTCCCAAACCGCTGCGCAGAAGTCAACCAAACTTCACCCAATAGTGTATTGTATCACAATCTAGTAGTTACATTTGAAAATTTTGTTCTAGGAAATTTTGTTTGAGCGCAATCATCAAACATAATTAAAAAAGTCATTTAAGCCTTTTCACAGTGAGATCTATGCGATATGGCCGAGAAATGTGATTTTGATGTTAACTCCCAAACCGCTGCGCAGAAGTCAACCAAACTTCACCCATTAGTGTATTGTATCACAATCTAGTAGTTACATTTAAAAATTTCGTTCTAGGACATTTGGTTTGAGCGCAATCTTTAAACTTAGGTCAAAAAAGCCATTTAAGCCTTTTCACAGTGAGATCTATGCGATATGGCCGAGAAATGTAATTTTGATGTTAACTCCCAAACCGCTGCGCAGAAGTCAACCAAACTTCACCCATTAGTGTATTGTATCACAATCTAGTAGTTACATTTGAAAATTTTGTTCTAGGACATTTGATTTGAGCGCAATCCTCAAACTTAGGTCAAAAAAGCCATTTAAGCCTTTTCACAGTGAGATCTATGCGATATGGCCGAGAAATGTAATTTTGATGTTAACTCCCAAACCGCTGCGCAGAAGTCAACCAAACTTCACCCAATAGTGTATTGTATCACAATCTAGTAGTTACATTTGAAAATTTTGTTCTAGGACATTTTGTTTGAACGCAATCATCAAACTTAATTAAAAAAGTCATTTAAGCCTTTTCACAGTGAGATCTATGCGATATGGCCGAGAAATGTAATTTTGATGTTAACTCCCAAACCGCTGCGCAGAAGTCAACCAAACTTCACCCATTAGTGTATTGTATCACAATCTAGTAGTTACATGTGGAAATTTGGTTATAGGACATTTGATTTGAGCGCAATCCTCAAACTTAGGTCAAAAAAGCCATTTAAGCCTTTTCACAGTGAGATCTATGCGATATGGCCGAGAAATGTAATTTTGATGTTAACTCCCAAACCGCTGCGCAGAAGTCAACCAAACTTCACCCAATAGTGTATTGTATCACAATCTAGTAGTTACATTTGAAAATTTTGTTCTAGGACATTTTGTTTGAACGCAATCATCAAACTTAATTAAAAAAGTCATTTAAGCCTTTTCACAGTGAGATCTATGCGATATGGCCGAGAAATGTAATTTTGATGTTAACTCCCAAACCGCTGCGCAGAAGTCAACCAAACTTCACCCATTAGTGTATTGTATCACAATCTAGTAGTTACATGTGGAAATTTGGTTATAGGACATTTGATTAGAGCGCAATCCTCAAACTTAGGTCAAAAAAGCCATTTAAGCCTTTTCACAGTGAGATCTATGCGATATGGCCGAGAAATGTAATTTTGATGTTAACTCCCAAACCGCTGCGCAGAAGTCAACCAAACTTCACCCAATAGTGTATTGTATCACAATCTAGTAGTTACATTTGAAAATTTTGTTCTAGGAAATTTTGTTTGAGCGCAATCATCAAACTTAATTAAAAAAGTCATTTAAGCCTTTTCACAGTGAGATATATGCGATATGGCCGAGAAATGTAATTTTGATGTTCACTCCCAAACCGCTGCGCAGAAGACAACCAAACTTCACCCATTAGTGTATTGTATCACAATCTAGTAGTTACATGTGGAAATTTGGTTATAGGACATTTGATTTGAGCGCAATCCTCAAACTTAGGTCAAAAAAGCCATTTAAGCCTTTTCACAGTGAGATCTATGCGATATGGCCGAGAAATGTAATTTTGATGTTAACTCCCAAACCGCTGCGCAGAAGTCAACCAAACTTCACCCAATAGTGTATTGTATCACAATCTAGTAGTTACATTTGAAAATTTTGTTCTAGGACATTTTGTTTGAACGCAATCATCAAACTTAATTAAAAAAGTCATTTAAGCCTTTTCACAGTGAGATCTATGCGATATGGCCGAGAAATGTAATTTTGATGTTAACTCCCAAACCGCTGCGCAGAAGTCAACCAAACTTCACCCAATCGTGTATTGTATCACAATCTAGTAGTTACATTTGAAAATTTTGTTCTAGGAAATTTTGTTTGAGCGCAATCATCAAACTTAATTAAAAAAGTCATTTAAGCCTTTTCACAGTGAGATCTATGCGATATGGCCGAGAAATGTAATTTTGATGTTAACTCCCAAACCGCTGCGCAGAAGTCTACCAAACTTCACCCATTAGTGTATTTTATCACAATCTAGTAGTTACATGTGGAAATTTGGTTCTAGGACATTTGATTTGAGCGCAATCCTCAAACTTAGGTCAGAAAAGCCATTTAAGCCTTTTCACAGTGAGATCTATGCGATATGGCCGAGAAATGTAATTTTGATGTTAACTCCCAAACCGCTGCGCAGAAGTCAACCAAACTTCACCCAATAGTGTATTGTATCACAATCTAGTAGTTACATTTGAAAATTTTGTTCTAGGACATTTTGTTTGAACGCAATCATCAAACTTAATTAAAAAAGTCATTTAAGCCTTTTCACAGTGAGATCTATGCGATATGGCCGAGAAATGTAATTTTGATGTTAACTCCCAAACCGCTGCGCAGAAGTCAACCAAACTTCACCCATTAGTGTATTGTATCACAATCTAGTAGTTACATGTGGAAATTTGGTTATAGGACATTTGATTTGAGCGCAATCCTCAAACTTAGGTCAAAAAAGCCATTTAAGCCTTTTCACAGTGAGATCTATGCGATATGGCCGAGAAATGTAATTTTGATGTTAACTCCCAAACCGCTGCGCAGAAGTCAACCAAACTTCACCCAATAGTGTATTGTATCACAATCTAGTAGTTACATTTGAAAATTTTGTTCTAGGAAATTTTGTTTGAGCGCAATCATCAAACATAATTAAAAAAGTCATTTAAGCCTTTTCACAGTGAGATCTATGCGATATGGCCGAGAAATGTGATTTTGATGTTAACTCCCAAACCGCTGCGCAGAAGTCAACCAAACTTCACCCATTAGTGTATTGTATCACAATCTAGTAGTTACATTTAAAAATTTCGTTCTAGGACATTTGGTTTGAGCGCAATCTTTAAACTTAGGTCAAAAAAGCCATTTAAGCCTTTTCACAGTGAGATCTATGCGATATGGCCGAGAAATGTAATTTTGATGTTAACTACCAAACCGCTGCGCAGAAGTCAACCAAACTTCACCCAATAGTGTATTGTATCACAATCTAGTAGTTACATTTGAAAATTTTGTTCTAGGACATTTTGTTTGAACGCAATCATCAAACTTAATTAAAAAAGTCATTTAAGCCTTTTCACAGTGAGATCTATGCGATATGGCCGAGAAATGTAATTTTGATGTTAACTCCCAAACCGCTGCGCAGAAGTCAACCAAACTTCACCCAATAGTGTATTGTATCACAATCTAGTAGTTACATTTGAAAATTTTGTTTTATGAAATTTTGTTTGAGCGCAATCATCAAACTTAATTAAAAAAGTCATTTAAGCCTTTTCACAGTGAGATATATGCGATATGGCCGAGAAATGTAATTTTGATGTTCACTCCCAAACCGCTGCGCAGAAGACATTGTATCACAATCTAGTAGTTACATGTGGAAATTTGGTTATAGGACATTTGATTTGAGCGCAATCCTCAAACTTAGGTCAAAAAAGCCATTTAAGCCTTTTCACAGTGAGATCTATGCGATATGGCCGAGAAATGTAATTTTGATGTTAACTCCCAAACCGCTGCGCAGAAGTCAACCAAACTTCACCCATTAGTGTATTGTATCACAATCTAGTAGTTACATTTAAAAATTTCGTTCTAGGACATTTGGTTTGAGCGCAATCTTTAAACTTAGGTCAAAAAAGCCATTTAAGCCTTTTCACAGTGAGATCTATGCGATATGGCCGAGAAATGTAATTTTGATGTTAACTCCCAAACCGCTGCGCAGAAGTCAACCAAACTTCACCCATTAGTGTATTGTATCACAATCTAGTAGTTACATTTGAAAATTTTGTTCTAGGACATTTGATTTGAGCGCAATCCTCAAACTTAGGTCAAAAAAGCCATTTAAGCCTTTTCACAGTGAGATCTATGCGATATGGCCGAGAAATGTAATTTTGATGTTAACTCCCAAACCGCTGCGCAGAAGTCAACCAAACTTCACCCAATAGTGTATTGTATCACAATCTAGTAGTTACATTTGAAAATTTTGTTCTAGGACATTTTGTTTGAACGCAATCATCAAACTTAATTAAAAAAGTCATTTAAGCCTTTTCACAGTGAGATCTATGCGATATGGCCGAGAAATGTAATTTTGATGTTAACTCCCAAACCGCTGCGCAGAAGTCAACCAAACTTCACCCATTAGTGTATTGTATCACAATCTAGTAGTTACATGTGGAAATTTGGTTATAGGACATTTGATTTGAGCGCAATCCTCAAACTTAGGTCAAAAAAGCCATTTAAGCCTTTTCACAGTGAGATCTATGCGATATGGCCGAGAAATGTAATTTTGATGTTAACTCCCAAACCGCTGCGCAGAAGTCAACCAAACTTCACCCAATAGTGTATTGTATCACAATCTAGTAGTTACATTTGAAAATTTTGTTCTAGGAAATTTTGTTTGAGCGCAATCATCAAACTTAATTAAAAAAGTCATTTAAGCCTTTTCACAGTGAGATATATGCGATATGGCCGAGAAATGTAATTTTGATGTTCACTCCCAAACCGCTGCGCAGAAGACAACCAAACTTCACCCATTAGTGTATTGTATCACAATCTAGTAGTTACATGTGGAAATTTGGTTATAGGACATTTGATTTGAGCGCAATCCTCAAACTTAGGTCAAAAAAGCCATTTAAGCCTTTTCACAGTGAGATCTATGCGATATGGCTGAGAAATGTAATTTTGATGTTAACTCCCAAACCGCTGCGCAGAAGTCAACCAAACTTCACCCAATAGTGTATTGTATCACAATCTAGTAGTTACATTTGAAAATTTTGTTCTAGGACATTTTGTTTGAACGCAATCATCAAACTTAATTAAAAAAGTCATTTAAGCCTTTTCACAGTGAGATCTATGCGATATGGCCGAGAAATGTAATTTTGATGTTAACTCCCAAACCGCTGCGCAGAAGTCAACCAAACTTCACCCAATCGTGTATTGTATCACAATCTAGTAGTTACATTTGAAAATTTTGTTCTAGGAAATTTTGTTTGAGCGCAATCATCAAACTTAATTAAAAAAGTCATTTAAGCCTTTTCACAGTGAGATCTATGCGATATGGCCGAGAAATGTAATTTTGATGTTAACTCCCAAACCGCTGCGCAGAAGTCAACCAAACTTCACCCATTAGTGTATTTTATCACAATCTAGTAGTTACATGTGGAAATTTGGTTCTAGGACATTTGATTTGAGCGCAATCCTCAAACTTAGGTCAAAAAAGCCATTTAAGCCTTTTCACAGTGAGATCTATGCGATATGGCCGAGAAATGTAATTTTGATGTTAACTCCCAAACCGCTGCGCAGAAGTCAACCAAACTTCACCCAATAGTGTATTGTATCACAATCTAGTAGTTACATTTGAAAATTTTGTTCTAGGACATTTTGTTTGAACGCAATCATCAAACTTAATTAAAAAAGTCATTTAAGCCTTTTCACAGTGAGATCTATGCGATATGGCCGAGAAATGTAATTTTGATGTTAACTCCCAAACCGCTGCGCAGAAGTCAACCAAACTTCACCCATTAGTGTATTGTATCACAATCTAGTAGTTACATGTGGAAATTTGGTTATAGGACATTTGATTTGAGCGCAATCCTCAAACTTAGGTCAAAAAAGCCATTTAAGCCTTTTCACAGTGAGATCTATGCGATATGGCCGAGAAATGTAATTTTGATGTTAACTCCCAAACCGCTGCGCAGAAGTCAACCAAACTTCACCCAATAGTGTATTGTATCACAATCTAGTAGTTACATTTGAAAATTTTGTTCTAGGAAATTTTGTTTGAGCGCAATCATCAAACATAATTAAAAAAGTCATTTAAGCCTTTTCACAGTGAGATCTATGCGATATGGCCGAGAAATGTGATTTTGATGTTAACTCCCAAACCGCTGCGCAGAAGTCAACCAAACTTCACCCATTAGTGTATTGTATCACAATCTAGTAGTTACATTTAAAAATTTCGTTCTAGGACATTTGGTTTGAGCGCAATCTTTAAACTTAGGTCAAAAAAGCCATTTAAGCCTTTTCACAGTGAGATCTATGCGATATGGCCGAGAAATGTAATTTTGATGTTAACTCCCAAACCGCTGCGCAGAAGTCAACCAAACTTCACCCATTAGTGTATTGTATCACAATCTAGTAGTTACATTTGAAAATTTTGTTCTAGGACATTTGATTTGAGCGCAATCCTCAAACTTAGGTCAAAAAAGCCATTTAAGCCTTTTCACAGTGAGATCTATGCGATATGGCCGAGAAATGTAATTTTGATGTTAACTCCCAAACCGCTGCGCAGAAGTCAACCAAACTTCACCCAATAGTGTATTGTATCACAATCTAGTAGTTACATTTGAAAATTTTGTTCTAGGACATTTTGTTTGAACGCAATCATCAAACTTAATTAAAAAAGTCATTTAAGCCTTTTCACAGTGAGATCTATGCGATATGGCCGAGAAATGTAATTTTGATGTTAACTCCCAAACCGCTGCGCAGAAGTCAACCAAACTTCACCCATTAGTGTATTGTATCACAATCTAGTAGTTACATGTGGAAATTTGGTTATAGGACATTTGATTTGAGCGCAATCCTCAAACTTAGGTCAAAAAAGCCATTTAAGCCTTTTCACAGTGAGATCTATGCGATATGGCCGAGAAATGTAATTTTGATGTTAACTCCCAAACCGCTGCGCAGAAGTCAACCAAACTTCACCCAATAGTGTATTGTATCACAATCTAGTAGTTACATTTGAAAATTTTGTTCTAGGAAATTTTGTTTGAGCGCAATCATCAAACTTAATTAAAAAAGTCATTTAAGCCTTTTCACAGTGAGATCTATGCGATATGGCCGAGAAATGTAATTTTGATGTTAACTCCCAAACCGCTGCGCAGAAGTCAACCAAACTTCACCCATTAGTGTATTTTATCACAATCTAGTAGTTACATGTGGAAATTTGGTTCTAGGACATTTGATTTGAGCGCAATCCTCAAACTTAGGTCAAAAAAGCCATTTAAGCCTTTTCACAGTGAGATCTATGCGATATGGCCGAGAAATGTAATTTTGATGTTCACTCCCAAACCGCTGCGCAGAAGTCAACCAAACTTCACCCATTAGTGTATTGTATCACAATCTAGTAGTTACATGTGGAAATTTGGTTATAGGACATTTGATTTGAGCGCAATCCTCAAACTTAGGTCAAAAAAGCCATTTAAGCCTTTTCACAGTGAGATCTATGCGATATGGCCGAGAAATGTAATTTTGATGTTAACTCCCAAACCGCTGCGCAGAAGTCAACCAAACTTCACCCAATAGTGTATTGTATCACAATCTAGTAGTTACATTTGAAAATTTTGTTCTAGGACATTTTGTTTGAACGCAATCATCAAACTTAATTAAAAAAGTCATTTAAGCCTTTTCACAGTGAGATCTATGCGATATGGCCGAGAAATGTAATTTTGATGTTAACTCCCAAACCGCTGCGCAGAAGTCAACCAAACTTCACCCAATAGTGTATTGTATCACAATCTAGTAGTTACATTTGAAAATTTTGTTTTATGAAATTTTGTTTGAGCGCAATCATCAAACAATTAAAAAAGTCATTTAAGCCTTTTCACAGTGAGATATATGCGATATGGCCGAGAAATGTAATTTTTGATTTAACTCCCAAACCGCTGCGCAGAAGTCAACCAAACTTCACCCATTAGTGTATTGTATCACAATCTAGTAGTTACATGTGGAAATTTGGTTATAGGACATTTGATTTGAGCGCAATCCTCAAACTTAGGTCAAAAAAGCCATTTAAGCCTTTTCACAGTGAGATCTATGCGATATGGCCGAGAAATGTAATTTTGATGTTAACTCCCAAACCGCTGCGCAGAAGTCAACCAAACTTCACCCAATAGTGTATTGTATCACAATCTAGTAGTTACATTTGAAAATTTTGTTCTAGGACATTTTGTTTGAACGCAATCATCAAACTTAATTAAAAAAGTCATTTAAGCCTTTTCACAGTGAGATCTATGCGATATGGCCGAGAAATGTAATTTTGATGTTAACTCCCAAACCGCTGCGCAGAAGTCAACCAAACTTCACCCAATCGTGTATTGTATCACAATCTAGTAGTTACATTTGAAAATTTTGTTCTAGGAAATTTTGTTTGAGCGCAATCATCAAACTTAATTAAAAAAGTCATTTAAGCCTTTTCACAGTGAGATCTATGCGATATGGCCGAGAAATGTAATTTTGATGTTAACTCCCAAACCGCTGCGCAGAAGTCAACCAAACTTCACCCATTAGTGTATTTTATCACAATCTAGTAGTTACATGTGGAAATTTGGTTCTAGGACATTTGATTTGAGCGCAATCCTCAAACTTAGGTCAAAAAAGCCATTTAAGCCTTTTCACAGTGAGATCTATGCGATATGGCCGAGAAATGTAATTTTGATGTTAACTCCCAAACCGCTGCGCAGAAGTCAACCAAACTTCACCCAATAGTGTATTGTATCACAATCTAGTAGTTACATTTGAAAATTTTGTTCTAGGACATTTTGTTTGAACGCAATCATCAAACTTAATTAAAAAAGTCATTTAAGCCTTTTCACAGTGAGATCTATGCGATATGGCCGAGAAATGTAATTTTGATGTTAACTCCCAAACCGCTGCGCAGAAGTCAACCAAACTTCACCCATTAGTGTATTGTATCACAATCTAGTAGTTACATGTGGAAATTTGGTTATAGGACATTTGATTTGAGCGCAATCCTCAAACTTAGGTCAAAAAAGCCATTTAAGCCTTTTCACAGTGAGATCTATGCGATATGGCCGAGAAATGTAATTTTGATGTTAACTCCCAAACCGCTGCGCAGAAGTCAACCAAACTTCACCCAATAGTGTATTGTATCACAATCTAGTAGTTACATTTGAAAATTTTGTTCTAGGAAATTTTGTTTGAGCGCAATCATCAAACTTAATTAAAAAAGTCATTTAAGCCTTTTCACAGTGAGATCTATGCGATATGGCCGAGAAATGTAATTTTGATGTTAACTCCCAAACCGCTGCGCAGAAGTCAACCAAACTTCACCCATTAGTGTATTTTATCACAATCTAGTAGTTACATGTGGAAATTTGGTTCTAGGACATTTGATTTGAGCGCAATCCTCAAACTTAGGTCAAAAAAGCCATTTAAGCCTTTTCACAGTGAGATCTATGCGATATGGCCGAGAAATGTAATTTTGATGTTCACTCCCAAACCGCTACGCAGAAGTCAACCAAACTTCACCCATTAGTGTATTGTATCACAATCTAGTAGTTACATGTGGAAATTTGGTTATAGGACATTTGATTTGAGCGCAATCCTCAAACTTAGGTCAAAAAAGCCATTTAAGCCTTTTCACAGTGAGATCTATGCGATATGGCCGAGAAATGTAATTTTGATGTTAACTCCCAAACCGCTGCGCAGAAGTCAACCAAACTTCACCCAATAGTGTATTGTATCACAATCTAGTAGTTACATTTGAAAATTTTGTTCTAGGACATTTTGTTTGATCGCAATCATCAAACTTAATTAAAAAAAGTCATTTAAGCCTTTTCACAGTGAGATCTATGCGATATGGCCGAGAAATGTAATTTTGATGTTAACTCCCAAACCGCTGCGCAGAAGTCAACCAAACTTCACCCAATAGTGTATTGTATCACAATCTAGTAGTTACATTTGAAAATTTTGTTCTAGGAAATTTTGTTTGAGCGCAATCATCAAACTTAATTAAAAAAGTCATTTAAGCCTTTTCACAGTGAGATCTATGCGATATGGCCGAGAAATGTAATTTTGATGTTAACTCCCAAACCGCTGCGCAGAAGTCAACCAAACTTCACCCATTAGTGTATTTTATCACAATCTAGTAGTTACATGTAGAAATTTGGTTCTAGGACATTTGATTTGAGCGCAATCCTCAAACTTAGGTCAAAAAAGCCATTTAAGCCTTTTCACAGTGAGATCTATGCGATATGGCCGAGAAATGTAATTTTGATGTTAACTCCCAAACCGCTGCGCAGAAGTAAACCAAACTTCACCCATTAGTGTATTGTATCACAATCTAGTAGTTACATTTGAAAATTTTGTTCTAGGACATTTTGTTTGAGCGCAATCCTCAAACTTAGGTCAAAAAAGCCATTTAAGCCTTTTCACAGTGAGATCTATGCGATATGGCCGAGAAATGTAATTTTGATGTTAACTCCCAAACCGCTGCGCAGAAGTCAACCAAACTTCACCCATTAGTGTATTGTATCACAATCTAGTAGTTACATGTGGAAATTTGGTTATAAGACATTTGATTTGAGCGCAATCCTCAAACTTAGGTCAAAAAAGCCATTTAAGCCTTTTCACAGTGAGATCTATGCGATATGGCCGAGAAATGTAATTTTGATGTTAACTCCCAAACCGCTGCGCAGAAGTCAAGCAAACTTCACCCAATAGTGTATTGTATCACATTCTAGTAGTTACATTTTAAAATTTCGTTCAAGGACATTTGGTTTGAGCGCAATTATTAAACTTAGGTCAAAAAAGCCATTTAAGCCTTTTCACAGTGAGATCTATGCGATATGGCCGAGAAATGTAATTTTGATGTTAACTCCCAAACCGCTGCGCTGAAGTAAACCAAACTTCACCCATTAGTGTATTGTATCACAATCTAGTAGTTACATGTGGAAATTTGGTTCTAGGACATTTGATTTTAGCGCAATCCTCAAACTTAGGTCAAAAAAGCCATTTAAGCCTTTTCACAGTGAGATCTATGCGATATGGCCGAGAAATGTAATTTTGATGTTAACTCCCAAACCGCTGCGCAGAAGTCAACTAAACTTCACCCAATAGTGTATTGTATCACATTCTAGTAGTTACATTTGAAAATTTCGTTCTAGGACATTTGGTTTGAGCGCAATCATTAAACTTAATTAAAAAAGTCATTTAAGCCTTTTCACAGTGAGATCTATGCGATATGGCCGAGAAATGTAATTTTGATGTTAACTACCAAACCGCTGCGCAGAAGTCAACCAAACTTCACCCAATAGTGTATTGTATCACAATCTAGTAGTTACATTTGAAAATTTTGTTCTAGGACATTTTGTTTGAACGCAATCATCAAACTTAATTAAAAAAGTCATTTAAGCCTTTTCACAGTGAGATCTATGCGATATGGCCGAGAAATGTAATTTTGATGTTAACTCCCAAACCGCTGCGCAGAAGTCAACCAAACTTCACCCAATAGTGTATTTATTGTATCACAATCTAGTAGTTACATTTGAAAATTTTGTTTTATGAAATTTTGTTTGAGCGCAATCATCAAACTTAATTAAAAAAGTCATTTAAGCCTTTTCACAGTGAGCTATATGCGATATGGCCGAGAAATGTAATTTTGATGTTCACTCCCAAACCGCTGCGCAGAAGACATTGTATCACAATCTAGTAGTTACATGTGGAAATTTGGTTATAGGACATTTGATTT
This sequence comes from Corythoichthys intestinalis, assembly GCF_030265065.1. NCBI lineage: Eukaryota > Metazoa > Chordata > Actinopteri > Syngnathiformes > Syngnathidae > Corythoichthys > Corythoichthys intestinalis. Next base: position 86,307 of record NW_026651610.1, on the reverse strand, counting down.
GAGCGCATTCCTCAAACTTAGGTCAAAAAAGCCATTTAAGCCTTTTCACAGTGAGATCTATGCGATATGGCCGAGAAATGTAATTTTGATGTTAACTCCCAAACCGCTGCGCAGAAGTCAACCAAACTTCACCCATTAGTGTATTGTATCACAATCTAGTAGTTACATTTGAAAATTTCGTTCTAGGACATTTGGTTTGAGCGCAATCTTTAAACTTAGGTCAAAAAAGCCATTTAAGCCTTTTCACAGTGAGATCTATGCGATATGGCCGAGAAATGTAATTTTGATGTTAACTCCCAAACCGCTGCGCAGAAGTCAACCAAACTTCACCCAATAGTGTATTGTATCACAATCTAGTAGTTACATTTGAAAATTTTGTTCTAGGAAATTTTGTTTGAGCGCAATCATCAAACTTAATTAAAAAAGTCATTTAAGCCTTTTCACAGTGAGATCTATGCGATATGGCCGAGAAATGTAATTTTGATGTTAACTCCCAAACCGCTGCGCAGAAGTCAACCAAACTTCACCCATTAGTGTATTTTATCACAATCTAGTAGTTACATGTGGAAATTTGGTTCTAGGACATTTGATTTGAGCGCAATCCTCAAACTTAGGTCAAAAAAGCCATTTAAGCCTTTTCACAGTGAGATCTATGCGATATGGCCGAGAAATGTAATTTTGATGTTAACTCCCAAACCGCTGCGCAGAAGTCAACCAAACTTCACCCAATAGTGTATTGTATCACAATCTAGTAGTTACATTTGAAAATTTTGTTCTAGGACATTTTGTTTGAACGCAATCATCAAACTTAATTAAAAAAGTCATTTAAGCCTTTTCACAGTGAGATCTATGCGATATGGCCGAGAAATGTAATTTTGATGTTAACTCCCAAACCGCTGCGCAGAAGTCAACCAAACTTCACCCATTAGTGTATTGTATCACAATCTAGTAGTTACATGTGGAAATTTGGTTATAGGACATTTGATTTGAGCGCAATCCTCAAACTTAGGTCAAAAAAGCCATTTAAGCCTTTTCACAGTGAGATCTATGCGATATGGCCGAGAAATGTAATTTTGATGTTAACTCCCAAACCGCTGCGCAGAAGTCAACCAAACTTCACCCAATAGTGTATTGTATCACAATCTAGTAGTTACATTTGAAAATTTTGTTCTAGGAAATTTTGTTTGAGCGCAATCATCAAACTTAATTAAAAAAGTCATTTAAGCCTTTTCACAGTGAGATCTATGCGATATGGCCGAGAAATGTAATTTTGATGTTAACTCCCAAACCGCTGCGCAGAAGTCAACCAAACTTCACCCATTAGTGTATTTTATCACAATCTAGTAGTTACATGTGGAAATTTGGTTCTAGGACATTTGATTTGAGCGCAATCCTCAAACTTAGGTCAAAAAAGCCATTTAAGCCTTTTCACAGTGAGATCTATGCGATATGGCCGAGAAATGTAATTTTGATGTTCACTCCCAAACCGCTACGCAGAAGTCAACCAAACTTCACCCATTAGTGTATTGTATCACAATCTAGTAGTTACATGTGGAAATTTGGTTATAGGACATTTGATTTGAGCGCAATCCTCAAACTTAGGTCAAAAAAGCCATTTAAGCCTTTTCACAGTGAGATCTATGCGATATGGCCGAGAAATGTAATTTTGATGTTAACTCCCAAACCGCTGCGCAGAAGTCAACCAAACTTCACCCAATAGTGTATTGTATCACAATCTAGTAGTTACATTTGAAAATTTTGTTCTAGGACATTTTGTTTGATCGCAATCATCAAACTTAATTAAAAAAAGTCATTTAAGCCTTTTCACAGTGAGATCTATGCGATATGGCCGAGAAATGTAATTTTGATGTTAACTCCCAAACCGCTGCGCAGAAGTCAACCAAACTTCACCCAATAGTGTATTGTATCACAATCTAGTAGTTACATTTGAAAATTTTGTTCTAGGAAATTTTGTTTGAGCGCAATCATCAAACTTAATTAAAAAAGTCATTTAAGCCTTTTCACAGTGAGATCTATGCGATATGGCCGAGAAATGTAATTTTGATGTTAACTCCCAAACCGCTGCGCAGAAGTCAACCAAACTTCACCCATTAGTGTATTTTATCACAATCTAGTAGTTACATGTAGAAATTTGGTTCTAGGACATTTGATTTGAGCGCAATCCTCAAACTTAGGTCAAAAAAGCCATTTAAGCCTTTTCACAGTGAGATCTATGCGATATGGCCGAGAAATGTAATTTTGATGTTAACTCCCAAACCGCTGCGCAGAAGTAAACCAAACTTCACCCATTAGTGTATTGTATCACAATCTAGTAGTTACATTTGAAAATTTTGTTCTAGGACATTTTGTTTGAGCGCAATCCTCAAACTTAGGTCAAAAAAGCCATTTAAGCCTTTTCACAGTGAGATCTATGCGATATGGCCGAGAAATGTAATTTTGATGTTAACTCCCAAACCGCTGCGCAGAAGTCAACCAAACTTCACCCATTAGTGTATTGTATCACAATCTAGTAGTTACATGTGGAAATTTGGTTATAAGACATTTGATTTGAGCGCAATCCTCAAACTTAGGTCAAAAAAGCCATTTAAGCCTTTTCACAGTGAGATCTATGCGATATGGCCGAGAAATGTAATTTTGATGTTAACTCCCAAACCGCTGCGCAGAAGTCAAGCAAACTTCACCCAATAGTGTATTGTATCACATTCTAGTAGTTACATTTTAAAATTTCGTTCAAGGACATTTGGTTTGAGCGCAATTATTAAACTTAGGTCAAAAAAGCCATTTAAGCCTTTTCACAGTGAGATCTATGCGATATGGCCGAGAAATGTAATTTTGATGTTAACTCCCAAACCGCTGCGCTGAAGTAAACCAAACTTCACCCATTAGTGTATTGTATCACAATCTAGTAGTTACATGTGGAAATTTGGTTCTAGGACATTTGATTTTAGCGCAATCCTCAAACTTAGGTCAAAAAAGCCATTTAAGCCTTTTCACAGTGAGATCTATGCGATATGGCCGAGAAATGTAATTTTGATGTTAACTCCCAAACCGCTGCGCAGAAGTCAACTAAACTTCACCCAATAGTGTATTGTATCACATTCTAGTAGTTACATTTGAAAATTTCGTTCTAGGACATTTGGTTTGAGCGCAATCATTAAACTTAATTAAAAAAGTCATTTAAGCCTTTTCACAGTGAGATCTATGCGATATGGCCGAGAAATGTAATTTTGATGTTAACTACCAAACCGCTGCGCAGAAGTCAACCAAACTTCACCCAATAGTGTATTGTATCACAATCTAGTAGTTACATTTGAAAATTTTGTTCTAGGACATTTTGTTTGAACGCAATCATCAAACTTAATTAAAAAAGTCATTTAAGCCTTTTCACAGTGAGATCTATGCGATATGGCCGAGAAATGTAATTTTGATGTTAACTCCCAAACCGCTGCGCAGAAGTCAACCAAACTTCACCCAATAGTGTATTTATTGTATCACAATCTAGTAGTTACATTTGAAAATTTTGTTTTATGAAATTTTGTTTGAGCGCAATCATCAAACTTAATTAAAAAAGTCATTTAAGCCTTTTCACAGTGAGCTATATGCGATATGGCCGAGAAATGTAATTTTGATGTTCACTCCCAAACCGCTGCGCAGAAGACATTGTATCACAATCTAGTAGTTACATGTGGAAATTTGGTTATAGGACATTTGATTTGAGCGCATTCCTCAAACTTAGGTCAAAAAAGCCATTTAAGCCTTTTCACAGTGAGATCTATGCGATATGGCCGAGAAATGTAATTTTGATGTTAACTCCCAAACCGCTGCGCAGAAGTCAACCAAACTTCACCCATTAGTGTATTGTATCACAATCTAGTAGTTACATTTGAAAATTTCGTTCTAGGACATTTGGTTTGAGCGCAATCTTTAAACTTAGGTCAAAAAAGCCATTTAAGCCTTTTCACAGTGAGATCTATGCGATATGGCCGAGAAATGTAATTTTGATGTTAACTCCCAAACCGCTGCGCAGAAGTCTACCAAACTTCACCCATTAGTGTATTGTATCACAATCTAGTAGTTACATGTGGAAATTTGGTTCTAGGACATTTGATTTGAGCGCAATCCTCAAACTTAGGTCAAAAAAGCCATTTAAGCCTTTTCACAGTGAGATCTATGCGATATGGCCGAGAAATGTAATTTTGATGTTAACTCCCAAACCGCTGCGCAGAAGTCAACCAAACTTCACCCAATAGTGTATTGTATCACAATCTAGTAGTTACATTTGAAAATTTTGTTCTAGGACATTTTGTTTGAACGCAATCATCAAACTTAATTAAAAAAGTCATTTAAGCCTTTTCACAGTGAGATCTATGCGATATGGCCGAGAAATGTAATTTTGATGTTAACTCCCAAACCGCTGCGCAGAAGTCAACCAAACTTCACCCAATCGTGTATTGTATCACAATCTAGTAGTTACATTTGAAAATTTTGTTCTAGGAAATTTTGTTTGAGCGCAATCATCAAACTTAATTAAAAAAGTCATTTAAGCCTTTTCACAGTGAGATCTATGCGATATGGCCGAGAAATGTAATTTTGATGTTAACTCCCAAACCGCTGCGCAGAAGTCAACCAAACTTCACCCATTAGTGTATTTTATCACAATCTAGTAGTTACATGTGGAAATTTGGTTCTAGGACATTTGATTTGAGCGCAATCCTCAAACTTAGGTCAAAAAAGCCATTTAAGCCTTTTCACAGTGAGATCTATGCGATATGGCCGAGAAATGTAATTTTGATGTTAACTCCCAAACCGCTGCGCAGAAGTCAACCAAACTTCACCCAATAGTGTATTGTATCACAATCTAGTAGTTACATTTGAAAATTTTGTTCTAGGACATTTTGTTTGAACGCAATCATCAAACTTAATTAAAAAAGTCATTTAAGCCTTTTCACAGTGAGATCTATGCGATATGGCCGAGAAATGTAATTTTGATGTTAACTCCCAAACCGCTGCGCAGAAGTCAACCAAACTTCACCCATTAGTGTATTGTATCACAATCTAGTAGTTACATGTGGAAATTTGGTTATAGGACATTTGATTTGAGCGCAATCCTCAAACTTAGGTCTAAAAAGCCATTTAAGCCTTTTCACAGTGAGATCTATGCGATATGGCCGAGAAATGTAATTTTGATGTTAACTCCCAAACCGCTGCGCAGAAGTCAACCAAACTTCACCCAATAGTGTATTGTATCACAATCTAGTAGTTACATTTGAAAATTTTGTTCTAGGAAATTTTGTTTGAGCGCAATCATCAAACTTAATTAAAAAAGTCATTTAAGCCTTTTCACAGTGAGATCTATGCGATATGGCCGAGAAATGTAATTTTGATGTTAACTCCCAAACCGCTGCGCAGAAGTCAACCAAACTTCACCCATTAGTGTATTTTATCACAATCTAGTAGTTACATGTGGAAATTTGGTTCTAGGACATTTGATTTGAGCGCAATCCTCAAACTTAGGTCAAAAAAGCCATTAAAGCCTTTTCACAGTGAGATCTATGCGATATGGCCGAGAAATGTAATTTTGATGTTAACTCCCAAACCGCTGCGCAGAAGTCAACCAAACTTCACCCAATAGTGTATTGTATCACATTCTAGTAGTTACATTTGAAAATTTCGTTCTAGGACATTTGGTTTGAGCGCAATCCTCAAACTTAGGTCAAAAAAGCCATTTAAGCCTTTTCACAGTGAGATCTATGCGATATGGCCGAGAAATGTAATTTTGATGTTAACTCCCAAACCGCTGCGCAGAAGTCAACCAAACTTCGCCCAATAGTGTATTGTATCACAATCTAGTAGTTACATTTGAAAATTTTGTTCTAGGACATTTTGTTTGAACGCAATCATCAAACTTAATTAAAAAAGTCATTTAAGCCTTTTCACAGTGAGATCTATGCGATATGGCCGAGAAATGTAATTTTGATGTTAACTCCCAAACCGCTGCGCAGAAGTCAACCAAACTTCACCCAATTGTGTATTGTATCACAATCTAGTAGTTACATTTGAAAATTTTGTTCTAGGACATTTTGTTTGAGCGCAATCCTCAAACTTAGGTCAAAAAAGCCATTTAAGCCTTTTCACAGTGAGATCTATGCGATATGGCCGAGAAATGTAATTTTGATGTTAACTCCCAAACCGCTGCGCAGAAGTCAACCAAACTTCACCCATTAGTGTATTGTATCACAATCTAGTAGTTACATGTGGAAATTTGGTTATAGGACATTTGATTTGAGCGCAATCCTCAAACTTAGGTCAAAAAAGCCATTTAAGCCTTTTCACAGTGAGATCTATGCGATATGGCCGAGAAATGTAATTTTGATGTTAACTCCCAAACCGCTGCGCAGAAGTCAACCAAACTTCACCCAATAGTGTATTGTATCACATTCTAGTAGTTACATTTTAAAATTTCGTTCAAGGACATTTGGTTTGAGCGCAATTATTAAACTTAGGTCAAAAAAGCCATTTAAGCCTTTTCACAGTGAGATATATGCGATATGGCCGAGAAATGTAATTTTGATGTTAACTCCCAAACCGCTGCGCAGAAGTAAACCAAACTTCACCCATTAGTGTATTGTATCACAATCTAGTAGTTACATGTGGAAATTTGGTTCTAGGACATTTGATTTGAGCGCAATCCTCAAACTTAGGTCAAAAAAGCCATTTAAGCCTTTTCACAGTGAGATCTATGCGATATGGCCGAGAAATGTAATTTTGATGTTCACTCCCAAACCGCTGCGCAGAAGTCAACCAAACTTCACCCATTAGTGTATTGTATCACAATCTAGTAGTTACATGTGGAAATTTGGTTATAGGACATTTGATTTGAGCGCAATCCTCAAACTTAGGTCAAAAAAGCCATTTAAGCCTTTTCACAGTGAGATCTATGCGATATGGCCGAGAAATGTAATTTTGATGTTAACTCCCAAACCGCTGCGCAGAAGTCAACCAAACTTCACCCAATAGTGTATTGTATCACAATCTAGTAGTTACATTTGAAAATTTTGTTCTAGGACATTTTGTTTGAACGCAATCATCAAACTTAATTAAAAAAGTCATTTAAGCCTTTTCACAGTGAGATCTATGCGATATGGCCGAGAAATGTAATTTTGATGTTAACTCCCAAACCGCTGCGCAGAAGTCAACCAAACTTCACCCAATAGTGTATTGTATCACAATCTAGTAGTTACATTTGAAAATTTTGTTCTAGGAAATTTTGTTTGAGCGCAATCATCAAACTTAATTAAAAAAGTCATTTAAGCCTTTTCACAGTGAGATCTATGCGATATGGCCGAGAAATGTAATTTTGATGTTAACTCCCAAACCGCTGCGCAGAAGTCAACCAAACTTCACCCATTAGTGTATTTTATCACAATCTAGTAGTTACATGTGGAAATTTGGTTCTAGGACATTTGATTTGAGCGCAATCCTCAAACTTAGGTCAAAAAAGCCATTTAAGCCTTTTCACAGTGAGATCTATGCGATATGGCCGAGAAATGTAATTTTGATGTTAACTCCCAAACCGCTGCGCAGAAGTCAACCAAACTTCACCCAATAGTGTATTGTATCACATTCTAGTAGTTACATTTGAAAATTTCGTTCTAGGACATTTGGTTTGAGCGCAATCCTCAAACTTAGGTCAAAAAAGCCATTTAAGCCTTTTCACAGTGAGATCTATGCGATATGGCCGAGAAATGTAATTTTGATGTTAACTCCCAAACCGCTGCGCAGAAGTCAACCAAACTTCACCCATTAGTGTATTGTATCACAATCTAGTAGTTACATGTGGAAATTTGGTTCTAGGACATTTGATTTGAGCGCAATCCTCAAACTTAGGTCAAAAAAGCCATTTAAGCCTTTTCACAGTGAGATCTATGCGATATGGCCGAGAAATGTAATTTTGATGTTAACTCCCAAACCGCTGCGCAGAAGTCAACCAAACTTCACCCAATAGTGTATTGTATCACAATCTAGTAGTTACATTTGAAAATTTTGTTCTAGGACATTTTGTTTGAACGCAATCATCAAACTTAATTAAAAAAGTCATTTAAGCCTTTTCACAGTGAGATCTATGCGATATGGCCGAGAAATGTAATTTTGATGTTAACTCCCAAACCGCTGCGCAGAAGTCAACCAAACTTCACCCATTAGTGTATTTTATCACAATCTAGTAGTTACATGTGGAAATTTGGTTCTAGGACATTTGATTTGAGCGCAATCCTCAAACTTAGGTCAAAAAAGCCATTTAAGCATTTTCACAGTGAGATCTATGCGATATGGCCGAGAAATGTAATTTTGATGTTAACTCCCAAACCGCTGCGCAGAAGTCAACCAAACTTCACCCAATAGTGTATTGTATCACAATCTAGTAGTTACATTTGAAAATTTTGTTCTAGGACATTTTGTTTGAACGCAATCATCAAACTTAATTAAAAAAGTCATTTAAGCCTTTTCACAGTGAGATCTATGCGATATGGCCGAGAAATGTAATTTTGATGTTAACTCCCAAACCGCTGCGCAGAAGTCAACCAAACTTCACCCATTAGTGTATTGTATCACAATCTAGTAGTTAGATGTGGAAATTTGGTTATAGGACATTTGATTTGAGCGCAATCCTCAAACTTAGGTCAAAAAAGCCATTTAAGCCTTTTCACAGTGAGATCTATGCGATATGGCCGAGAAATGTAATTTTGATGTTAACTCCCAAACCGCTGCGCAGAAGTCAACCAAACTTCACCCAATAGTGTATTGTATCACATTCTAGTAGTTACATTTGAAAATTTCGTTCTAGGACATTTGGTTTGAGCGCAATCCTCAAACTTAGGTCAAAAAAGCCATTTAAGCCTTTTCACAGTGAGATCTATGCGATATGGCCGAGAAATGTAATTTTGATGTTAACTCCCAAACCGCTGCGCAGAAGTCAACCAAACTTCACCCAATAGTGTATTGTATCACAATCTAGTAGTTACATTTGAAAATTTTGTTCTAGGACATTTTGTTTGAACGCAATCATCAAACTTAATTAAAAAAGTCATTTAAGCCTTTTCACAGTGAGATCTATGCGATATGGCCGAGAAATGTAATTTTGATGTTAACTCCCAAACCGCTGCGCAGAAGTCAACCAAACTTCACCCAATAGTGTATTGTATCACAATCTAGTAGTTACATTTGAAAATTTTGTTCTAGGACATTTTGTTTGAACGCAATCATCAAACTTAATTAAAAAAGTCATTTAAGCCTTTTCACAGTGAGATCTATGCGATATGGCCGAGAAATGTAATTTTGATGTTAACTCCCAAACCGCTGCGCAGAAGTCAACCAAACTTCACCCAATAGTGTATTGTATCACAATCTAGTAGTTACATTTGAAAATTTTGTTCTAGGAAATTTTGTTTGAGCGCAATCATCAAACTTAATTAAAAAAGTCATTTAAGCCTTTTCACAGTGAGATCTATGCGATATGGCCGAGAAATGTAATTTTGATGTTAACTCCCAAACCGCTGCGCAGAAGTCAACCAAACTTCACCCATTAGTGTATTTTATCACAATCTAGTAGTTACATGTGGAAATTTGGTTCTAGGACATTTGATTTGAGCGCAATCCTCAAACTTAGGTCAAAAAAGCCATTTAAGCCTTTTCACAGTGAGATCTATGCGATATGGCCGAGAAATGTAATTTTGATGTTAACTCCCAAACCGCTGCGCAGAAGTCAACCAAACTTCACCCAATAGTGTATTGTATCACAATCTAGTAGTTACATTTGAAAATTTTGTTCTAGGACATTTTGTTTGAACGCAATCATCAAACTTAATTAAAAAAGTCATTTAAGCCTTTTCACAGTGAGATCTATGCGATATGGCCGAGAAATGTAATTTTGATGTTAACTCCCAAACCGCTGCGCAGAAGTCAACCAAACTTCACCCAATAGTGTATTGTATCACAATCTAGTAGTTACATTTGAAAATTTTGTTCTAGGAAATTTTGTTTGAGCGCAATCATCAAACTTAATTAAAAAAGTCATTTAAGCCTTTTCACAGTGAGATCTATGCGATATGGCCGAGAAATGTAATTTTGATGTTAACTCCCAAACCGCTGCGCAGAAGTCAACCAAACTTCACCCAATAGTGTATTGTATCACAATCTAGTAGTTACATTTGAAAATTTTGTTCTAGGACATTTTGTTTGAACGCAATCATCAAACTTAATTAAAAAAGTCATTTAAGCCTTTTCACAGTGAGATCTATGCGATATGGCCGAGAAATGTAATTTTGATGTTAACTCCCAAACCGCTGCGCAGAAGTCAACCAAACTTCACCCATTAGTGTATTTTATCACAATCTAGTAGTTACATGTGGAAATTTGGTTCTAGGACATTTGATTTGAGCGCAATCCTCAAACTTAGGTCAAAAAAGCCATTTAAGCATTTTCACAGTGAGATCTATGCGATATGGCCGAGAAATGTAATTTTGATGTTAACTCCCAAACCGCTGCGCAGAAGTCAACCAAACTTCACCCAATAGTGTATTGTATCACAATCTAGTAGTTACATTTGAAAATTTTGTTCTAGGACATTTTGTTTGAACGCAATCATCAAACTTAATTAAAAAAGTCATTTAAGCCTTTTCACAGTGAGATCTATGCGATATGGCCGAGAAATGTAATTTTGATGTTAACTCCCAAACCGCTGCGCAGAAGTCAACCAAACTTCACCCATTAGTGTATTGTATCACAATCTAGTAGTTAGATGTGGAAATTTGGTTATAGGACATTTGATTTGAGCGCAATCCTCAAACTTAGGTCAAAAAAGCCATTTAAGCCTTTTCACAGTGAGATCTATGCGATATGGCCGAGAAATGTAATTTTGATGTTAACTCCCAAACCGCTGCGCAGAAGTCAACCAAACTTCACCCAATAGTGTATTGTATCACATTCTAGTAGTTACATTTGAAAATTTCGTTCTAGGACATTTGGTTTGAGCGCAATCCTCAAACTTAGGTCAAAAAAGCCATTTAAGCCTTTTCACAGTGAGATCTATGCGATATGGCCGAGAAATGTAATTTTGATGTTAACTCCCAAACCGCTGCGCAGAAGTCAACCAAACTTCACCCAATAGTGTATTGTATCACAATCTAGTAGTTACATTTGAAAATTTTGTTTTATGAAATTTTGTTTGAGCGCAATCATCAAACTTAATTAAAAAAGTCATTTAAGCCTTTTCACAGTGAGATATATGCGATATGGCCGAGAAATGTAATTTTGATGTTCACTCCCAAACCGCTGCGCAGAAGACAACCAAACTTCACCCATTAGTGTATTGTATCACAATCTAGTAGTTACATGTGGAAATTTGGTTATAGGACATTTGATTTGAGCGCAATCCTCAAACTTAGGTCAAAAAAGCCATTTAAGCCTTTTCACAGTGAGATCTATGCGATATGGCCGAGAAATGTAATTTTGATGTTAACTCCCAAACCGCTGCGCAGAAGTCAACCAAACTTCACCCAATAGTGTATTGTATCACAATCTAGTAGTTACATTTGAAAATTTTGTTCTAGGACATTTTGTTTGAACGCAATCATCAAACTTAATTAAAAAAGTCATTTAAGCCTTTTCACAGTGAGATCTATGCGATATGGCCGAGAAATGTAATTTTGATGTTAACTCCCAAACCGCTGCGCAGAAGTCAACCAAACTTCACCCATTAGTGTATTTTATCACAATCTAGTAGTTACATGTGGAAATTTGGTTCTAGGACATTTGATTTGAGCGCAATCCTCAAACTTAGGTCAAAAAAGCCATTTAAGCATTTTCACAGTGAGATCTATGCGATATGGCCGAGAAATGTAATTTTGATGTTAACTCCCAAACCGCTGCGCAGAAGTCAACCAAACTTCACCCAATAGTGTATTGTATCACAATCTAGTAGTTACATTTGAAAATTTTGTTCTAGGACATTTTGTTTGAACGCAATCATCAAACTTAATTAAAAAAGTCATTTAAGCCTTTTCACAGTGAGATCTATGCGATATGGCCGAGAAATGTAATTTTGATGTTAACTCCCAAACCGCTGCGCAGAAGTCAACCAAACTTCACCCATTAGTGTATTGTATCACAATCTAGTAGTTAGATGTGGAAATTTGGTTATAGGACATTTGATTTGAGCGCAATCCTCAAACTTAGGTCAAAAAAGCCATTTAAGCCTTTTCACAGTGAGATCTATGCGATATGGCCGAGAAATGTAATTTTGATGTTAACTCCCAAACCGCTGCGCAGAAGTCAACCAAACTTCACCCAATAGTGTATTGTATCACATTCTAGTAGTTACATTTGAAAATTTCGTTCTAGGACATTTGGTTTGAGCGCAATCCTCAAACTTAGGTCAAAAAAGCCATTTAAGCCTTTTCACAGTGAGATCTATGCGATATGGCCGAGAAATGTAATTTTGATGTTAACTCCCAAACCGCTGCGCAGAAGTCAACCAAACTTCACCCAATAGTGTATTGTATCACAATCTAGTAGTTACATTTGAAAATTTTGTTTTATGAAATTTTGTTTGAGCGCAATCATCAAACTTAATTAAAAAAGTCATTTAAGCCTTTTCACAGTGAGATATATGCGATATGGCCGAGAAATGTAATTTTGATGTTCACTCCCAAACCGCTGCGCAGAAGACAACCAAACTTCACCCATTAGTGTATTGTATCACAATCTAGTAGTTACATGTGGAAATTTGGTTATAGGACATTTGATTTGAGCGCAATCCTCAAACTTAGGTCAAAAAAGCCATTTAAGCCTTTTCACAGTGAGATCTATGCGATATGGCCGAGAAATGTAATTTTGATGTTAACTCCCAAACCGCTGCGCAGAAGTCAACCAAACTTCACCCAATAGTGTATTGTATCACAATCTAGTAGTTACATTTGAAAATTTTGTTCTAGGACATTTTGTTTGAACGCAATCATCAAACTTAATTAAAAAAGTCATTTAAGCCTTTTCACAGTGAGATCTATGCGATATGGCCGAGAAATGTAATTTTGATGTTAACTCCCAAACCGCTGCGCAGAAGTCAACCAAACTTCACCCAATCGTGTATTGTATCACAATCTAGTAGTTACATTTGAAAATTTTGTTCTAGGAAATTTTGTTTGAGCGCAATCATCAAACTTAATTAAAAAAGTCATTTAAGCCTTTTCACAGTGAGATCTATGCGATATGGCCGAGAAATGTAATTTTGATGTTAACTCCCAAACCGCTGCGCAGAAGTCAACCAAACTTCACCCATTAGTGTATTTTATCACAATCTAGTAGTTACATGTGGAAATTTGGTTCTAGGACATTTGATTTGAGCGCAATCCTCAAACTTAGGTCAAAAAAGCCATTTAAGCCTTTTCACAGTGAGATCTATGCGATATGGCCGAGAAATGTAATTTTGATGTTAACTCCCAAACCGCTGCGCAGAAGTCAACCAAACTTCACCCAATAGTGTATTGTATCACAATCTAGTAGTTACATTTGAAAATTTTGTTCTAGGACATTTTGTTTGAACGCAATCATCAAACTTAATTAAAAAAGTCATTTAAGCCTTTTCACAGTGAGATCTATGCGATATGGCCGAGAAATGTAATTTTGATGTTAACTCCCAAACCGCTGCGCAGAAGTAAACCAAACTTCACCCATTAGTGTATTGTATCACAATCTAGTAGTTACATGTGGAAATTTGGTTATAGGACATTTGATTTGAGCGCAATCCTCAAACTTAGGTCAAAAAAGCCATTTAAGCCTTTTCACAGTGAGATCTATGCGATATGGCCGAGAAATGTAATTTTGATGTTAACTCCCAAACCGCTGCGCAGAAGTCAACCAAACTTCACCCAATAGTGTATTGTATCACAATCTAGTAGTTACATTTGAAAATTTTGTTCTAGGAAATTTTGTTTGAGCGCAATCATCAAACTTAATTAAAAAAGTCATTTAAGCCTTTTCACAGTGAGATCTATGCGATATGGCCGAGAAATGTAATTTTGATGTTAACTCCCAAACCGCTGCGCAGAAGTCAACCAAACTTCACCCATTAGTGTATTTTATCACAATCTAGTAGTTACATGTGGAAATTTGGTTCTAGGACATTTGATTTGAGCGCAATCCTCAAACTTAGGTCAAAAAAGCCATTTAAGCCTTTTCACAGTGAGATCTATGCGATATGGCCGAGAAATGTAATTTTGATGTTCACTCCCAAACCGCTGCGCAGAAGTCAACCAAACTTCACCCATTAGTGTATTGTATCACAATCTAGTAGTTACATGTGGAAATTTGGTTATAGGACATTTGATTTGAGCGCAATCCTCAAACTTAGGTCAAAAAAGCCATTTAAGCCTTTTCACAGTGAGATCTATGCGATATGGCCGAGAAATGTAATTTTGATGTTAACTCCCAAACCGCTGCGCAGAAGTCAACCAAACTTCACCCAATAGTGTATTGTATCACAATCTAGTAGTTACATTTGAAAATTTTGTTCTAGGACATTTTGTTTGAACGCAATCATCAAACTTAATTAAAAAAAGTCATTTAAGCCTTTTCACAGTGAGATCTATGCGATATGGCCGAGAAATGTAATTTTGATGTTAACTCCCAAACCGCTGCGCAGAAGTCAACCAAACTTCACCCAATAGTGTATTGTATCACAATCTAGTAGTTACATTTGAAAATTTTGTTCTAGGAAATTTTGTTTGAGCGCAATCATCAAACTTAATTAAAAAAGTCATTTAAGCCTTTTCACAGTGAGATCTATGCGATATGGCCGAGAAATGTAATTTTGATGTTAACTCCCAAACCGCTGCGCAGAAGTCAACCAAACTTCACCCATTAGTGTATTTTATCACAATCTAGTAGTTACATGTGGAAATTTGGTTCTAGGACATTTGATTTGAGCGCAATCCTCAAACTTAGGTCAAAAAAGCCATTTAAGCCTTTTCACAGTGAGATCTATGCGATATGGCCGAGAAATGTAATTTTGATGTTAACTCCCAAACCGCTGCGCAGAAGTCAACCAAACTTCACCCAATAGTGTATTGTATCACAATCTAGTAGTTACATTTAAAAATTTTGTTCTAGGACATTTTGTTTGAACGCAATCATCAAACTTAATTAAAAAAAGTCATTTAAGCCTTTTCACAGTGAGATCTATGCGATATGGCCGAGAAATGTAATTTTGATGTTAACTCCCAAACCGCTGCGCAGAAGTCAACCAAACTTCACCCATTAGTGTATTGTATCACAATCTAGTAGTTACATGTGGAAATTTGGTTATAGGACATTTGATTTGAGCGCAATCCTCAAACTTAGGTCAAAAAAGCCATTTAAGCCTTTTCACAGTGAGATCTATGCGATATGGCCGAGAAATGTAATTTTGATGTTAACTCCCAAACCGCTGCGCAGAAGTCAACCAAACTTCACCCAATAGTGTATTGTATCACATTCTAGTAGTTACATTTGAAAATTTCGTTCTAGGACATTTGGTTTGAGCGCAATCCTCAAACTTAGGTCAAAAAAGCCATTTAAGCCTTTTCACAGTGAGATCTATGCGATATGGCCGAGAAATGTAATTTTGATGTTAACTCCCAAACCGCTGCGCAGAAGTCAACCAAACTTCACCCAATAGTGTATTGTATCACAATCTAGTAGTTACATTTGAAAATTTTGTTCTAGGACATTTTGTTTGAACGCAATCATCAAACTTAATTAAAAAAGTCATTTAAGCCTTTTCACAGTGAGATCTATGCGATATGGCCGAGAAATGTAATTTTGATGTTAACTCCCAAACCGCTGCGCAGAAGTCAACCAAACTTCACCCAATTGTGTATTGTATCACAATCTAGTAGTCGCATTTGAAAATTTTGTTCTAGGACATTTTGTTTGAGCGCAATCCTCAAACTTAGGTCAAAAAAGCCATTTAAGCCTTTTCACAGTGAGATCTATGCGATATGGCCGAGAAATGTAATTTTGATGTTAACTCCCAAACCGCTGCGCAGAAGTCAACCAAACTTCACCCATTAGTGTATTGTATCACAATCTAGTAGTTACATGTGGAAATTTGGTTATAGGACATTTGATTTGAGCGCAATCCTCAAACCTAGGTCAAAAAAGCCATTTAAGCCTTTTCACAGTGAGATCTATGCGATATGGCCGAGAAATGTAATTTTGATGTTAACTCCCAAACCGCTGCGCAGAAGTCAACCAAACTTCACCCAATAGTGTATTGTATCACATTCTAGTAGTTACATTTTAAAATTTCGTTCAAGGACATTTGGTTTGAGCGCAATTATTAAACTTAGGTCAAAAAAGCCATTTAAGCCTTTTCACAGTGAGATATATGCGATATGGCCGAGAAATGTAATTTTGATGTTAACTCCCAAACCGCTGCGCAGAAGTAAACCAAACTTCACCCATTAGTGTATTGTATCACAATCTAGTAGTTACATGTGGAAATTTGGTTCTAGGACATTTGATTTGAGCGCAATCCTCAAACTTAGGTCAAAAAAGCCATTTAAGCCTTTTCACAGTGAGATCTATGCGATATGGCCGAGAAATGTAATTTTGATCTTAACTCCCAAACCGCTGCGCAGAAGTCAACCAAACTTCACCCAATAGTGTATTGTATCACATTCTAGTAGTTACATTTGAAAATTTTGTTCTAGGACATTTGGTTTGAGCGCAATTATTAAACTTAGGTCAAAAAAGCCATTTAAGCCTTTTCACAGTGAGATCTATGCGATATGGCCGAGAAATGTAATTTTGATGTTAACTCCCAAACCGCTGCGCAGAAGTAAACCAAACTTCACCCATTAGTGTATTGTA
The DNA here is from genome assembly GCF_030265065.1 of Corythoichthys intestinalis. Taxonomy (NCBI): domain Eukaryota; kingdom Metazoa; phylum Chordata; class Actinopteri; order Syngnathiformes; family Syngnathidae; genus Corythoichthys; species Corythoichthys intestinalis. Next base: position 69,381 of record NW_026651610.1, on the reverse strand, counting down.
TCACAATCTAGTAGTTACATGTGGAAATTTGGTTCTAGGACATTTGATTTTAGCGCAATCCTCAAACTTAGGTCAAAAAAGCCATTTAAGCCTTTTCACAGTGAGATCTATGCGATATGGCCGAGAAATGTAATTTTGATGTTAACTCCCAAACCGCTGCGCAGAAGTCAACCAAACTTCACCCAATAGTGTATTGTATCACAATCTAGTAGTTACATTTGAAAATTTTGTTCTAGGAAATTTTGTTTGAGCGCAATCATCAAACTTAATTAAAAAAGTCATTTAAGCCTTTTCACAGTGAGATCTATGCGATATGGCCGAGAAATGTAATTTTTATGTTAACTCCCAAACCGCTGCGCAGAAGTCAACCAAACTTCACCCATTAGTGTATTTTATCACAATCTAGTAGTTACATGTGGAAATTTGGTTCTAGGACATTTGATTTGAGCGCAATCCTCAAACTTAGGTCAAAAAAGCCATTTAAGCCTTTTCACAGTGAGATCTATGCGATATGGCCGAGAAATGTAATTTTGATGTTCACTCCCAAACCGCTGCGCAGAAGTCAACCAAACTTCACCCATTAGTGTATTGTATCACAATCTAGTAGTTACATGTGGAAATTTGGTTATAGGACATTTGATTTGAGCGCAATCCTCAAACTTAGGTCAAAAAAGCCATTTAAGCCTTTTCACAGTGAGATCTATGCGATATGGCCGAGAAATGTAATTTTGATGTTAACTCCCAAACCGCTGCGCAGAAGTCAACCAAACTTCACCCAATAGTGTATTGTATCACAATCTAGTAGTTACATTTGAAAATTTTGTTCTAGGACATTTTGTTTGAACGCAATCATCAAACTTAATTAAAAAAGTCATTTAAGCCTTTTCACAGTGAGATCTATGCGATATGGCCGAGAAATGTAATTTTGATGTTAACTCCCAAACCGCTGCGCAGAAGTCAACCAAACTTCACCCAATAGTGTATTGTATCACAATCTAGTAGTTACATTTGAAAATTTTGTTCTAGGAAATTTTGTTTGAGCGCAATCATCAAACTTAATTAAAAAAGTCATTTAAGCCTTTTCACAGTGAGATCTATGCGATATGGCCGAGAAATGTAATTTTGATGTTAACTCCCAAACCGCTGCGCAGAAGTCAACCAAACTTCACCCATTAGTGTATTTTATCACAATCTAGTAGTTACATGTGGAAATTTGGTTCTAGGACATTTGATTTGAGCGCAATCCTCAAACTTAGGTCAAAAAAGCCATTTAAGCCTTTTCACAGTGAGATCTATGCGATATGGCCGAGAAATGTAATTTTGATGTTAACTCCCAAACCGCTGCGCAGAAGTCAACCAAACTTCACCCAATAGTGTATTGTATCACATTCTAGTAGTTACATTTGAAAATTTCGTTCTAGGACATTTGGTTTGAGCGCAATCCTCAAACTTAGGTCAAAAAAGCCATTTAAGCCTTTTCACAGTGAGATCTATGCGATATGGCCGAGAAATGTAATTTTGATGTTAACTCCCAAACCGCTGCGCAGAAGTCAACCAAACTTCACCCATTAGTGTATTGTATCACAATCTAGTAGTTACATGTGGAAATTTGGTTCTAGGACATTTGATTTGAGCGCAATCTTCAAACTTAATTAAAAAATGTAATTTAAGCCTTTTCACAGTGAGATCTATGCGATATGGCCGAGAAATGTAATTTTGATGTTAACTCCCAAACCGCTGCGCAGAAGTCAACCAAACTTCACACAATAGTGTATTTTATCACAATCTAGTAGTTACATTTGGAAATTTGGTTCTAGGACATTTGATTTGAGTGCAATCCTCAAACTTAGGTCAAAAAAGCCATTTAAGCCTTTTCACAGTGAGATCTATGCGATATGGCCGAGAAATGTAATTTTGATGTTAACTCCCAAACCGCTGCGCAGAAGTCAACCAAACTTCACCCAATAGTGTATTGTATCACAATCTAGTAGTTACATTTAAAAATTTTGTTCTAGGACATTTTGTTTGAACGCAATCATCAAACTTAATTAAAAAAGTCATTTAAGCCTTTTCACAGTGAGATCTATGCGATATGGCCGAGAAATGTAATTTTGATGTTAACTCCCAAACCGCTGCGCAGAAGTCAACCAAACTTCACCCATTAGTGTATTGTATCACAATCTAGTAGTTACATGTGGAAATTTGGTTATAGGACATTTGATTTGAGCGCAATCCTCAAACTTAGGTCAAAAAAGCCATTTAAGCCTTTTCACAGTGAGATCTATGCGATATGGCCGAGAAATGTAATTTTGATGTTAACTCCCAAACCGCTGCGCAGAAGTCAACCAAACTTCACCCAATAGTGTATTGTATCACAATCTAGTAGTTACATTTGAAAATTTTGTTCTAGGAAATTTTGTTTGAGCGCAATCATCAAACTTAATCAAAAAAGTCATTTAAGCCTTTTCACAGTGAGATCTATGCGATATGGCCGAGAAATGTAATTTTGATGTTAACTCCCAAGCCGCTGCGCAGAAGTCAACCAAACTTCACCCATTAGTGTATTTTATCACAATCTAGTAGTTACATGTGGAAATTTGGTTCTAGGACATTTGATTTGAGCGCAATCCTCAAACTTAGGTCAAAAAAGCCATTTAAGCCTTTTCACAGTGAGATCTATGCGATATGGCCGAGAAATGTAATTTTGATGTTCACTCCCAAACCGCTGCGCAGAAGTCAACCAAACTTCACCCATTAGTGTATTGTATCACAATCTAGTAGTTACATGTGGAAATTTGGTTATAGGACATTTGATTTGAGCGCAATCCTCAAACTTAGGTCAAAAAAGCCATTTAAGCCTTTTCACAGTGAGATCTATGCGATATGGCCGAGAAATGTAATTTTGATGTTAACTCCCAAACCGCTGCGCAGAAGTCAACCAAACTTCACCCAATAGTGTATTGTATCACAATCTAGTAGTTACATTTGAAAATTTTGTTCTAGGACATTTTGTTTGAACGCAATCATCAAACTTAATTAAAAAAAGTCATTTAAGCCTTTTCACAGTGAGATCTATGCGATATGGCCGAGAAATGTAATTTTGATGTTAACTCCCAAACCGCTGCGCAGAAGTCAACCAAACTTCACCCAATAGTGTATTGTATCACAATCTAGTAGTTACATTTGAAAATTTTGTTCTAGGAAATTTTGTTTGAGCGCAATCATCAAACTTAATTAAAAAAGTCATTTAAGCCTTTTCACAGTGAGATCTATGCGATATGGCCGAGAAATGTAATTTTGATGTTAACTCCCAAACCGCTGCGCAGAAGTCAACCAAACTTCACCCATTAGTGTATTTTATCACAATCTAGTAGTTACATGTGGAAATTTGGTTCTAGGACATTTGATTTGAGCGCAATCCTCAAACTTAGGTCAAAAAAGCCATTTAAGCCCTTTCACAGTGAGATCTATGCGATATGGCCGAGAAATGTAATTTTGATGTTAACTCCCAAACCGCTGCGCAGAAGTCAACCAAACTTCACCCAATAGTGTATTGTATCACAATCTAGTAGTTACATTTAAAAATTTTGTTCTAGGACATTTTGTTTGAACGCAATCATCAAACTTAATTAAAAAAGTCATTTAAGCCTTTTCACAGTGAGATCTATGCGATATGGCCGAGAAATGTAATTTTGATGTTAACTCCCAAACCGCTGCGCAGAAGTCAACCAAACTTCACCCATTAGTGTATTGTATCACAATCTAGTAGTTACATGTGGAAATTTGGTTATAGGACATTTGATTTGAGCGCAATCCTCAAACTTAGGTCAAAAAAGCCATTTAAGCCTTTTCACAGTGAGATCTATGCGATATGGCCGAGAAATGTAATTTTGATGTTAACTCCCAAACCGCTGCGCAGAAGTCAACCAAACTTCACCCAATAGTGTATTGTATCACAATCTAGTAGTTACATTTGAAAATTTTGTTCTAGGAAATTTTGTTTGAGCGCAATCATCAAACTTAATTAAAAAAGTCATTTAAGCCTTTTCACAGTGAGATCTATGCGATATGGCCGAGAAATGTAATTTTGATGTTAACTCCCAAACCGCTGCGCAGAAGTCAACCAAACTTCACCCAATAGTGTATTTTATCACAATCTAGTAGTTACATGTGGAAATTTGGTTCTAGGACATTTGATTTGAGCGCAATCCTCAAACTTAGGTCAAAAAAGCCATTTAAGCCTTTTCACAGTGAGATCTATGCGATATGGCCGAGAAATGTAATTTTGATGTTAACTCCCAAACCGCTGCGCAGAAGTCAACCAAACTTCACCCAATAGTGTATTGTATCACATTCTAGTAGTTACATTTGAAAATTTCGTTCTAGGACATTTGGTTTGAGCGCAATCCTCAAACTTAGGTCAAAAAAGCCATTTAAGCCTTTTCACAGTGAGATCTATGCGATATGGCCGAGAAATGTAATTTTGATGTTAACTCCCAAACCGCTGCGCAGAAGTCAACCAAACTTCACCCAATAGTGTATTGTATCACAATCTAGTAGTTACATTTGAAAATTTTGTTCTAGGACATTTTGTTTGAACGCAATCATCAAACTTAATTAAAAAAGTCATTTAAGCCTTTTCACAGTGAGATCTATGCGATATGGCCGAGAAATGTAATTTTGATGTTAACTCCCAAACCGCTGCGCAGAAGTCAACCAAACTTCACCCAATAGTGTATTGTATCACAATCTAGTAGTTACATTTGAAAATTTTGTTCTAGGACATTTTGTTTGAGCGCAATCCTCAAACTTAGGTCAAAAAAGCCATTTAAGCCTTTTCACAGTGAGATCTATGCGATATGGCCGAGAAATGTAATTTTGATGTTAACTCCCAAACCGCTGCGCAGAAGTCAACCAAACTTCACCCATTAGTGTATTGTATCACAATCTAGTAGTTACATGTGGAAATTTGGTTATAGGACATTTGATTTGAGCGCAATCCTCAAACTTAGGTCAAAAAAGCCATTTAAGCCTTTTCACAGTGAGATCTATGCGATATGGCCGAGAAATGTAATTTTGATGTTAACTCCCAAACCGCTGCGCAGAAGTCAACCAAACTTCACCCAATAGTGTATTGTATCACATTCTAGTAGTTACATTTTAAAATTTCGTTCAAGGACATTTGGTTTGAGCGCAATTATTAAACTTAGGCCAAAAAAGCCATTTAAGCCTTTTCACAGTGAGATATATGCGATATGGCCGAGAAATGTAATTTTGATGTTAACTCCCAAACCGCTGCGCAGAAGTAAACCAAACTTCACCCATTAGTGTATTGTATCACAATCTAGTAGTTACATGTGGAAATTTGGTTCTAGGACATTTGATTTGAGCGCAATCCTCAAACTTAGGTCAAAAAAGCCATTTAAGCCTTTTCACAGTGAGATCTATGCGATATGGCCGAGAAATGTAATTTTGATCTTAACTCCCAAACCGCTGCGCAGAAGTCAACCAAACTTCACCCAATAGTGTATTGTATCACATTCTAGTAGTTACATTTGAAAATTTTGTTCTAGGACATTTGGTTTGAGCGCAATTGTTAAACTTAGGTCAAAAAAGCCATTTAAGCCTTTTCACAGTGAGATCTATGCGATATGGCCGAGAAATGTAATTTTGATGTTAACTCCCAAACCGCTGCGCAGAAGTAAACCAAACTTCACCCATTAGTGTATTGTATCACAATCTAGTAGTTACATGTGGAAATTTGGTTCTAGGACATTTGATTTTAGCGCAATCCTCAAACTTAGGTCAAAAAAGCCATTTAAGCCTTTTCACAGTGAGATCTATGCGATATGGCCGAGAAATGTAATTTTGATGTTAACTCCCAAACCGCTGCGCAGAAGTCAACCAAACTTCACCCAATAGTGTATTGTATCACAATCTAGTAGTTACATTTGAAAATTTTGTTCTAGGAAATTTTGTTTGAGCGCAATCATCAAACTTAATTAAAAAAGTCATTTAAGCCTTTTCACAGTGAGATCTATGCGATATGGCCGAGAAATGTAATTTTGATAACTCCCAAACCGCTGCGCAGAAGTCAACCAAACTTCACCCATTAGTGTATTTTATCACAATCTAGTAGTTACATGTGGAAATTTGGTTCTAGGACATTTGATTTGAGCGCAATCCTCAAACTTAGGTCAAAAAAGCCATTTAAGCCTTTTCACAGTGAGATCTATGCGATATGGCCGAGAAATGTAATTTTGATGTTAACTCCCAAACCGCTGCGCAGAAGTCAACCAAACTTCACCCAATAGTGTATTGTATCACATTCTAGTAGTTACATTTGAAAATTTCGTTCTAGGACATTTGGTTTGAGCGCAATCCTCAAACTTAGGTCAAAAAAGCCATTTAAGCCTTTTCACAGTGAGATCTATGCGATATGGCCGAGAAATGTAATTTTGATGTTAACTCCCAAACCGCTGCGCAGAAGTCAACCAAACTTCACCCATTAGTGTATTGTATCACAATCTAGTAGTTACATGTGGAAATTTGGTTCTAGGACATTTGATTTGAGCGCAATCCTCAAACTTAGGTCAAAAAAGCCATTTAAGCCTTTTCACAGTGAGATCTATGCGATATGGCCGAGAAATGTAATTTTGATGTTAACTCCCAAACCGCTGCGCAGAAGTCAACCAAACTTCACCCAATAGTGTATTGTATCACAATCTAGTAGTTACATTTGAAAATTTTGTTCTAGGACATTTTGTTTGAACGCAATCATCAAACTTAATTAAAAAAGTCATTTAAGCCTTTTCACAGTGAGATCTATGCGATATGGCCGAGAAATGTAATTTTGATGTTAACTCCCAAACCGCTGCGCAGAAGTCAACCAAACTTCACCCATTAGTGTATTTTATCACAATCTAGTAGGTACATGTGGAAATTTGGTTCTAGGACATTTGATTTGAGCGCAATCCTCAAACTTAGGTCAAAAAAGCCATTTAAGCCTTTTCACAGTGAGATCTATGCGATATGGCCGAGAAATGTAATTTTGATGTTCACTCCCAAACCGCTGCGCAGAAGTCAACCAAACTTCACCCATTAGTGTATTGTATCACAATCTAGTAGTTACATGTGAAAATTTGGTTCTAGGACATTTGATTTGAGCGCAATCCTCAAACTTAGGTCAAAAAAGCCATTTAAGCCTTTTCACAGTGAGATCTATGCGATATGGCCGAGAAATGTAATTTTGATGTTAACTCCCAAACCGCTGCGCAGAAGTCAACCAAACTTCACCCAATAGTGTATTGTATCACAATCTAGTAGTTATATTTGAAAATTTTGTTCTAGGACATTTTGTTTGAGCGCAATCCTCAAACTTAGGTCAAAAAAGCCATTTAAGCCTTTTCACAGTGAGATCTATGCGATATGGCCGAGAAATGTAATTTTGATGTTAACTCCCAAACCGCTGCGCAGAAGTCAACCAAACTTCACCCAATAGTGTATTGTATCACAATCTAGTAGTTACATTTGAAAATTTTGTTCTAGGACATTTTGTTTGAACGCAATCATCAAACTTAATTAAAAAAGTCATTTAAGCCTTTTCACAGTGAGATCTATGCGATATGGCCGAGAAATGTAATTTTGATGTTAACTCCCAAACCGCTGCGCAGAAGTCAACCAAACTTCACCCATTAGTGTATTGTATCACAATCTAGTAGTTACATGTGGAAATTTGGTTATTGGACATTTGATTTGAGCGCAATCCTCAAACTTAGGTCAAAAAAGCCATTTAAGCCTTTTCACAGTGAGATCTATGCGATATGGCCGAGAAATGTAATTTTGATGTTAACTCCCAAACCGCTGCGCAGAAGTCAACCAAACTTCACCCAATAGTGTATTGTATCACAATCTAGTAGTTACATTTGAAAATTTTGTTCTAGGACATTTTGTTTGAACGCAATCATCAAACTTAATTAAAAAAGTCATTTAAGCCTTTTCACAGTGAGATCTATGCGATATGGCCGAGAAATGTAATTTTGATGTTAACTCCCAAACCGCTGCGCAGAAGTCAACCAAACTTCACCCATTAGTGTATTGTATCACAATCTAGTAGTTAGATGTGGAAATTTGGTTATAGGACATTTGATTTGAGCGCAATCCTCAAACTTAGGTCAAAAAAGCCATTTAAGCCTTTTCACAGTGAGATCTATGCGATATGGCCGAGAAATGTAATTTTGATGTTAACTCCCAAACCGCTGCGCAGAAGACAACCAAACTTTACCCAATAGTGTATTGTATCACATTCTAGTAGTTACATTTGAAAATTTCGTTCTAGGACATTTGGTTTGAGCGCAATCCTCAAACTTAGGTCAAAAAAGCCATTTAAGCCTTTTCACAGTGAGATCTATGCGATATGGCCGAGAAATGTAATTTTGATGTTAACTCCCAAACCGCTGCGCAGAAGTCAACCAAACTTCACCCATTAGTGTATTGTATCACAATCTAGTAGTTACATGTGGAAATTTGGTTCTAGGACATTTGATTTGAGCGCAATCCTCAAACTTAGGTCAAAAAAGCCATTTAAGCCTTTTCACAGTGAGATCTATGCGATATGGCCGAGAAATGTAATTTTGATGTTAACTCCCAAACCGCTGCGCAGAAGTAAACCAAACTTCACCCATTAGTGTATTGTATCACAATCTAGTAGTTACATGTGGAAATTTGGTTCTAGGACATTTGATTTGAGCGCAATCCTCAAACTTAGGTCAAAAAAGCCATTTAAGCCTTTTCACAGTGAGATCTATGCGATATGGCCGAGAAATGTAATTTTTATCTTAACTCCCAAACCGCTGCGCAGAAGTCAACCAAACTTCACCCAATAGTGTATTGTATCACATTCTAGTAGTTACATTTGAAAATTTCGTTCTAGGACATTTGGTTTGAGCGCAATTATTAAACTTAGGTCAAAAAAGCCATTTAAGCCTTTTCACAGTGAGATCTATGCGATATGGCCGAGAAATGTAATTTTGATGTTCACTCCCAAACCGCTGCGCAGAAGACAACCAAACTTCACCCATTAGTGTATTGTATCACAATCTAGTAGTTACATGTGGAAATTTGGTTATAGGACATTTGATTTGAGCGCAATCCTCAAACTTAGGTCAAAAAAGCCATTTAAGCCTTTTCACAGTGAGATCTATGCGATATGGCCGAGAAATGTAATTTTGATGTTAACTCCCAAACCGCTGCGCAGAAGTCAACCAAACTTCACCCAATAGTGTATTGTATCACAATCTAGTAGTTACATTTGAAAATTTCGTTCTAGGACATTTGGTTTGAGCGCAATCCTCAAACTTAGGTCAAAAAAGCCATTTAAGCCTTTTCACAGTGAGATCTATGCGATATGGCCGAGAAATGTAATTTTGATGTTAACTCCCAAACCGCTGCGCAGAAGTCAACCAAACTTCACCCATTAGTGTATTGTATCACAATCTAGTAGTTACATGTGGAAATTTGGTTCTAGGACATTTGATTTGAGCGCAATCCTCAAACTTAGGTCAAAAAAGCCATTTAAGCCTTTTCACAGTGAGATCTATGCGATATGGCCGAGAAATGTAATTTTGATGTTAACTCCCAAACCGCTGCGCAGAAGTCAACCAAACTTCACCCAATAGTGTATTGTATCACAATCTAGTAGTTACATTTGAAAATTTTGTTCTAGGACATTTTGTTTGAACGCAATCATCAAACTTAATTAAAAAAGTCATTTAAGCCTTTTCACAGTGAGATCTATGCGATATGGCCGAGAAATGTAATTTTGATGTTAACTCCCAAACCGCTGCGCAGAAGTCAACCAAACTTCACCCATTAGTGTATTTTATCACAATCTAGTAGGTACATGTGGAAATTTGGTTCTAGGACATTTGATTTGAGCGCAATCCTCAAACTTAGGTCAAAAAAGCCATTTAAGCCTTTTCACAGTGAGATCTATGCGATATGGCCGAGAAATGTAATTTTGATGTTCACTCCCAAACCGCTGCGCAGAAATCAACCAAACTTCACCCATTAGTGTATTGTATCACAATCTAGTAGTTACATGTGAAAATTTGGTTCTAGGACATTTGATTTGAGCGCAATCCTCAAACTTAGGTCAAAAAAGCCATTTAAGCCTTTTCACAGTGAGATCTATGCGATATGGCCGAGAAATGTAATTTTGATGTTAACTCCCAAACCGCTGCGCAGAAGTCAACCAAACTTCACCCAATAGTGTATTGTATCACAATCTAGTAGTTATATTTGAAAATTTTGTTCTAGGACATTTTGTTTGAGCGCAATCCTCAAACTTAGGTCAAAAAAGCCATTTAAGCCTTTTCACAGTGAGATCTATGCGATATGGCCGAGAAATGTAATTTTGATGTTAACTCCCAAACCGCTGCGCAGAAGTCAACCAAACTTCACCCAATAGTGTATTGTATCACAATCTAGTAGTTACATTTGAAAATTTTGTTCTAGGACATTTTGTTTGAACGCAATCATCAAACTTAATTAAAAAAGTCATTTAAGCCTTTTCACAGTGAGATCTATGCGATATGGCCGAGAAATGTAATTTTGATGTTAACTCCCAAACCGCTGCGCAGAAGTCAACCAAACTTCACCCATTAGTGTATTGTATCACAATCTAGTAGTTACATGTGGAAATTTGGTTATTGGACATTTGATTTGAGCGCAATCCTCAAACTTAGGTCAAAAAAGCCATTTAAGCCTTTTCACAGTGAGATCTATGCGATATGGCCGAGAAATGTAATTTTGATGTTAACTCCCAAACCGCTGCGCAGAAGTCAACCAAACTTCACCCAATAGTGTATTGTATCACAATCTAGTAGTTACATTTGAAAATTTTGTTCTAGGACATTTTGTTTGAACGCAATCATCAAACTTAATTAAAAAAGTCATTTAAGCCTTTTCACAGTGAGATCTATGCGATATGGCCGAGAAATGTAATTTTGATGTTAACTCCCAAACCGCTGCGCAGAAGTCAACCAAACTTCACCCATTAGTGTATTGTATCACAATCTAGTAGTTAGATGTGGAAATTTGGTTATAGGACATTTGATTTGAGCGCAATCCTCAAACTTAGGTCAAAAAAGCCATTTAAGCCTTTTCACAGTGAGATCTATGCGATATGGCCGAGAAATGTAATTTTGATGTTAACTCCCAAACCGCTGCGCAGAAGACAACCAAACTTTACCCAATAGTGTATTGTATCACATTCTAGTAGTTACATTTGAAAATTTCGTTCTAGGACATTTGGTTTGAGCGCAATCCTCAAACTTAGGTCAAAAAAGCCATTTAAGCCTTTTCACAGTGAGATCTATGCGATATGGCCGAGAAATGTAATTTTGATGTTAACTCCCAAACCGCTGCGCAGAAGTCAACCAAACTTCACCCATTAGTGTATTGTATCACAATCTAGTAGTTACATGTGGAAATTTGGTTCTAGGACATTTGATTTGAGCGCAATCCTCAAACTTAGGTCAAAAAAGCCATTTAAGCCTTTTCACAGTGAGATCTATGCGATATGGCCGAGAAATGTAATTTTGATGTTAACTCCCAAACCGCTGCGCAGAAGTAAACCAAACTTCACCCATTAGTGTATTGTATCACAATCTAGTAGTTACATGTGGAAATTTGGTTCTAGGACATTTGATTTGAGCGCAATCCTCAAACTTAGGTCAAAAAAGCCATTTAAGCCTTTTCACAGTGAGATCTATGCGATATGGCCGAGAAATGTAATTTTTATCTTAACTCCCAAACCGCTGCGCAGAAGTCAACCAAACTTCACCCAATAGTGTATTGTATCACATTCTAGTAGTTACATTTGAAAATTTCGTTCTAGGACATTTGGTTTGAGCGCAATTATTAAACTTAGGTCAAAAAAGCCATTTAAGCCTTTTCACAGTGAGATCTATGCGATATGGCCGAGAAATGTAATTTTGATGTTCACTCCCAAACCGCTGCGCAGAAGACAACCAAACTTCACCCATTAGTGTATTGTATCACAATCTAGTAGTTACATGTGGAAATTTGGTTATAGGACATTTGATTTGAGCGCAATCCTCAAACTTAGGTCAAAAAAGCCATTTAAGCCTTTTCACAGTGAGATCTATGCGATATGGCCGAGAAATGTAATTTTGATGTTAACTCCCAAACCGCTGCGCAGAAGTCAACCAAACTTCACCCAATAGTGTATTGTATCACAATCTAGTAGTTACATTTGAAAATTTTGTTCTAGGACATTTTGTTTGAACGCAATCATCAAACTTAATTAAAAAAGTCATTTAAGCCTTTTCACAGTGAGATCTATGCGATATGGCCGAGAAATGTAATTTTGATGTTAACTCCCAAACCGCTGCGCAGAAGTCAACCAAACTTCACCCATTAGTGTATTTTATCACAATCTAGTAGTTACATGTGGAAATTTGGTTCTAGGACATTTGATTTGAGCGCAATCCTCAAACTTAGGTCAAAAAAGCCATTTAAGCCTTTTCACAGTGAGATCTATGCGATATGGCCGAGAAATGTAATTTTGATGTTCACTCCCAAACCGCTGCGCAGAAGTCAACCAAACTTCACCCATTAGTGTATTGTATCACAATCTAGTAGTTACATGTGGAAATTTGGTTATAGGACATTTGATTTGAGCGCAATCCTCAAACTTAGGTCAAAAAAGCCATTTAAGCCTTTTCACAGTGAGATCTATGCGATATGGCCGAGAAATGTAATTTTGATGTTAACTCCCAAACCGCTGCGCAGAAGTCAACCAAACTTCACCCAATAGTGTATTGTATCACAATCTAGTAGTTACATTTGAAAATTTTGTTCTAGGAAATTTTGTTTGAGCGCAATCATCAAACTTAATTAAAAAAGTCATTTAAGCCTTTTCACAGTGAGATCTATGCGATATGGCCGAGAAATGTAATTTTGATGTTAACTCCCAAACCGCTGCGCAGAAGTCAACCAAACTTCACCCATTAGTGTATTTTATCACAATCTAGTAGTTACATGTGGAAATTTGGTTCTAGGACATTTGATTTGAGCGCAATCCTCAAACTTAGGTCAAAAAAGCCATTTAAGCCTTTTCACAGTGAGATCTATGCGATATGGCCGAGAAATGTAATTTTGATGTTAACTCCCAAACCGCTGCGCAGAAGTCAACCAAACTTCACCCAATAGTGTATTGTATCACAATCTAGTAGTTACATTTAAAAATTTTGTTCTAGGACATTTTGTTTGAACGCAATCATCAAACTTAATTAAAAAAGTCATTTAAGCCTTTTCACAGTGAGATCTATGCGATATGGCCGAGAAATGTAATTTTGATGTTAACTCCCAAACCGCTGCGCAGAAGTCAACCAAACTTCACCCATTAGTGTATTGTATCACAATCTAGTAGTTACATGTGGAAATTTGGTTATAGGACATTTGATTTGAGCGCAATCCTCAAACTTAGGTCAAAAAAGCCATTTAAGCCTTTTCACAGTGAGATCTATGCGATATGGCCGAGAAATGTAATTTTGATGTTAACTCCCAAACCGCTGCGCAGAAGTCAACCAAACTTCACCCAATAGTGTATTGTATCACAATCTAGTAGTTACATTTGAAAATTTTGTTCTAGGACATTTTGTTTGAACGCAATCATCAAACTTAATTAAAAAAGTCATTTAAGCCTTTTCACAGTGAGATCTATGCGATATGGCCGAGAAATGTAATTTTGATGTTAACTCCCAAACCGCTGCGCAGAAGTCAACCAAACTTCACCCAATCGTGTATTGTATCACAATCTAGTAGTTACATTTGAAAATTTTGTTCTAGGAAATTTTGTTTGAGCGCAATCATCAAACTTAATTAAAAAAGTCATTTAAGCCTTTTCACAGTGAGATCAATGCGATATGGCCGAGAAATGTAATTTTGATGTTAACTCCCAAACCGCTGCGCAGAAGTCAACCAAACTTCACCCATTAGTGTATTTTATCACAATCTAGTAGTTACATGTGGAAATTTGGTTCTAGGACATTTGATTTGAGCGCAATCCTCAAACTTAGGTCAAAAAAGCCATTTAAGCCTTTTCACAGTGAGATCTATGCGATATGGCCGAGAAATGTAATTTTGATGTTAACTCCCAAACCGCTGCGCAGAAGTCAACCAAACTTCACCCAATAGTGTATTGTATCACAATCTAGTAGTTACATTTGAAAATTTTGTTCTAGGACATTTTGTTTGAACGCAATCATCAAACTTAATTAAAAAAGTCATTTAAGCCTTTTCACAGTGAGATCTATGCGATATGGCCGAGAAATGTAATTTTGATGTTAACTCCCAAACCGCTGCGCAGAAGTCAACCAAACTTCACCCATTAGTGTATTGTATCACAATCTAGTAGTTACATGTGGAAATTTGGTTATAGGACATTTGATTTGAGCGCAATCCTCAAACTTAGGTCAAAAAAGCCATTTAAGCCTTTTCACAGTGAGATCTATGCGATATGGCCGAGAAATGTAATTTTGATGTTAACTCCCAAACCGCTGCGCAGAAGTCAACCAAACTTCACCCAATAGTGTATTGTATCACAATCTAGTAGTTACATTTGAAAATTTTGTTCTAGGAAATTTTGTTTGAGCGCAATCATCAAACTTAATTAAAAAAGTCATTTAAGCCTTTTCACAGTGAGATCTATGCGATATGGCCGAGAAATGTAATTTTGATGTTAACTCCCAAACCGCTGCGCAGAAGTCAACCAAACTTCACCCATTAGTGTATTTTATCACAATCTAGTAGTTACATGTGGAAATTTGGTTCTAGGACATTTGATTTGAGCGCAATCCTCAAACTTAGGTCAAAAAAGCCATTTAAGCCTTTTCACAGTGAGATCTATGCGATATGGCCGAGAAATGTAATTTTGATGTTCACTCCCAAACCGCTGCGCAGAAGTCAACCAAACTTCACCCATTAGTGTATTGTATCACAATCTAGTAGTTACATGTGGAAATTTGGTTATAGGACATTTGATTTGAGCGCAATCCTCAAACTTAGGTCAAAAAAGCCATTTAAGCCTTTTCACAGTGAGATCTATGCGATATGGCCGAGAAATGTAATTTTGATGTTAACTCCCAAACCGCTGCGCAGAAGTCAACCAAACTTCACCCAATAGTGTATTGTATCACAATCTAGTAGTTACATTTGAAAATTTTGTTCTAGGACATTTTGTTTGAACGCAATCATCAAACTTAATTAAAAAAAGTCATTTAAGCCTTTTCACAGTGAGATCTATGCGATATGGCCGAGAAATGTAATTTTGATGTTAACTCCCAAACCGCTGCGCAGAAGTCAACCAAACTTCACCCAATAGTGTATTGTATCACAATCTAGTAGTTACATTTGAAAATTTTGTTCTAGGAAATTTTGTTTGAGCGCAATCATCAAACTTAATTAAAAAAGTCATTTAAGCCTTTTCACAGTGAGATCTATGCGATATGGCCGAGAAATGTAATTTTGATGTTAACTCCCAAACCGCTGCGCAGAAGTCAACCAAACTTCACCCATTAGTGTATTTTATCACAATCTAGTAGTTACATGTGGAAATTTGGTTCTAGGACATTTGATTTGAGCGCAATCCTCAAACTTAGGTCAAAAAAGCCATTTAAGCCTTTTCACAGTGAGATCTATGCGATATGGCCGAGAAATGTAATTTTGATGTTAACTCCCAAACCGCTGCGCAGAAGTCAACCAAACTTCACCCAATAGTGTATTGTATCACAATCTAGTAGTTACATTTAAAAATTTTGTTCTAGGACATTTTGTTTGAACGCAATCATCAAACTTAATTAAAAAAGTCATTTAAGCCTTTTCACAGTGAGATCTATGCGATATGGCCGAGAAATGTAATTTTGATGTTAACTCCCAAACCGCTGCGCAGAAGTCAACCAAACTTCACCCATTAGTGTATTGTATCACAATCTAGTAGTTACATGTGGAAATTTGGTTATAGGACATTTGATTTGAGCGCAATCCTCAAACTTAGGTCAAAAAAGCCATTTAAGCCTTTTCACAGTGAGATCTATGCGATATGGCCGAGAAATGTAATTTTGATGTTAACTCCCAAACCGCTGCGCAGAAGTCAACCAAACTTCACCCAATAGTGTATTGTATCACAATCTAGTAGTTACATTTGAAAATTTTGTTCTAGGACATTTTGTTTGAACGCAATCATCAAACTTAATTAAAAAAGTCATTTAAGCCTTTTCACAGTGAGATCTATGCGATATGGCCGAGAAATGTAATTTTGATGTTAACTCCCAAACCGCTGCGCAGAAGTCAACCAAACTTCACCCAATCGTGTATTGTATCACAATCTAGTAGTTACATTTGAAAATTTTGTTCTAGGAAATTTTGTTTGAGCGCAATCATCAAACTTAATTAAAAAAGTCATTTAAGCCTTTTCACAGTGAGATCAATGCGATATGGCCGAGAAATGTAATTTTGATGTTAACTCCCAAACCGCTGCGCAGAAGTCAACCAAACTTCACCCATTAGTGTATTTTATCACAATCTAGTAGTTACATGTGGAAATTTGGTTCTAGGACATTTGATTTGAGCGCAATCCTCAAACTTAGGTCAAAAAAGCCATTTAAGCCTTTTCACAGTGAGATCTATGCGATATGGCCGAGAAATGTAATTTTGATGTTAACTCCCAAACCGCTGCGCAGAAGTCAACCAAACTTCACCCAATAGTGTATTGTATCACAATCTAGTAGTTACATTTGAAAATTTTGTTCTAGGACATTTTGTTTGAACGCAATCATCAAACTTAATTAAAAAAGTCATTTAAGCCTTTTCACAGTGAGATCTATGCGATATGGCCGAGAAATGTAATTTTGATGTTAACTCCCAAACCGCTGCGCAGAAGTCAACCAAACTTCACCCATTAGTGTATTGTATCACAATCTAGTAGTTACATGTGGAAATTTGGTTATAGGACATTTGATTTGAGCGCAATCCTCAAACTTAGGTCAAAAAAGCCATTTAAGCCTTTTCACAGTGAGATCTATGCGATATGGCCGAGAAATGTAATTTTGATGTTAACTCCCAAACCGCTGCGCAGAAGTCAACCAAACTTCACCCAATAGTGTATTGTATCACAATCTAGTAGTTACATTTGAAAATTTTGTTCTAGGAAATTTTGTTTGAGCGCAATCATCAAACTTAATTAAAAAAGTCATTTAAGCCTTTTCACAGTGAGATCTATGCGATATGGCCGAGAAATGTAATTTTGATGTTAACTCCCAAACCGCTGCGCAGAAGTCAACCAAACTTCACCCATTAGTGTATTTTATCACAATCTAGTAGTTACATGTGGAAATTTGGTTCTAGGACATTTGATTTGAGCGCAATCCTCAAACTTAGGTCAAAAAAGCCATTTAAGCCTTTTCACAGTGAGATCTATGCGATATGGCCGAGAAATGTAATTTTGATGTTCACTCCCAAACCGCTGCGCAGAAGTCAACCAAACTTCACCCATTAGTGTATTGTATCACAATCTAGTAGTTACATGTGGAAATTTGGTTATAGGACATTTGATTTGAGCGCAATCCTCAAACTTAGGTCAAAAAAGCCATTTAAGCCTTTTCACAGTGAGATCTATGCGATATGGCCGAGAAATGTAATTTTGATGTTAACTCCCAAACCGCTGCGCAGAAGTCAACCAAACTTCACCCAATAGTGTATTGTATCACAATCTAGTAGTTACATTTGAAAATTTTGTTCTAGGACATTTTGTTTGAACGCAATCATCAAACTTAATTAAAAAAAGTCATTTAAGCCTTTTCACAGTGAGATCTATGCGATATGGCCGAGAAATGTAATTTTGATGTTAACTCCCAAACCGCTGCGCAGAAGTCAACCAAACTTCACCCAATAGTGTATTGTATCACAATCTAGTAGTTACATTTGAAAATTTTGTTCTAGGAAATTTTGTTTGAGCGCAATCATCAAACTTAATTAAAAAAGTCATTTAAGCCTTTTCACAGTGAGATCTATGCGATATGGCCGAGAAATGTAATTTTGATGTTAACTCCCAAACCGCTGCGCAGAAGTCAACCAAACTTCACCCATTAGTGTATTTTATCACAATCTAGTAGTTACATGTGGAAATTTGGTTCTAGGACATTTGATTTGAGCGCAATCCTCAAACTTAGGTCAAAAAAGCCATTTAAGCCTTTTCACAGTGAGATCTATGCGATATGGCCGAGAAATGTAATTTTGATGTTAACTCCCAAACCGCTGCGCAGAAGTCAACCAAACTTCACCCAATAGTGTATTGTATCACAATCTAGTAGTTACATTTAAAAATTTTGTTCTAGGACATTTTGTTTGAACGCAATCATCAAACTTAATTAAAAAAGTCATTTAAGCCTTTTCACAGTGAGATCTATGCGATATGGCCGAGAAATGTAATTTTGATGTTAACTCCCAAACCGCTGCGCAGAAGTCAACCAAACTTCACCCATTAGTGTATTGTATCACAATCTAGTAGTTACATGTGGAAATTTGGTTATAGGACATTTGATTTGAGCGCAATCCTCAAACTTAGGTCAAAAAAGCCATTTAAGCCTTTTCACAGTGAGATCTATGCGATATGGCCGAGAAATGTAATTTTGATGTTAACTCCCAAACCGCTGCGCAGAAGTCAACCAAACTTCACCCAATAGTGTATTGTATCACAATCTAGTAGTTACATTTGAAAATTTTGTTCTAGGAAATTTTGTTTGAGCGCAATCATCAAACTTAATTAAAAAAGTCATTTAAGCCTTTTCACAGTGAGATCTATGCGATATGGCCGAGAAATGTAATTTTGATGTTAACTCCCAAACCGCTGCGCAGAAGTCAACCAAACTTCACCCATTAGTGTATTTTATCACAATCTAGTAGTTACATGTGGAAATTTGGTTCTAGGACATTTGATTTGAGCGCAATCCTCAAACTTAGGTCAAAAAAGCCATTAAAGCCTTTTCACAGTGAGATCTATGCGATATGGCCGAGAAATGTAATTTTGATGTTAACTCCCAAACCGCTGCGCAGAAGTCAACCAAACTTCACCCAATAGTGTATTGTATCACATTCTAGTAGTTACATTTGAAAATTTCGTTCTAGGACATTTGGTTTGAGCGCAATCCTCAAACTTAGGTCAAAAAAGCCATTTAAGCCTTTTCACAGTGAGATCTATGCGATATGGCCGAGAAATGTAATTTTGATGTTCACTCCCAAACCGCTGCGCAGAAGTCAACCAAACTTCACCCAATAGTGTATTGTATCACAATCTAGTAGTTACATTTGAAAATTTTGTTCTAGGACATTTTGTTTGAACGCAATCATCAAACTTAATTAAAAAAGTCATTTAAGCCTTTTCACAGTGAGATCTATGCGATATGGCCGAGAAATGTAATTTTGATGTTAACTCCCAAACCGCTGCGCAGAAGTCAACCAAACTTCACCCAATTGTGTATTGTATCACAATCTAGTAGTTACATTTGAAAATTTTGTTCTAGGACATTTTGTTTGAGCGCAATCCTCAAACTTAGGTCAAAAAAGCCATTTAAGCCTTTTCACAGTGAGATCTATGCGATATGGCCGAGAAATGTAATTTTGATGTTAACTCCCAAACCGCTGCGCAGAAGTCAACCAAACTTCACCCATTAGTGTATTGTATCACAATCTAGTAGTTACATGTGGAAATTTGGTTATAGGACATTTGATTTGAGCGCAATCCTCAAACTTAGGTCAAAAAAGCCATTTAAGCCTTTTCACAGTGAGATCTATGCGATATGGCCGAGAAATGTAATTTTGATGTTAACTCCCAAACCGCTGCGCAGAAGTCAACCAAACTTCACCCAATAGTGTATTGTATCACATTCTAGTAGTTACATTTTAAAATTTCGTTCAAGGACATTTGGTTTGAGCGCAATTATTAAACTTAGGTCAAAAAAGCCATTTAAGCCTTTTCACAGTGAGATATATGCGATATGGCCGAGAAATGTAATTTTGATGTTAACTCCCAAACCGCTGCGCAGAAGTAAACCAAACTTCACCCATTAGTGTATTGTATCACAATCTAGTAGTTACATGTGGAAATTTGGTTCTAGGACATTTGATTTGAGCGCAATCCTCAAACTTAGGTCAAAAAAGCCATTTAAGCCTTTTCACAGTGAGATCTATGCGATATGGCCGAGAAATGTAATTTTGATGTTAACTCCCAAACCGCTGCGCAGAAGTAAACCAAACTTCACCCATTAGTGTATTGTATCACAATCTAGTAGTTACATGTGGAAATTTGGTTCTAGGACATTTGATTTTAGCGCAATCCTCAAACTTAGGTCAAAAAAGCCATTTAAGCCTTTTCACAGTGAGATCTATGCGATATGGCCGAGAAATGTAATTTTGATGTTAACTCCCAAACCGCTGCGCAGAAGTCAACCAAACTTCACCCAATAGTGTATTGTATCACAATCTAGTAGTTACATTTGAAAATTTTGTTCTAGGAAATTTTGTTTGAGCGCAATCATCAAACTTAATTAAAAAAGTCATTTAAGCCTTTTCACAGTGAGATCTATGCGATATGGCCGAGAAATGTAATTTTGATGTTAACTCCCAAACCGCTGCGCAGAAGTCAACCAAACTTCACCCATTAGTGTATTTTATCACAATCTAGTAGTTACATGTGGAAATTTGGTTCTAGGACATTTGATTTGAGCGCAATCCTCAAACTTAGGTCAAAAAAGCCATTTAAGCCTTTTCACAGTGAGATCTATGCGATATGGCCGAGAAATGTAATTTTGATGTTCACTCCCAAACCGCTGCGCAGAAGTCAACCAAACTTCACCCATTAGTGTATTGTATCACAATCTAGTAGTTACATGTGGAAATTTGGTTATAGGACATTTGATTTGAGCGCAATCCTCAAACTTAGGTCAAAAAAGCCATTTAAGCCTTTTCACAGTGAGATCTATGCGATATGGCCGAGAAATGTAATTTTGATGTTAACTCCCAAACCGCTGCGCAGAAGTCAACCAAACTTCACCCAATAGTGTATTGTATCACAATCTAGTAGTTACATTTGAAAATTTTGTTCTAGGACATTTTGTTTGAACGCAATCATCAAACTTAATTAAAAAAGTCATTTAAGCCTTTTCACAGTGAGATCTATGCGATATGGCCGAGAAATGTAATTTTGATGTTAACTCCCAAACCGCTGCGCAGAAGTCAACCAAACTTCACCCAATAGTGTATTGTATCACAATCTAGTAGTTACATTTGAAAATTTTGTTCTAGGAAATTTTGTTTGAGCGCAATCATCAAACTTAATTAAAAAAGTCATTTAAGCCTTTTCACAGTGAGATCTATGCGATATGGCCGAGAAATGTAATTTTGATGTTAACTCCCAAACCGCTGCGCAGAAGTCAACCAAACTTCACCCATTAGTGTATTTTATCACAATCTAGTAGTTACATGTGGAAATTTGGTTCTAGGACATTTGATTTGAGCGCAATCCTCAAACTTAGGTCAAAAAAGCCATTTAAGCCTTTTCACAGTGAGATCTATGCGATATGGCCGAGAAATGTAATTTTGATGTTAACTCCCAAACCGCTGCGCAGAAGTCAACCAAACTTCACCCAATAGTGTATTGTATCACATTCTAGTAGTTACATTTGAAAATTTCGTTCTAGGACATTTGGTTTGAGCGCAATCCTCAAACTTAGGTCAAAAAAGCCATTTAAGCCTTTTCACAGTGAGATCTATGCGATATGGCCGAGAAATGTAATTTTGATGTTAACTCCCAAACCGCTGCGCAGAAGTCAACCAAACTTCACCCATTAGTGTATTGTATCACAATCTAGTAGTTACATGTGGAAATTTGGTTCTAGGACATTTGATTTGAGCGCAATCCTCAAACTTAGGTCAAAAAAGCCATTTAAGCCTTTTCACAGTGAGATCTATGCGATATGGCCGAGAAATGTAATTTTGATGTTAACTCCCAAACCGCTGCGCAGAAGTCAACCAAACTTCACCCAATAGTGTATTGTATCACAATCTAGTAGTTACATTTGAAAATTTTGTTCTAGGACATTTTGTTTGAACGCAATCATCAAACTTAATTAAAAAAGTCATTTAAGCCTTTTCACAGTGAGATCTATGCGATATGGCCGAGAAATGTAATTTTGATGTTAACTCCCAAACCGCTGCGCAGAAGTCAACCAAACTTCACCCATTAGTGTATTTTATCACAATCTAGTAGTTACATGTGGAAATTTGGTTCTAGGACATTTGATTTGAGCGCAATCCTCAAACTTAGGTCAAAAAAGCCATTTAAGCCTTTTCACAGTGAGATCTATGCGATATGGCCGAGAAATGTAATTTTGATGTTAACTCCCAAACCGCTGCGCAGAAGTCAACCAAACTTCACCCAATAGTGTATTGTATCACAATCTAGTAGTTACATTTGAAAATTTTGTTCTAGGACATTTTGTTTGAACGCAATCATCAAACTTAATTAAAAAAGTCATTTAAGCCTTTTCACAGTGAGATCTATGCGATATGGCCGAGAAATGTAATTTTGATGTTAACTCCCAAACCGCTGCGCAGAAGTCAACCAAACTTCACCCATTAGTGTATTGTATCACAATCTAGTAGTTAGATGTGGAAATTTGGTTATAGGACATTTGATTTGAGCGCAATCCTCAAACTTAGGTCAAAAAAGCCATTTAAGCCTTTTCACAGTGAGATCTATGCGATATGGCCGAGAAATGTAATTTTGATGTTAACTCCCAAACCGCTGCGCAGAAGTCAACCAAACTTCACCCAATAGTGTATTGTATCACATTCTAGTAGTTACATTTGAAAATTTCGTTCTAGGACATTTGGTTTGAGCGCAATCCTCAAACTTAGGTCAAAAAAGCCATTTAAGCCTTTTCACAGTGAGATCTATGCGATATGGCCGAGAAATGTAATTTTGATGTTAACTCCCAAACCGCTGCGCAGAAGTCAACCAAACTTCACCCAATAGTGTATTGTATCACAATCTAGTAGTTACATTTGAAAATTTTGTTTTATGAAATTTTGTTTGAGCGCAATCATCAAACTTAATTAAAAAAGTCATTTAAGCCTTTTCACAGTGAGATATATGCGATATGGCCGAGAAATGTAATTTTGATGTTCACTCCCAAACCGCTGCGCAGAAGACAACCAAACTTCACCCATTAGTGTATTGTATCACAATCTAGTAGTTACATGTGGAAATTTGGTTATAGGACATTTGATTTGAGCGCAATCCTCAAACTTAGGTCAAAAAAGCCATTTAAGCCTTTTCACAGTGAGATCTATGCGATATGGCCGAGAAATGTAATTTTGATGTTAACTCCCAAACCGCTGCGCAGAAGTCAACCAAACTTCACCCAATAGTGTATTGTATCACAATCTAGTAGTTACATTTGAAAATTTTGTTCTAGGACATTTTGTTTGAACGCAATCATCAAACTTAATTAAAAAAGTCATTTAAGCCTTTTCACAGTGAGATCTATGCGATATGGCCGAGAAATGTAATTTTGATGTTAACTCCCAAACCGCTGCGCAGAAGTCAACCAAAATTCACCCAATCGTGTATTGTATCACAATCTAGTAGTTACATTTGAAAATTTTGTTCTAGGAAATTTTGTTTGAGCGCAATCATCAAACTTAATTAAAAAAGTCATTTAAGCCTTTTCACAGTGAGATCTATGCGATATGGCCGAGAAATGTAATTTTGATGTTAACTCCCAAACCGCTGCGCAGAAGTCAACCAAACTTCACCCATTAGTGTATTTTATCACAATCTAGTAGTTACATGTGGAAATTTGGTTCTAGGACATTTGATTTGAGCGCAATCCTCAAACTTAGGTCAAAAAAGCCATTTAAGCCTTTTCACAGTGAGATCTATGCGATATGGCCGAGAAATGTAATTTTGATGTTAACTCCCAAACCGCTGCGCAGAAGTCAACCAAACTTCACCCAATAGTGTATTGTATCACAATCTAGTAGTTACATTTGAAAATTTTGTTCTAGGACATTTTGTTTGAACGCAATCATCAAACTTAATTAAAAAAGTCATTTAAGCCTTTTCACAGTGAGATCTATGCGATATGGCCGAGAAATGTAATTTTGATGTTAACTCCCAAACCGCTGCGCAGAAGTAAACCAAACTTCACCCATTAGTGTATTGTATCACAATCTAGTAGTTACATGTGGAAATTTGGTTATAGGACATTTGATTTGAGCGCAATCCTCAAACTTAGGTCAAAAAAGCCATTTAAGCCTTTTCACAGTGAGATCTATGCGATATGGCCGAGAAATGTAATTTTGATGTTAACTCCCAAACCGCTGCGCAGAAGTCAACCAAACTTCACCCAATAGTGTATTGTATCACAATCTAGTAGTTACATTTGAAAATTTTGTTCTAGGAAATTTTGTTTGAGCGCAATCATCAAACTTAATTAAAAAAGTCATTTAAGCCTTTTCACAGTGAGATCTATGCGATATGGCCGAGAAATGTAATTTTGATGTTAACTCCCAAACCGCTGCGCAGAAGTCAACCAAACTTCACCCATTAGTGTATTTTATCACAATCTAGTAGTTACATGTGGAAATTTGGTTCTAGGACATTTGATTTGAGCGCAATCCTCAAACTTAGGTCAAAAAAGCCATTTAAGCCTTTTCACAGTGAGATCTATGCGATATGGCCGAGAAATGTAATTTTGATGTTCACTCCCAAACCGCTGCGCAGAAGTCAACCAAACTTCACCCATTAGTGTATTGTATCACAATCTAGTAGTTACATGTGGAAATTTGGTTATAGGACATTTGATTTGAGCGTAATCCTCAAACTTAGGTCAAAAAAGCCATTTAAGCCTTTTCACAGTGAGATCTATGCGATATGGCCGAGAAATGTAATTTTGATGTTAACTCCCAAACCGCTGCGCAGAAGTCAACCAAACTTCACCCAATAGTGTATTGTATCACAATCTAGTAGTTACATTTGAAAATTTTGTTCTAGGACATTTTGTTTGAACGCAATCATCAAACTTAATTAAAAAAAGTCATTTAAGCCTTTTCACAGTGAGATCTATGCGATATGGCCGAGAAATGTAATTTTGATGTTAACTCCCAAACCGCTGCGCAGAAGTCAACCAAACTTCACCCAATAGTGTATTGTATCACAATCTAGTAGTTACATTTGAAAATTTTGTTCTAGGAAATTTTGTTTGAGCGCAATCATCAAACTTAATTAAAAAATCATTTAAGCCTTTTCACAGTGAGATCTATGCGATATGGCCGAGAAATGTAATTTTGATGTTAACTCCCAAACCGCTGCGCAGAAGTCAACCAAACTTCACCCATTAGTGTATTTTATCACAATCTAGTAGTTAAATGTGGAAATTTGGTTCTAGGACATTTGATTTGAGCGCAATCCTCAAACTTAGGTCAAAAAAGCCATTTAAGCCTTTTCACAGTGAGATCTATGCGATATGGCCGAGAAATGTAATTTTGATGTTAACTCCCAAACCGCTGCGCAGAAGTCAACCAAACTTCACCCAATAGTGTATTGTATCACAATCTAGTAGTTACATTTAAAAATTTTGTTCTAGGACATTTTGTTTGAACGCAATCATCAAACTTAATTAAAAAAGTCATTTAAGCCTTTTCACAGTGAGATCTATGCGATATGGCCGAGAAATGTAATTTTGATGTTAACTCCCAAACCGCTGCGCAGAAGTCAACCAAACTTCACCCATTAGTGTATTGTATCACAATCTAGTAGTTACATGTGGAAATTTGGTTATAGGACATTTGATTTGAGCGCAATCCTCAAACTTAGGTCAAAAAAGCCATTTAAGCCTTTTCACAGTGAGATCTATGCGATATGGCCGAGAAATGTAATTTTGATGTTAACTCCCAAACCGCTGCGCAGAAGTCAACCAAACTTCACCCAATAGTGTATTGTATCACAATCTAGTAGTTACATTTGAAAATTTTGTTCTAGGAAATTTTGTTTGAGCGCAATCATCAAACTTAATTAAAAAAGTCATTTAAGCCTTTTCACAGTGAGATCTATGCGATATGGCCGAGAAATGTAATTTTGATGTTAACTCCCAAACCGCTGCGCAGAAGTCAACCAAACTTCACCCATTAGTGTATTTTATCACAATCTAGTAGTTACATGTGGAAATTTGGTTCTAGGACATTTGATTTGAGCGCAATCCTCAAACTTAGGTCAAAAAAGCCATTTAAGCCTTTTCACAGTGAGATCTATGCGATATGGCCGAGAAATGTAATTTTGATGTTAACTCCCAAACCGCTGCGCAGAAGTCAACCAAACTTCACCCAATAGTGTATTGTATCACATTCTAGTAGTTACATTTGAAAATTTCGTTCTAGGACATTTGGTTTGAGCGCAATCCTCAAACTTAGGTCAAAAAAGCCATTTAAGCCTTTTCACAGTGAGATCTATGCGATATGGCCGAGAAATGTAATTTTGATGTTAACTCCCAAACCGCTGCGCAGAAGTCAACCAAACTTCACCCATTAGTGTATTTTATCACAATCTAGTAGTTACATGTGGAAATTTGGTTCTAGGACATTTGATTTGAGCGCAATCCTCAAACTTAGGTCAAAAAAGCCATTTAAGCCTTTTCACAGTGAGATCTATGCGATATGGCCGAGAAATGTAATTTTGATGTTAACTCCCAAACCGCTGCGCAGAAGTCAACCAAACTTCACCCATTAGTGTATTGTATCACAATCTAGTAGTTACATGTGGAAATTTGGTTATAGGACATTTGATTTGAGCGCAATCCTCAAACTTAGGTCAAAAAAGCCATTTAAGCCTTTTCACAGTGAGATCTATGCGATATGGCCGAGAAATGTAATTTTGATGTTAACTCCCAAACCGCTGCGCAGAAGTCAACCAAACTTCACCCAATAGTGTATTGTATCACATTCTAGTAGTTACATTTTAAAATTTCGTTCAAGGACATTTGGTTTGAGCGCAATTATTAAACTTAGGTCAAAAAAGCCATTTAAGCCTTTTCACAGTGAGATATATGCGATATGGCCGAGAAATGTAATTTTGATGTTAACTCCCAAACCGCTGCGCAGAAGTAAACCAAACTTCACCCATTAGTGTATTGTATCACAATCTAGTAGTTACATGTGGAAATTTGGTTCTAGGACATTTGATTTGAGCGCAATCCTCAAACTTAGGTCAAAAAAGCCATTTAAGCCTTTTCACAGTGAGATCTATGCGATATGGCCGAGAAATGTAATTTTGATGTTAACTCCCAAACCGCTGCGCAGAAGTCAACCAAACTTCACCCAATAGTGTATTGTATCACAATCTAGTAATTACATTTGAAAATTTTGTTCTAGGAAATTTTGTTTGAGCGCAATCATCAAACTTAATTAAAAAAGTCATTTAATTCTTTTCACAGTGAGATCTATGCGATATGGCCGAGAAATGTAATTTTGATGTTAACTCCCAAACCGCTGCGCAGAAGTCAACCAAACTTCACCCATTAGTGTATTTTATAACAATCTAGTAGTTACATGTGGAAATTTGGTTCTAGGACATTTGATTTGAGCGCAATCCTCAAACTTAGGTCAAAAAAGCCATTTAAGCCTTTTCACAGTGAGATCTATGCGATATGGCCGAGAAATGTAATTTTGATGTTAACTCCCAAACCGCTGCGCAGAAGTAAACCAAACTTCACCCATTAGTGTATTGTATCACAATCTAGTAGTTACATGTGGAAATTTGGTTCTAGGACATTTGATTTTAGCGCAATCCTCAAACTTAGGTCAAAAAAGCCATTTAAGCCTTTTCACAGTGAGATCTATGCGATATGGCCGAGAAATGTAATTTTGATGTTAACTCCCAAACCGCTGCGCAGAAGTCAACCAAACTTCACCCAATAGTGTATTGTATCACAATCTAGTAATTACATTTGAAAATTTTGTTCTAGGAAATTTTGTTTGAGCGCAATCATCAAACTTAATTAAAAAAGTCATTTAATTCTTTTCACAGTGAGATCTATGCGATATGGCCGAGAAATGTAATTTTGATGTTAACTCCCAAACCGCTGCGCAGAAGTCAACCAAACTTCACCCATTAGTGTATTGTATCACAATCTAGTAGTTACATGTGGAAATTTGGTTCTAGGACATTTGATTTGAGCGCAATCCTCAAACTTAGGTCAAAAAAGCCATTTAAGCCTTTTCACAGTGAGATCTATGCGATATGGCCGAGAAATGTAATTTTGATGTTAACTCCCAAACCGCTGCGCAGAAGTAAACCAAACTTCACCCATTAGTGTATTGTATCACAATCTAGTAGTTACATGTGGAAATTTGGTTCTAGGACATTTGATTTGAGCGCAATCCTCAAACTTAGGTCAAAAAAGCCATTTAAGCCTTTTCACAGTGAGATCTATGCGATATGGCCGAGAAATGTAATTTTTATCTTAACTCCCAAACCGCTGCGCAGAAGTCAACCAAACTTCACCCAATAGTGTATTGTATCACATTCTAGTAGTTACATTTGAAAATTTCGTTCTAGGACATTTGGTTTGAGCGCAATTATTAAACTTAGGTCAAAAAAGCCATTTAAGCCTTTTCACAGTGAGATCTATGCGATATGGCCGAGAAATGTAATTTTGATGTTCACTCCCAAACCGCTGCGCAGAAGACAACCAAACTTCACCCATTAGTGTATTGTATCACAATCTAGTAGTTACATGTGGAAATTTGGTTATAGGACATTTGATTTGAGCGCAATCCTCAAACTTAGGTCAAAAAAGCCATTTAAGCCTTTTCACAGTGAGATCTATGCGATATGGCCGAGAAATGTAATTTTGATGTTAACTCCCAAACCGCTGCGCAGAAGTCAACCAAACTTCACCCAATAGTGTATTGTATCACAATCTAGTAGTTACATTTGAAAATTTTGTTCTAGGACATTTTGTTTGAACGCAATCATCAAACTTAATTAAAAAAGTCATTTAAGCCTTTTCACAGTGAGATCTATGCGATATGGCCGAGAAATGTAATTTTGATGTTAACTCCCAAACCGCTGCGCAGAAGTCAACCAAACTTCACCCAATAGTGTATTTTATCACAATCTAGTAGTTACATGTGGAAATTTGGTTCTAGGACATTTGATTTGAGCGCAATCCTCAAACTTAGGTCAAAAAAGCCATTTAAGCCTTTTCACAGTGAGATCTATGCGATATGGCCGAGAAATGTAATTTTGATGTTAACTCCCAAACCGCTGCGCAGAAGTCAACCAAACTTCACCCAATAGTGTATTGTATCACAATCTAGTAGTTACATTTGAAAATTTTGTTCTAGGACATTTTGTTTGAACGCAATCATCAAACTTAATTAAAAAAAGTCATTTAAGCCTTTTCACAGTGAGATCTATGCGATATGGCCGAGAAATGTAATTTTGATGTTAACTCCCAAACCGCTGCGCAGAAGTCAACCAAACTTCACCCAATAGTGTATTGTATCACAATCTAGTAGTTACATTTGAAAATTTTGTTCTAGGAAATTTTGTTTGAGCGCAATCATCAAACTTAATTAAAAAAGTCATTTAAGCCTTTTCACAGTGAGATCTATGCGATATGGCCGAGAAATGTAATTTTGATGTTAACTCCCAAACCGCTGCGCAGAAGTCAACCAAACTTCACCCATTAGTGTATTTTATCACAATCTAGTAGTTACATGTGGAAATTTGGTTCTAGGACATTTGATTTGAGCGCAATCCTCAAACTTAGGGTTAAAAAGCCATTTAAGCCTTTTCACAGTGAGATCTATGCGATATGGCCGAGAAATGTAATTTTGATGTTAACTCCCAAACCGCTGCGCAGAAGTCAACCAAACTTCACCCAATAGTGTATTGTATCACAATCTAGTAGTTACATTTAAAAATTTTGTTCTAGGACATTTTGTTTGAACGCAATCATCAAACTTAATTAAAAAAGTCATTTAAGCCTTTTCACAGTGAGATCTATGCGATATGGCCGAGAAATGTAATTTTGATGTTAACTCCCAAACCGCTGCGCAGAAGTCAACCAAACTTCACCCATTAGTGTATTGTATCACAATCTAGTAGTTACATGTGGAAATTTGGTTATAGGACATTTGATTTGAGCGCAATCCTCAAACTTAGGTCAAAAAAGCCATTTAAGCCTTTTCACAGTGAGATCTATGCGATATGGCCGAGAAATGTAATTTTGATGTTAACTCCCAAACCGCTGCGCAGAAGTCAACCAAACTTCACCCAATAGTGTATTGTATCACAATCTAGTAGTTACATTTGAAAATTTTGTTCTAGGACATTTTGTTTGAACGCAATCATCAAACTTAATTAAAAAAGTCATTTAAGCCTTTTCACAGTGAGATCTATGCGATATGGCCGAGAAATGTAATTTTGATGTTAACTCCCAAACCGCTGCGCAGAAGTCAACCAAACTTCACCCAATCGTGTATTGTATCACAATCTAGTAGTTACATTTGAAAATTTTGTTCTAGGAAATTTTGTTTGAGCGCAATCATCAAACTTAATTAAAAAAGTCATTTAAGCCTTTTCACAGTGAGATCAATGCGATATGGCCGAGAAATGTAATTTTGATGTTAACTCCCAAACCGCTGCGCAGAAGTCAACCAAACTTCACCCATTAGTGTATTTTATCACAATCTAGTAGTTACATGTGGAAATTTGGTTCTAGGACATTTGATTTGAGCGCAATCCTCAAACTTAGGTCAAAAAAGCCATTTAAGCCTTTTCACAGTGAGATCTATGCGATATGGCCGAGAAATGTAATTTTGATGTTAACTCCCAAACCGCTGCGCAGAAGTCAACCAAACTTCACCCAATAGTGTATTGTATCACAATCTAGTAGTTACATTTGAAAATTTTGTTCTAGGACATTTTGTTTGAACGCAATCATCAAACTTAATTAAAAAAGTCATTTAAGCCTTTTCACAGTGAGATCTATGCGATATGGCCGAGAAATGTAATTTTGATGTTAACTCCCAAACCGCTGCGCAGAAGTCAACCAAACTTCACCCATTAGTGTATTGTATCACAATCTAGTAGTTACATGTGGAAATTTGGTTATAGGACATTTGATTTGAGCGCAATCCTCAAACTTAGGTCAAAAAAGCCATTTAAGCCTTTTCACAGTGAGATCTATGCGATATGGCCGAGAAATGTAATTTTGATGTTAACTCCCAAACCGCTGCGCAGAAGTCAACCAAACTTCACCCAATAGTGTATTGTATCACAATCTAGTAGTTACATTTGAAAATTTTGTTCTAGGAAATTTTGTTTGAGCGCAATCATCAAACTTAATTAAAAAAGTCATTTAAGCCTTTTCACAGTGAGATCTATGCGATATGGCCGAGAAATGTAATTTTGATGTTAACTCCCAAACCGCTGCGCAGAAGTCAACCAAACTTCACCCATTAGTGTATTTTATCACAATCTAGTAGTTACATGTGGAAATTTGGTTCTAGGACATTTGATTTGAGCGCAATCCTCAAACTTAGGTCAAAAAAGCCATTTAAGCCTTTTCACAGTGAGATCTATGCGATATGGCCGAGAAATGTAATTTTGATGTTCACTCCCAAACCGCTGCGCAGAAGTCAACCAAACTTCACCCATTAGTGTATTGTATCACAATCTAGTAGTTACATGTGGAAATTTGGTTATAGGACATTTGATTTGAGCGCAATCCTCAAACTTAGGTCAAAAAAGCCATTTAAGCCTTTTCACAGTGAGATCTATGCGATATGGCCGAGAAATGTAATTTTGATGTTAACTCCCAAACCGCTGCGCAGAAGTCAACCAAACTTCACCCAATAGTGTATTGTATCACAATCTAGTAGTTACATTTGAAAATTTTGTTCTAGGACATTTTGTTTGAACGCAATCATCAAACTTAATTAAAAAAAGTCATTTAAGCCTTTTCACAGTGAGATCTATGCGATATGGCCGAGAAATGTAATTTTGATGTTAACTCCCAAACCGCTGCGCAGAAGTCAACCAAACTTCACCCAATAGTGTATTGTATCACAATCTAGTAGTTACATTTGAAAATTTTGTTCTAGGACATTTTGTTTGAACGCAATCATCAAACTTAATTAAAAAAAGTCATTTAAGCCTTTTCACAGTGAGATCTATGCGATATGGCCGAGAAATGTAATTTTGATGTTAACTCCCAAACCGCTGCGCAGAAGTCAACCAAACTTCACCCAATAGTGTATTGTATCACAATCTAGTAGTTACATTTGAAAATTTTGTTCTAGGAAATTTTGTTTGAGCGCAATCATCAAACTTAATTAAAAAAGTCATTTAAGCCTTTTCACAGTGAGATCTATGCGATATGGCCGAGAAATGTAATTTTGATGTTAACTCCCAAACCGCTGCGCAGAAGTCAACCAAACTTCACCCATTAGTGTATTGTATCACAATCTAGTAGTTACATGTGGAAATTTGGTTCTAGGACATTTGATTTGAGCGCAATCCTCAAACTTAGGTCAAAAAAGCCATTTAAGCCTTTTCACAGTGAGATCTATGCGATATGGCCGAGAAATGTAATTTTGATGTTAACTCCCAAACCGCTGCGCAGAAGTCAACCAAACTTCACCCAATAGTGTATTGTATCACAATCTAGTAGTTACATTTAAAAATTTTGTTCTAGGACATTTTGTTTGAACGCAATCATCAAACTTAATTAAAAAAGTCATTTAAGCCTTTTCACAGTGAGATCTATGCGATATGGCCGAGAAATGTAATTTTGATGTTAACTCCCAAACCGCTGCGCAGAAGTCAACCAAACTTCACCCATTAGTGTATTGTATCACAATCTAGTAGTTACATGTGGAAATTTGGTTATAGGACATTTGATTTGAGCGCAATCCTCAAACTTAGGTCAAAAAAGCCATTTAAGCCTTTTCACAGTGAGATCTATGCGATATGGCCGAGAAATGTAATTTTGATGTTAACTCCCAAACCGCTGCGCAGAAGTCAACCAAACTTCACCCAATCGTGTATTGTATCACAATCTAGTAGTTACATTTGAAAATTTTGTTCTAGGAAATTTTGTTTGAGCGCAATCATCAAACTTAATTAAAAAAGTCATTTAAGCCTTTTCACAGTGAGATCAATGCGATATGGCCGAGAAATGTAATTTTGATGTTAACTCCCAAACCGCTGCGCAGAAGTCAACCAAACTTCACCCATTAGTGTATTTTATCACAATCTAGTAGTTACATGTGGAAATTTGGTTCTAGGACATTTGATTTGAGCGCAATCCTCAAACTTAGGTCAAAAAAGCCATTTAAGCCTTTTCACAGTGAGATCTATGCGATATGGCCGAGAAATGTAATTTTGATGTTAACTCCCAAACCGCTGCGCAGAAGTCAACCAAACTTCACCCAATAGTGTATTGTATCACAATCTAGTAGTTACATTTGAAAATTTTGTTCTAGGACATTTTGTTTGAACGCAATCATCAAACTTAATTAAAAAAGTCATTTAAGCCTTTTCACAGTGAGATCTATGCGATATGGCCGAGAAATGTAATTTTGATGTTAACTCCCAAACCGCTGCGCAGAAGTCAACCAAACTTCACCCATTAGTGTATTGTATCACAATCTAGTAGTTACATGTGGAAATTTGGTTATAGGACATTTGATTTGAGCGCAATCCTCAAACTTAGGTCAAAAAAGCCATTTAAGCCTTTTCACAGTGAGATCTATGCGATATGGCCGAGAAATGTAATTTTGATGTTAACTCCCAAACCGCTGCGCAGAAGTCAACCAAACTTCACCCAATAGTGTATTGTATCACAATCTAGTAGTTACATTTGAAAATTTTGTTCTAGGAAATTTTGTTTGAGCGCAATCATCAAACTTAATTAAAAAAGTCATTTAAGCCTTTTCACAGTGAGATCTATGCGATATGGCCGAGAAATGTAATTTTGATGTTAACTCCCAAACCGCTGCGCAGAAGTCAACCAAACTTCACCCATTAGTGTATTTTATCACAATCTAGTAGTTACATGTGGAAATTTGGTTCTAGGACATTTGATTTGAGCGCAATCCTCAAACTTAGGTCAAAAAAGCCATTTAAGCCTTTTCACAGTGAGATCTATGCGATATGGCCGAGAAATGTAATTTTGATGTTCACTCCCAAACCGCTGCGCAGAAGTCAACCAAACTTCACCCATTAGTGTATTGTATCACAATCTAGTAGTTACATGTGGAAATTTGGTTATAGGACATTTGATTTGAGCGCAATCCTCAAACTTAGGTCAAAAAAGCCATTTAAGCCTTTTCACAGTGAGATCTATGCGATATGGCCGAGAAATGTAATTTTGATGTTAACTCCCAAACCGCTGCGCAGAAGTCAACCAAACTTCACCCAATAGTGTATTGTATCACAATCTAGTAGTTACATTTGAAAATTTTGTTCTAGGACATTTTGTTTGAACGCAATCATCAAACTTAATTAAAAAAAGTCATTTAAGCCTTTTCACAGTGAGATCTATGCGATATGGCCGAGAAATGTAATTTTGATGTTAACTCCCAAACCGCTGCGCAGAAGTCAACCAAACTTCACACAATAGTGTATTGTATCACAATCTAGTAGTTACATTTGAAAATTTTGTTCTAGGAAATTTTGTTTGAGCGCAATCATCAAACTTAATTAAAAAAGTCATTTAAGCCTTTTCACAGTGAGATCTATGCGATATGGCCGAGAAATGTAATTTTGATGTTAACTCCCAAACCGCTGCGCAGAAGTCAACCAAACTTCACCCATTAGTGTATTTTATCACAATCTAGTAGTTACATGTGGAAATTTGGTTCTAGGACATTTGATTTGAGCGCAATCCTCAAACTTAGGTCAAAAAAGCCATTTAAGCCTTTTCACAGTGAGATCTATGCGATATGGCCGAGAAATGTAATTTTGATGTTAACTCCCAAACCGCTGCGCAGAAGTCAACCAAACTTCACCCAATAGTGTATTGTATCACAATCTAGTAGTTACATTTAAAAATTTTGTTCTAGGACATTTTGTTTGAACGCAATCATCAAACTTAATTAAAAAAGTCATTTAAGCCTTTTCACAGTGAGATCTATGCGATATGGCCGAGAAATGTAATTTTGATGTTAACTCCCAAACCGCTGCGCAGAAGTCAACCAAACTTCACCCATTAGTGTATTGTATCACAATCTAGTAGTTACATGTGGAAATTTGGTTATAGGACATTTGATTTGAGCGCAATCCTCAAACTTAGGTCAAAAAAGCCATTTAAGCCTTTTCACAGTGAGATCTATGCGATATGGCCGAGAAATGTAATTTTGATGTTAACTCCCAAACCGCTGCGCAGAAGTCAACCAAACTTCACCCAATAGTGTATTGTATCACAATCTAGTAGTTACATTTGAAAATTTTGTTCTAGGAAATTTTGTTTGAGCGCAATCATCAAACTTAATTAAAAAAGTCATTTAAGCCTTTTCACAGTGAGATCTATGCGATATGGCCGAGAAATGTAATTTTGATGTTAACTCCCAAACCGCTGCGCAGAAGTCAACCAAACTTCACCCATTAGTGTATTTTATCACAATCTAGTAGTTACATGTGGAAATTTGGTTCTAGGACATTTGATTTGAGCGCAATCCTCAAACTTAGGTCAAAAAAGCCATTTAAGCCTTTTCACAGTGAGATCTATGCGATATGGCCGAGAAATGTAATTTTGATGTTAACTCCCAAACCGCTGCGCAGAAGTCAACCAAACTTCACCCAATAGTGTATTGTATCACATTCTAGTAGTTACATTTGAAAATTTCGTTCTAGGACATTTGGTTTGAGCGCAATCCTCAAACTTAGGTCAAAAAAGCCATTTAAGCCTTTTCACAGTGAGATTTATGCGATATGGCCGAGAAATGTAATTTTGATGTTAACTCCCAAACCGCTGCGCAGAAGTCAACCAAACTTCACCCAATAGTGTATTGTATCACAATCTAGTAGTTACATTTGAAAATTTTGTTCTAGGACATTTTGTTTGAACGCAATCATCAAACCTAATTAAAAAAGTCATTTAAGCCTTTTCACAGTGAGATCTATGCGATATGGCCGAGAAATGTAATTTTGATGTTAACTCCCAAACCGCTGCGCAGAAGTCAACCAAACTTCACCCAATTGTGTATTGTATCACAATCTAGTAGTTACATTTGAAAATTTTGTTCTAGGACATTTTGTTTGAGCGCAATCCTCAAACTTAGGTCAAAAAAGCCATTTAAGCCTTTTCACAGTGAGATCTATGCGATATGGCCGAGAAATGTAATTTTGATGTTAACTCCCAAACCGCTGCGCAGAAGTCAACCAAACTTCACCCATTAGTGTATTGTATCACAATCTAGTAGTTACATGTGGAAATTTGGTTATAGGACATTTGATTTGAGCGCAATCCTCAAACTTAGGTCAAAAAAGCCATTTAAGCCTTTTCACAGTGAGATCTATGCGATATGGCCGAGAAATGTAATTTTGATGTTAACTCCCAAACCGCTGCGCAGAAGTCAACCAAACTTCACCCAATAGTGTATTGTATCACATTCTAGTAGTTACATTTTAAAATTTCGTTCAAGGACATTTGGTTTGAGCGCAATTATTAAACTTAGGTCAAAAAAGCCATTTAAGCCTTTTCACAGTGAGATATATGCGATATGGCCGAGAAATGTAATTTTGATGTTAACTCCCAAACCGCTGCGCAGAAGTAAACCAAACTTCACCCATTAGTGTATTGTATCACAATCTAGTAGTTACATGTGGAAATTTGGTTCTAGGACATTTGATTTGAGCGCAATCCTCAAACTTAGGTCAAAAAAGCCATTTAAGCCTTTTCACAGTGAGATCTATGCGATATGGCCGAGAAATGTAATTTTGATCTTAACTCCCAAACCGCTGCGCAGAAGTCAACCAAACTTCACCCAATAGTGTATTGTATCACATTCTAGTAGTTACATTTGAAAATTTTGTTCTAGGACATTTGGTTTGAGCGCAATTATTAAACTTAGGTCAAAAAAGCCATTTAAGCCTTTTCACAGTGAGATCTATGCGATATGGCCGAGAAATGTAATTTTGATGTTAACTCCCAAACCGCTGCGCAGAAGTAAACCAAACTTCACCCATTAGTGTATTGTATCACAATCTAGTAGTTACAAGTGGAAATTTGGTTCTAGGACATTTGATTTTAGCGCAATCCTCAAACTTAGGTCAAAAAAGCCATTTAAGCCTTTTCACAGTGAGATCTATGCGATATGGCCGAGAAATGTAATTTTGATGTTAACTCCCAAACCGCTGCGCAGAAGTCAACCAAACTTCACCCAATAGTGTATTGTATCACAATCTAGTAATTACATTTGAAAATTTTGTTCTAGGAAATTTTGTTTGAGCGCAATCATCAAACTTAATTAAAAAAGTCATTTAATTCTTTTCACAGTGAGATCTATGCGATATGGCCAAGAAATGTAATTTTGATGTTAACTCCCAAACCGCTGCGCAGAAGTCAACCAAACTTCACCCATTAGTGTATTTTATAACAATCTAGTAGTTACATGTGGAAATTTGGTTCTAGGACATTTGATTTGAGCGCAATCCTCAAACTTAGGTCAAAAAAGCCATTTAAGCCTTTTCACAGTGAGATCTATGCGATATGGCCGAGAAATGTAATTTTGATGTTCACTCCCAAACCGCTGCGCAGAAGTCAACCAAACTTCACCCATTAGTGTATTGTATCACAATCTAGTAGTTACATGTGGAAATTTGGTTATAGGACATTTGATTTGAGCGCAATCCTCAAACTTAGGTCAAAAAAGCCATTTAAGCCTTTTCACAGTGAGATCTATGCGATATGGCCGAGAAATGTAATTTTGATGTTAACTCCCAAACCGCTGCGCAGAAGTCAACCAAACTTCACCCAATAGTGTATTGTATCACAATCTAGTAGTTACATTTGAAAATTTTGTTCTAGGACATTTTGTTTGAACGCAATCATCAAACTTAATTAAAAAAGTCATTTAAGCCTTTTCACAGTGAGATCTATGCGATATGGCCGAGAAATGTAATTTTGATGTTAACTCCCAAACCGCTGCGCAGAAGTCAACCAAACTTCACCCAATAGTGTATTGTATCACAATCTAGTAGTTACATTTGAAAATTTTGTTCTAGGAAATTTTGTTTGAGCGCAATCATCAAACTTAATTAAAAAAGTCATTTAAGCCTTTTCACAGTGAGATCTATGCGATATGGCCGAGAAATGTAATTTTGATGTTAACTCCCAAACCGCTGCGCAGAAGTCAACCAAACTTCACCCATTAGTGTATTTTATCACAATCTAGTAGTTACATGTGGAAATTTGGTTCTAGGACATTTGATTTGAGCGCAATCCTCAAACTTAGGTCAAAAAAGCCATTTAAGCCTTTTCACAGTGAGATCTATGCGATATGGCCGAGAAATGTAATTTTGATGTTAACTCCCAAACCGCTGCGCAGAAGTCAACCAAACTTCACCCAATAGTGTATTGTATCACATTCTAGTAGTTACATTTGAAAATTTCGTTCTAGGACATTTGGTTTGAGCGCAATCCTCAAACTTAGGTCAAAAAAGCCATTTAAGCCTTTTCACAGTGAGATCTATGCGATATGGCCGAGAAATGTAATTTTGATGTTAACTCCCAAACCGCTGCGCAGAAGTCAACCAAACTTCACCCATTAGTGTATTGTATCACAATCTAGTAGTTACATGTGGAAATTTGGTTCTAGGACATTTGATTTGAGCGCAATCTTCAAACTTAATTAAAAAATGTAATTTAAGCCTTTTCACAGTGAGATCTATGCGATATGGCCGAGAAATGTAATTTTGATGTTAACTCCCAAACCGCTGCGCAGAAGTCAACCAAACTTCACACAATAGTGTATTTTATCACAATCTAGTAGTTACATTTGGAAATTTGGTTCTAGGACATTTGATTTGAGTGCAATCCTCAAACTTAGGTCAAAAAAGCCATTTAAGCCTTTTCACAGTGAGATCTATGCGATATGGCCGAGAAATGTAATTTTGATGTTAACTCCCAAACCGCTGCGCAGAAGTCAACCAAACTTCACCCAATAGTGTATTGTATCACAATCTAGTAGTTACATTTGAAAATTTTGTTCTAGGAAATTTTGTTTGAGCGCAATCATCAAACTTAATTAAAAAAGTCATTTAAGCCTTTTCACAGTGAGATCAATGCGATATGGCCGAGAAATGTAATTTTGATGTTAACTCCCAAACCGCTGCGCAGAAGTCAACCAAACTTCACCCATTAGTGTATTTTATCACAATCTAGTAGTTACATGTGGAAATTTGGTTCTAGGACATTTGATTTGAGCGCAATCCTCAAACTTAGGTCAAAAAAGCCATTTAAGCCTTTTCACAGTGAGATCTATGCGATATGGCCGAGAAATGTAATTTTGATGTTAACTCCCAAACCGCTGCGCAGAAGTCAACCAAACTTCACCCAATAGTGTATTGTATCACATTCTAGTAGTTACATTTGAAAATTTCGTTCTAGGACATTTGGTTTGAGCGCAATCCTCAAACTTAGGTCAAAAAAGCCATTTAAGCCTTTTCACAGTGAGATC
This sequence comes from Corythoichthys intestinalis, assembly GCF_030265065.1. Lineage (NCBI taxonomy): Eukaryota > Metazoa > Chordata > Actinopteri > Syngnathiformes > Syngnathidae > Corythoichthys > Corythoichthys intestinalis. The sequence goes on along the minus strand of NW_026651610.1, from coordinate 29,547 downwards.
TATGCGATATGGCCGAGAAATGTAATTTTGATGTTAACTCCCAAACCGCTGCGCAGAAGTCAACCAAACTTCACCCAATAGTGTATTGTATCACAATCTAGTAGTTACATTTGAAAATTTTGTTCTAGGACATTTTGTTTGAACGCAATCATCAAACCTAATTAAAAAAGTCATTTAAGCCTTTTCACAGTGAGATCTATGCGATATGGCCGAGAAATGTAATTTTGATGTTAACTCCCAAACCGCTGCGCAGAAGTCAACCAAACTTCACCCAATTGTGTATTGTATCACAATCTAGTAGTTACATTTGAAAATTTTGTTCTAGGACATTTTGTTTGAGCGCAATCCTCAAACTTAGGTCAAAAAAGCCATTTAAGCCTTTTCACAGTGAGATCTATGCGATATGGCCGAGAAATGTAATTTTGATGTTAACTCCCAAACCGCTGCGCAGAAGTCAACCAAACTTCACCCATTAGTGTATTGTATCACAATCTAGTAGTTACATGTGGAAATTTGGTTATAGGACATTTGATTTGAGCGCAATCCTCAAACTTAGGTCAAAAAAGCCATTTAAGCCTTTTCACAGTGAGATCTATGCGATATGGCCGAGAAATGTAATTTTGATGTTAACTCCCAAACCGCTGCGCAGAAGTCAACCAAACTTCACCCAATAGTGTATTGTATCACATTCTAGTAGTTACATTTTAAAATTTCGTTCAAGGACATTTGGTTTGAGCGCAATTATTAAACTTAGGTCAAAAAAGCCATTTAAGCCTTTTCACAGTGAGATATATGCGATATGGCCGAGAAATGTAATTTTGATGTTAACTCCCAAACCGCTGCGCAGAAGTAAACCAAACTTCACCCATTAGTGTATTGTATCACAATCTAGTAGTTACATGTGGAAATTTGGTTCTAGGACATTTGATTTGAGCGCAATCCTCAAACTTAGGTCAAAAAAGCCATTTAAGCCTTTTCACAGTGAGATCTATGCGATATGGCCGAGAAATGTAATTTTGATCTTAACTCCCAAACCGCTGCGCAGAAGTCAACCAAACTTCACCCAATAGTGTATTGTATCACATTCTAGTAGTTACATTTGAAAATTTTGTTCTAGGACATTTGGTTTGAGCGCAATTATTAAACTTAGGTCAAAAAAGCCATTTAAGCCTTTTCACAGTGAGATCTATGCGATATGGCCGAGAAATGTAATTTTGATGTTAACTCCCAAACCGCTGCGCAGAAGTAAACCAAACTTCACCCATTAGTGTATTGTATCACAATCTAGTAGTTACATGTGGAAATTTGGTTCTAGGACATTTGATTTTAGCGCAATCCTCAAACTTAGGTCAAAAAAGCCATTTAAGCCTTTTCACAGTGAGATCTATGCGATATGGCCGAGAAATGTAATTTTGATGTTAACTCCCAAACCGCTGCGCAGAAGTCAACCAAACTTCACCCAATAGTGTATTGTATCACAATCTAGTAATTACATTTGAAAATTTTGTTCTAGGAAATTTTGTTTGAGCGCAATCATCAAACTTAATTAAAAAAGTCATTTAATTCTTTTCACAGTGAGATCTATGCGATATGGCCGAGAAATGTAATTTTGATGTTAACTCCCAAACCGCTGCGCAGAAGTCAACCAAACTTCACCCATTAGTGTATTTTATAACAATCTAGTAGTTACATGTGGAAATTTGGTTCTAGGACATTTGATTTGAGCGCAATCCTCAAACTTAGGTCAAAAAAGCCATTTAAGCCTTTTCACAGTGAGATCTATGCGATATGGCCGAGAAATGTAATTTTGATGTTCACTCCCAAACCGCTGCGCAGAAGTCAACCAAACTTCACCCATTAGTGTATTGTATCACAATCTAGTAGTTACATGTGGAAATTTGGTTATAGGACATTTGATTTGAGCGCAATCCTCAAACTTAGGTCAAAAAAGCCATTTAAGCCTTTTCACAGTGAGATCTATGCGATATGGCCGAGAAATGTAATTTTGATGTTAACTCCCAAACCGCTGCGCAGAAGTCAACCAAACTTCACCCAATAGTGTATTGTATCACAATCTAGTAGTTACATTTGAAAATTTTGTTCTAGGACATTTTGTTTGAACGCAATCATCAAACTTAATTAAAAAAGTCATTTAAGCCTTTTCACAGTGAGATCTATGCGATATGGCCGAGAAATGTAATTTTGATGTTAACTCCCAAACCGCTGCGCAGAAGTCAACCAAACTTCACCCAATAGTGTATTGTATCACAATCTAGTAGTTACATTTGAAAATTTTGTTCTAGGAAATTTTGTTTGAGCGCAATCATCAAACTTAATTAAAAAAGTCATTTAAGCCTTTTCACAGTGAGATCTATGCGATATGGCCGAGAAATGTAATTTTGATGTTAACTCCCAAACCGCTGCGCAGAAGTCAACCAAACTTCACCCATTAGTGTATTTTATCACAATCTAGTAGTTACATGTGGAAATTTGGTTCTAGGACATTTGATTTGAGCGCAATCCTCAAACTTAGGTCAAAAAAGCCCTTTAAGCCTTTTCACAGTGAGATCTATGCGATATGGCCGAGAAATGTAATTTTGATGTTAACTCCCAAACCGCTGCGCAGAAGTCAACCAAACTTCACCCAATAGTGTATTGTATCACATTCTAGTAGTTACATTTGAAAATTTCGTTCTAGGACATTTGGTTTGAGCGCAATCCTCAAACTTAGGTCAAAAAAGCCATTTAAGCCTTTTCACAGTGAGATCTATGCGATATGGCCGAGAAATGTAATTTTGATGTTAACTCCCAAACCGCTGCGCAGAAGTCAACCAAACTTCACCCATTAGTGTATTGTATCACAATCTAGTAGTTACATGTGGAAATTTGGTTCTAGGACATTTGATTTGAGCGCAATCTTCAAACTTAATTAAAAAATGTAATTTAAGCCTTTTCACAGTGAGATCTATGCGATATGGCCGAGAAATGTAATTTTGATGTTAACTCCCAAACCGCTGCGCAGAAGTCAACCAAACTTCACACAATAGTGTATTTTATCACAATCTAGTAGTTACATTTGGAAATTTGGTTCTAGGACATTTGATTTGAGTGCAATCCTCAAACTTAGGTCAAAAAAGCCATTTAAGCCTTTTCACAGTGAGATCTATGCGATATGGCCGAGAAATGTAATTTTGATGTTAACTCCCAAACCGCTGCGCAGAAGTCAACCAAACTTCACCCAATAGTGTATTGTATCACAATCTAGTAGTTACATTTGAAAATTTTGTTCTAGGACATTTTGTTTGAACGCAATCATCAAACTTAATTAAAAAAAGTCATTTAAGCCTTTTCACAGTGAGATCTATGCGATATGGCCGAGAAATGTAATTTTGATGTTAACTCCCAAACCGCTGCGCAGAAGTCAACCAAACTTCACCCAATAGTGTATTGTATCACAATCTAGTAGTTACATTTGAAAATTTTGTTCTAGGAAATTTTGTTTGAGCGCAATCATCAAACTTAATTAAAAAAGTCATTTAAGCCTTTTCACAGTGAGATCTATGCGATATGGCCGAGAAATGTAATTTTGATGTTAACTCCCAAACCGCTGCGCAGAAGTCAACCAAACTTCACCCATTAGTGTATTTTATCACAATCTAGTAGTTACATGTGGAAATTTGGTTCTAGGACATTTGATTTGAGCGCAATCCTCAAACTTAGGTCAAAAAAGCCATTTAAGCCTTTTCACAGTGAGATCTATGCGATATGGCCGAGAAATGTAATTTTGATGTTAACTCCCAAACCGCTGCGCAGAAGTCAACCAAACTTCACCCAATAGTGTATTGTATCACAATCTAGTAGTTACATTTAAAAATTTTGTTCTAGGACATTTTGTTTGAACGCAATCATCAAACTTAATTAAAAAAGTCATTTAAGCCTTTTCACAGTGAGATCTATGCGATATGGCCGAGAAATGTAATTTTGATGTTAACTCCCAAACCGCTGCGCAGAAGTCAACCAAACTTCACCCATTAGTGTATTGTATCACAATCTAGTAGTTACATGTGGAAATTTGGTTATAGGACATTTGATTTGAGCGCAATCCTCAAACTTAGGTCAAAAAAGCCATTTAAGCCTTTTCACAGTGAGATCTATGCGATATGGCCGAGAAATGTAATTTTGATGTTAACTCCCAAACCGCTGCGCAGAAGTCAACCAAACTTCACCCAATAGTGTATTGTATCACAATCTAGTAGTTACATTTGAAAATTTTGTTCTAGGACATTTTGTTTGAACGCAATCATCAAACTTAATTAAAAAAGTCATTTAAGCCTTTTCACAGTGAGATCTATGCGATATGGCCGAGAAATGTAATTTTGATGTTAACTCCCAAACCGCTGCGCAGAAGTCAACCAAACTTCACCCAATCGTGTATTGTATCACAATCTAGTAGTTACATTTGAAAATTTTGTTCTAGGAAATTTTGTTTGAGCGCAATCATCAAACTTAATTAAAAAAGTCATTTAAGCCTTTTCACAGTGAGATCAATGCGATATGGCCGAGAAATGTAATTTTGATGTTAACTCCCAAACCGCTGCGCAGAAGTCAACCAAACTTCACCCATTAGTGTATTTTATCACAATCTAGTAGTTACATGTGGAAATTTGGTTCTAGGACATTTGATTTGAGCGCAATCCTCAAACTTAGGTCAAAAAAGCCATTTAAGCCTTTTCACAGTGAGATCTATGCGATATGGCCGAGAAATGTAATTTTGATGTTAACTCCCAAACCGCTGCGCAGAAGTCAACCAAACTTCACCCAATAGTGTATTGTATCACAATCTAGTAGTTACATTTGAAAATTTTGTTCTAGGACATTTTGTTTGAACGCAATCATCAAACTTAATTAAAAAAGTCATTTAAGCCTTTTCACAGTGAGATCTATGCGATATGGCCGAGAAATGTAATTTTGATGTTAACTCCCAAACCGCTGCGCAGAAGTCAACCAAACTTCACCCATTAGTGTATTGTATCACAATCTAGTAGTTACATGTGGAAATTTGGTTATAGGACATTTGATTTGAGCGCAATCCTCAAACTTAGGTCAAAAAAGCCATTTAAGCCTTTTCACAGTGAGATCTATGCGATATGGCCGAGAAATGTAATTTTGATGTTAACTCCCAAACCGCTGCGCAGAAGTCAACCAAACTTCACCCAATAGTGTATTGTATCACAATCTAGTAGTTACATTTGAAAATTTTGTTCTAGGAAATTTTGTTTGAGCGCAATCATCAAACTTAATTAAAAAAGTCATTTAAGCCTTTTCACAGTGAGATCTATGCGATATGGCCGAGAAATGTAATTTTGATGTTAACTCCCAAACCGCTGCGCAGAAGTCAACCAAACTTCACCCATTAGTGTATTTTATCACAATCTAGTAGTTACATGTGGAAATTTGGTTCTAGGACATTTGATTTGAGCGCAATCCTCAAACTTAGGTCAAAAAAGCCATTTAAGCCTTTTCACAGTGAGATCTATGCGATATGGCCGAGAAATGTAATTTTGATGTTCACTCCCAAACCGCTGCGCAGAAGTCAACCAAACTTCACCCATTAGTGTATTGTATCACAATCTAGTAGTTACATGTGGAAATTTGGTTATAGGACATTTGATTTGAGCGCAATCCTCAAACTTAGGTCAAAAAAGCCATTTAAGCCTTTTCACAGTGAGATCTATGCGATATGGCCGAGAAATGTAATTTTGATGTTAACTCCCAAACCGCTGCGCAGAAGTCAACCAAACTTCACCCAATAGTGTATTGTATCACAATCTAGTAGTTACATTTGAAAATTTTGTTCTAGGACATTTTGTTTGAACGCAATCATCAAACCTAATTAAAAAAGTCATTTAAGCCTTTTCACAGTGAGATCTATGCGATATGGCCGAGAAATGTAATTTTGATGTTAACTCCCAAACCGCTGCGCAGAAGTCAACCAAACTTCACCCAATTGTGTATTGTATCACAATCTAGTAGTTACATTTGAAAATTTTGTTCTAGGACATTTTGTTTGAGCGCAATCCTCAAACTTAGGTCAAAAAAGCCATTTAAGCCTTTTCACAGTGAGATCTATGCGATATGGCCGAGAAATGTAATTTTGATGTTAACTCCCAAACCGCTGCGCAGAAGTCAACCAAACTTCACCCATTAGTGTATTGTATCACAATCTAGTAGTTACATGTGGAAATTTGGTTATAGGACATTTGATTTGAGCGCAATCCTCAAACTTAGGTCAAAAAAGCCATTTAAGCCTTTTCACAGTGAGATCTATGCGATATGGCCGAGAAATGTAATTTTGATGTTAACTCCCAAACCGCTGCGCAGAAGTCAACCAAACTTCACCCAATAGTGTATTGTATCACATTCTAGTAGTTACATTTTAAAATTTCGTTCAAGGACATTTGGTTTGAGCGCAATTATTAAACTTAGGTCAAAAAAGCCATTTAAGCCTTTTCACAGTGAGATATATGCGATATGGCCGAGAAATGTAATTTTGATGTTAACTCCCAAACCGCTGCGCAGACGTAAACCAAACTTCACCCATTAGTGTATTGTATCACAATCTAGTAGTTACATGTGGAAATTTGGTTCTAGGACATTTGATTTGAGCGCAATCCTCAAACTTAGGTCAAAAAAGCCATTTAAGCCTTTTCACAGTGAGATCTATGCGATATGGCCGAGAAATGTAATTTTGATCTTAACTCCCAAACCGCTGCGCAGAAGTCAACCAAACTTCACCCAATAGTGTATTGTATCACATTCTAGTAGTTACATTTGAAAATTTTGTTCTAGGACATTTGGTTTGAGCGCAATTATTAAACTTAGGTCAAAAAAGCCATTTAAGCCTTTTCACAGTGAGATCTATGCGATATGGCCGAGAAATGTAATTTTGATGTTAACTCCCAAACCGCTGCGCAGAAGTAAACCAAACTTCACCCATTAGTGTATTGTATCACAATCTAGTAGTTACAAGTGGAAATTTGGTTCTAGGACATTTGATTTTAGCGCAATCCTCAAACTTAGGTCAAAAAAGCCATTTAAGCCTTTTCACAGTGAGATCTATGCGATATGGCCGAGAAATGTAATTTTGATGTTAACTCCCAAACCGCTGCGCAGAAGTCAACCAAACTTCACCCAATAGTGTATTGTATCACAATCTAGTAGTTACATTTGAAAATTTTGTTCTAGGAAATTTTGTTTGAGCGCAATCATCAAACTTAATTAAAAAAGTCATTTAAGCCTTTTCACAGTGAGATCTATGCGATATGGCCGAGAAATGTAATTTTGATGTTAACTCCCAAACCGCTGCGCAGAAGTCAACCAAACTTCACCCATTAGTGTATTTTATCACAATCTAGTAGTTACATGTGGAAATTTGGTTCTAGGACATTTGATTTGAGCGCAATCCTCAAACTTAGGTCAAAAAAGCCATTTAAGCCTTTTCACAGTGAGATCTATGCGATATGGCCGAGAAATGTAATTTTGATGTTAACTCCCAAACCGCTGCGCAGAAGTCAACCAAACTTCACCCAATAGTGTATTGTATCACAATCTAGTAGTTACATTTAAAAATTTTGTTCTAGGACATTTTGTTTGAACGCAATCATCAAACTTAATTAAAAAAGTCATTTAAGCCTTTTCACAGTGAGATCTATGCGATATGGCCGAGAAATGTAATTTTGATGTTAACTCCCAAACCGCTGCGCAGAAGTCAACCAAACTTCACCCATTAGTGTATTGTATCACAATCTAGTAGTTACATGTGGAAATTTGGTTCTAGGACATTTGATTTGAGCGCAATCCTCAAACTTAGGTCAAAAAAGCCATTTAAGCCTTTTCACAGTGAGATCTATGCGATATGGCCGAGAAATGTAATTTTGATGTTAACTCCCAAACCGCTGCGCAGAAGTCAACCAAACTTCACCCAATAGTGTATTGTATCACAATCTAGTAGTTACATTTGAAAATTTTGTTCTAGGAAATTTTGTTTGAGCGCAATCATCAAACTTAATTAAAAAAGTCATTTAAGCCTTTTCACAGTGAGATCTATGCAATATGGCCGAGAAATGTAATTTTGATGTTAACTCCCAAACCGCTGCGCAGAAGTCAACCAAACTTCACCCATTAGTGTATTGTATCACAATCTAGTAGTTACATGTGGAAATTTGGTTCTAGGACATTTGATTTGAGCGCAGTCCTCAAACTTAGGTCAAAAAAGCCATTTAAGCCTTTTCACAGTGAGATCTATGCGATATGGCCGAGAAATGTAATTTTGATGTTAACTCCCAAACCGCTGCGCAGAAGTCAACCAAACTTCACCCAATAGTGTATTGTATCACATTCTAGTAGTTACATTTTAAAATTTCGTTCTAGGACATTTGGTTTGAGCGCAATTATTAAACTTAGGTCAAAAAAGCCATTTAAGCCTTTTCACAGTGAGATCTATGCGATATGGCCGAGAAATGTAATTTTGATGTTAACTCCCAAACCGCTGCGCAGAAGTAAACCAAACTTCACCCATTAGTGTATTGTATCACAATCTAGTAGTTACATGTGGAAATTTGGTTCTAGGACATTTGATTTGAGCGCAATCCTCAAACTTAGGTCAAAAAAGCCATTTAAGCCTTTTCACAGTGAGATCTATGCGATATGGCCGAGAAATGTAATTTTGATGTTAACTCCCAAACCGCTGCGCAGAAGTCAACCAAACTTCACCCAATAGTGTATTGTATCACAATCTAGTAGTTACATTTGAAAATTTTGTTCTAGGACATTTTGTTTGAATGCATTCATCAAACTTAATTAAAAAAGTCATTTAAGCCTTTTCACAGTGAGATCTATGCGATATGGCCGAGAAATGTAATTTTGATGTTAACTCCCAAACCGCTGCGCAGAAGTCAACCAAACTTCACCCATTAGTGTATTGTATCACAATCTAGTAGTTACATGTGGAAATTTGGTTATAGGACATTTGATTTGAGCGCAATCCTCAAACTTAGGTCAAAAAAGCCATTTAAGCCTTTTCACAGTGAGATCTATGCGATATGGCCGAGAAATGTAATTTTGATGTTAACTCCCAAACCGCTGCGCAGAAGTCAACTAAACTTCACCCAATAGTGTATTGTATCACATTCTAGTAGTTACATTTGAAAATTTCGTTCTAGGACATTTGGTTTGAGCGCAATCATTAAACTTAATTAAAAAAGTCATTTAAGCCTTTTCACAGTGAGATCTATGCGATATGGCCGAGAAATGTAATTTTGATGTTAACTACCAAACCGCTGCGCAGAAGTCAACCAAACTTCACCCAATAGTGTATTGTATCACAATCTAGTAGTTACATTTGAAAATTTTGTTCTAGGACATTTTGTTTGAACGCAATCATCAAACTTAATTAAAAAAGTCATTTAAGCCTTTTCACAGTGAGATCTATGCGATATGGCCGAGAAATGTAATTTTGATGTTAACTCCCAAACCGCTGCGCAGAAGTCAACCAAACTTCACCCAATAGTGTATTGTATCACAATCTAGTAGTTACATTTGAAAATTTTGTTTTAGGAAATTTTGTTTGAGCGCAATCATCAAACTTAATTAAAAAAGTCATTTAAGCCTTTTCACAGTGAGATATATGCGATATGGCCGAGAAATGTAATTTTGATGTTCAATCCCAAAACGCTGCGCAGAAGACAACCAAACTTCACCCATTAGTGTATTGTATCACAATCTAGTAGTTACATGTGGAAATTTGGTTATAGGACATTTGATTTGAGCGCAATCCTCAAACTTAGGTCAAAAAAGCCATTTAAGCCTTTTCACAGTGAGATCTATGCGATATGGCCGAGAAATGTAATTTTGATGTTAACTCCCAAACCGCTGCGCAGAAGTCAACCAAACTTCACCCAATAGTGTATTGTATCACATTCTAGTAGTTACATTTGAAAATTTCGTTCTAGGACATTTGGTTTGAGCGCAATTATTAAACTTAGGTCAAAAAAGCCATTTAAGCCTTTTCACAGTGAGATCTATGCGATATGGCCGAGAAATGTAATTTTGATGTTAACTCCCAAACCGCTGCGCTGAAGTAAACCAAACTTCACCCATTAGTGTATTGTATCACAATCTAGTAGTTACATGTGGAAATTTGGTTCTAGGACATTTGATTTTAGCGCAATCCTCAAACTTAGGTCAAAAAAGCCATTTAAGCCTTTTCACAGTGAGATCTATGCGATATGGCCGAGAAATGTAATTTTGATGTTAACTCCCAAACCGCTGCGCAGAAGTCAACCAAACTTCACCCAATAGTGTATTGTATCACAATCTAGTAGTTACATTTGAAAATTTTGTTCTAGGACATTTTGTTTGAACGCAATCATCAAACTTAATTAAAAAAGTCATTTAAGCCTTTTCACAGTGAGATCTATGCGATATGGCCGAGAAATGTAATTTTGTTGTTAACTCCCAAACCGCTGCGCAGAAGTCAACCAAACTTCACCCATTAGTGTATTGTATCACAATCTAGTAGTTACATGTGGAAATTTGGTTCTAGGACATTTGATTTGAGCGCAATCCTCAAACTTAGGTCAAAAAAGCCATTTAAGCCTTTTCACAGTGAGATCTATGCGATATGGCCGAGAAATGTAATTTTGATGTTAACTCCCAAACCGCTGCGCAGAAGTCAACCAAACTTCACCCAATAGTGTATTGTATCACATTCTAGTAGTTACATTTTAAAATTTCGTTCTAGGACATTTGGTTTGAGCGCAATTATTAAACTTAGGTCAAAAAAGCCATTTAAGCCTTTTCACAGTGAGATCTATGCGATATGGCCGAGAAATGTAATTTTGATGTTAACTCCCAAACCGCTGCGCAGAAGTAAACCAAACTTCACCCATTAGTGTATTGTATCACAATCTAGTAGTTACATGTGGAAATTTGGTTCTAGGACATTTGATTTGAGCGCAATCCTCAAACTTAGGTCAAAAAAGCCATTTAAGCCTTTTCACAGTGAGATCTATGCGATATGGCCGAGAAATGTAATTTTGATGTTAACTCCCAAACCGCTGCGCAGAAGTCAACCAAACTTCACCCAATAGTGTATTGTATCACAATCTAGTAGTTACATTTGAAAATTTTGTTCTAGGACATTTTGTTTGAATGCATTCATCAAACTTAATTAAAAAAGTCATTTAAGCCTTTTCACAGTGAGATCTATGCGATATGGCCGAGAAATGTAATTTTGATGTTAACTCCCAAACCGCTGCGCAGAAGTCAACCAAACTTCACCCATTAGTGTATTGTATCACAATCTAGTAGTTACATGTGGAAATTTGGTTATAGGACATTTGATTTGAGCGCAATCCTCAAACTTAGGTCAAAAAAGCCATTTAAGCCTTTTCACAGTGAGATCTATGCGATATGGCCGAGAAATGTAATTTTGATGTTAACTCCCAAACCGCTGCGCAGAAGTCAACTAAACTTCACCCAATAGTGTATTGTATCACATTCTAGTAGTTACATTTGAAAATTTCGTTCTAGGACATTTGGTTTGAGCGCAATCATTAAACTTAATTAAAAAAGTCATTTAAGCCTTTTCACAGTGAGATCTATGCGATATGGCCGAGAAATGTAATTTTGATGTTAACTACCAAACCGCTGCGCAGAAGTCAACCAAACTTCACCCAATAGTGTATTGTATCACAATCTAGTAGTTACATTTGAAAATTTTGTTCTAGGACATTTTGTTTGAACGCAATCATCAAACTTAATTAAAAAAGTCATTTAAGCCTTTTCACAGTGAGATCTATGCGATATGGCCGAGAAATGTAATTTTGATGTTAACTCCCAAACCGCTGCGCAGAAGTCAACCAAACTTCACCCAATAGTGTATTGTATCACAATCTAGTAGTTACATTTGAAAATTTTGTTTTAGGAAATTTTGTTTGAGCGCAATCATCAAACTTAATTAAAAAAGTCATTTAAGCCTTTTCACAGTGAGATATATGCGATATGGCCGAGAAATGTAATTTTGATGTTCAATCCCAAAACGCTGCGCAGAAGACAACCAAACTTCACCCATTAGTGTATTGTATCACAATCTAGTAGTTACATGTGGAAATTTGGTTATAGGACATTTGATTTGAGCGCAATCCTCAAACTTAGGTCAAAAAAGCCATTTAAGCCTTTTCACAGTGAGATCTATGCGATATGGCCGAGAAATGTAATTTTGATGTTAACTCCCAAACCGCTGCGCAGAAGTCAACCAAACTTCACCCAATAGTGTATTGTATCACATTCTAGTAGTTACATTTGAAAATTTCGTTCTAGGACATTTGGTTTGAGCGCAATTATTAAACTTAGGTCAAAAAAGCCATTTAAGCCTTTTCACAGTGAGATCTATGCGATATGGCCGAGAAATGTAATTTTGATGTTAACTCCCAAACCGCTGCGCTGAAGTAAACCAAACTTCACCCATTAGTGTATTGTATCACAATCTAGTAGTTACATGTGGAAATTTGGTTCTAGGACATTTGATTTTAGCGCAATCCTCAAACTTAGGTCAAAAAAGCCATTTAAGCCTTTTCACAGTGAGATCTATGCGATATGGCCGAGAAATGTAATTTTGATGTTAACTCCCAAACCGCTGCGCAGAAGTCAACCAAACTTCACCCAATAGTGTATTGTATCACAATCTAGTAGTTACATTTGAAAATTTTGTTCTAGGACATTTTGTTTGAACGCAATCATCAAACTTAATTAAAAAAGTCATTTAAGCCTTTTCACAGTGAGATCTATGCGATATGGCCGAGAAATGTAATTTTGTTGTTAACTCCCAAACCGCTGCGCAGAAGTCAACCAAACTTCACCCATTAGTGTATTGTATCACAATCTAGTAGTTACATGTGGAAATTTGGTTCTAGGACATTTGATTTGAGCGCAATCCTCAAACTTAGGTCAAAAAAGCCATTTAAGCCTTTTCACAGTGAGATCTATGCGATATGGCCGAGAAATGTAATTTTGATGTTAACTCCCAAACCGCTGCGCAGAAGTCAACCAAACTTCATCCAATAGTGTATTGTATCACAATCTAGTAGTTACATTTGAAAATTTTGTTCTAGGAAATTTTGTTTGAGCGCAATCATCAAACTTAATTAAAAAAGTCATTTAAGCCTTTTCACAGTGAGATCTATGCGATATGGCCGAGAAATATAATTTTGATGTTAACTCCCAAACCGCTGCGCAGAAGTCAACCAAACTTCACCCATTAGTGTATTTTATCACAATCTAGTAGTTACATGTGGAAATTTGGTTCTAGGACATTTGATTTGAGCGCAATCCTCAAACTTAGGTCAAAAAAGCCATTTAAGCCTTTTCACAGTGAGATCTATGCGATATGGCCGAGAAATGTAATTTTGATGTTCACTCCCAAACCGCTGCGCAGAAGTCAACCAAACTTCACCCATTAGTGTATTGTATCACAATCTAGTAGTTACATGTGGAAATTTGGTTATAGGACATTTGATTTCAGCGCAATCCTCAAACTTAGGTCAAAAAAGCCATTTAAGCCTTTTCACAGTGAGATCTATGCGATATGGCCGAGAAATGTAATTTTGATGTTAACTCCCAAACCGCTGCGCAGAAGTCAACCAAACTTCACCCAATAGTGTATTGTATCACAATCTAGTAGTTACATTTGAAAATTTTGTTCTAGGACATTTTGTTTGAACGCAATCATCAAACTTAATTAAAAAAGTCATTTAAGCCTTTTCACAGTGAGATCTATGCGATATGGCCGAGAAATGTAATTTTGATGTTAACTCCCAAACCGCTGCGCAGAAGTCAACCAAACTTCACCCAATAGTGTATTGTATCACAATCTAGTAGTTACATTTGAAAATTTTGTTCTAGGAAATTTTGTTTGAGCGCAATCATCAAACTTAATTAAAAAAGTCATTTAAGCCTTTTCACAGTGAGATCTATGCGATATGGCCGAGAAATGTAATTTTGATGTTAACTCCCAAACCGCTGCGCAGAAGTCAACCAAACTTCACCCATTAGTGTATTTTATCACAATCTAGTAGTTACATGTGGAAATTTGGTTCTAGGACATTTGATTTGAGCGCAATCCTCAAACTTAGGTCAAAAAAGCCATTTAAGCCTTTTCACAGTGAGATCTATGCGATATGGCCGAGAAATGTAATTTTGATGTTAACTCCCAAACCGCTGCGCAGAAGTCAACCAAACTTCACCCAATAGTGTATTGTATCACAATCTAGTAGTTACATTTAAAAATTTTGTTCTAGGACATTTTGTTTGAACGCAATCATCAAACTTAATTAAAAAAGTCATTTAAGCCTTTTCACAGTGAGATCTATGCGATATGGCCGAGAAATGTAATTTTGATGTTAACTCCCAAACCGCTGCGCAGAAGTCAACCAAACTTCACCCATTAGTGTATTGTATCACAATCTAGTAGTTACATGTGGAAATTTGGTTATAGGACATTTGATTTGAGCGCAATCCTCAAACTTAGGTCAAAAAAGCCATTTAAGCCTTTTCACAGTGAGATCTATGCGATATGGCCGAGAAATGTAATTTTGATGTTAACTCCCAAACCGCTGCGCAGAAGTCAACCAAACTTCACCCAATAGTGTATTGTATCACAATCTAGTAGTTACATTTGAAAATTTTGTTCTAGGAAATTTTGTTTGAGCGCAATCATCAAACTTAATTAAAAAAGTCATTTAAGCCTTTTCACAGTGAGATCTATGCGATATGGCCGAGAAATGTAATTTTGATGTTAACTCCCAAACCGCTGCGCAGAAGTCAACCAAACTTCACCCATTAGTGTATTTTATCACAATCTAGTAGTTACATGTGGAAATTTGGTTCTAGGACATTTGATTTGAGCGCAATCCTCAAACTTAGGTCAAAAAAGCCATTTAAGCCTTTTCACAGTGAGATCTATGCGATATGGCCGAGAAATGTAATTTTGATGTTAACTCCCAAACCGCTGCGCAGAAGTCAACCAAACTTCACCCAATAGTGTATTGTATCACAATCTAGTAGTTACATTTAAAAATTTTGTTCTAGGACATTTTGTTTGAACGCAATCATCAAACTTAATTAAAAAAGTCATTTAAGCCTTTTCACAGTGAGATCTATGCGATATGGCCGAGAAATGTAATTTTGATGTTAACTCCCAAACCGCTGCGCAGAAGTCAACCAAACTTCACCCATTAGTGTATTGTATCACAATCTAGTAGTTACATGTGGAAATTTGGTTCTAGGACATTTGTTTTGAGCGCAATCCTCAAACTTAGGTCAAAAAAGCCATTTAAGCCTTTTCACAGTGAGATCTATGCGATATGGCCGAGAAATGTAATTTTGATGTTAACTCCCAAACCGCTGCGCAGAAGTCAACCAAACTTCACCCAATAGTGTATTGTATCACAATCTAGTAGTTACATTTGAAAATTTTGTTCTAGGAAATTTTGTTTGAGCGCAATCATCAAACTTAATTAAAAAAGTCATTTAAGCCTTTTCACAGTGAGATCTATGCGATATGGCCGAGAAATGTAATTTTGATGTTAACTCCCAAACCGCTGCGCAGAAGTCAACCAAACTTCACCCATTAGTGTATTGTATCACAATCTAGTAGTTACATGTGGAAATTTGGTTCTAGGACATTTGATTTGAGCGCAGTCCTCAAACTTAGGTCAAAAAAGCCATTTAAGCCTTTTCACAGTGAGATCTATGCGATATGGCCGAGAAATGTAATTTTGATGTTAACTCCCAAACCGCTGCGCAGAAGTCAACCAAACTTCACCCAATAGTGTATTGTATCACATTCTAGTAGTTACATTTTAAAATTTCGTTCTAGGACATTTGGTTTGAGCGCAATTATTAAACTTAGGTCAAAAAAGCCATTTAAGCCTTTTCACAGTGAGATCTATGCGATATGGCCGAGAAATGTAATTTTGATGTTAACTCCCAAACCGCTGCGCAGAAGTCAACTAAACTTCACCCAATAGTGTATTGTATCACATTCTAGTAGTTACATTTGAAAATTTCGTTCTAGGACATTTGGTTTGAGCGCAATCATTAAACTTAATTAAAAAAGTCATTTAAGCCTTTTCACAGTGAGATCTATGCGATATGGCCGAGAAATGTAATTTTGATGTTAACTACCAAACCGCTGCGCAGAAGTCAACCAAACTTCACCCAATAGTGTATTGTATCACAATCTAGTAGTTACATTTGAAAATTTTGTTCTAGGACATTTTGTTTGAACGCAATCATCAAACTTAATTAAAAAAGTCATTTAAGCCTTTTCACAGTGAGATCTATGCGATATGGCCGAGAAATGTAATTTTGATGTTAACTCCCAAACCGCTGCGCAGAAGTCAACCAAACTTCACCCAATAGTGTATTGTATCACATTCTAGTAGTTACATTTGAAAATTTCGTTCTAGGACATTTGGTTTGAGCGCAATCATTAAACTTAATTAAAAAAGTCATTTAAGCCTTTTCACAGTGAGATCTATGCGATATGGCCGAGAAATGTAATTTTGATGTTAACTCCCAAACCGCTGCGCAGAAGTCAACCAAACTTCACCCATTAGTGTATTGTATCACAATCTAGTAGTTACATTTGAAAATTTTGTTTTAGGAAATTTTGTTTGAGCGCAATCATCAAACTTAATTAAAAAAGTCATTTAAGCCTTTTCACAGTGAGATATATGCGATATGGCCGAGAAATGTAATTTTGATGTTCAATCCCAAAACGCTGCGCAGAAGACAACCAAACTTCACCCATTAGTGTATTGTATCACAATCTAGTAGTTACATGTGGAAATTTGGTTATAGGACATTTGATTTGAGCGCAATCCTCAAACTTAGGTCAAAAAAGCCATTTAAGCCTTTTCACAGTGAGATCTATGCGATATGGCCGAGAAATGTAATTTTGATGTTAACTCCCAAACCGCTGCGCAGAAGTCAACCAAACTTCACCCAATAGTGTATTGTATCACATTCTAGTAGTTACATTTGAAAATTTCGTTCTAGGACATTTGGTTTGAGCGCAATTATTAAACTTAGGTCAAAAAAGCCATTTAAGCCTTTTCACAGTGAGATCTATGCGATATGGCCGAGAAATGTAATTTTGATGTTAACTCCCAAACCGCTGCGCTGAAGTAAACCAAACTTCACCCATTAGTGTATTGTATCACAATCTAGTAGTTACATGTGGAAATTTGGTTCTAGGACATTTGATTTTAGCGCAATCCTCAAACTTAGGTCAAAAAAGCCATTTAAGCCTTTTCACAGTGAGATCTATGCGATATGGCCGAGAAATGTAATTTTGATGTTAACTCCCAAACCGCTGCGCAGAAGTCAACCAAACTTCACCCAATAGTGTATTGTATCACAATCTAGTAGTTACATTTGAAAATTTTGTTCTAGGACATTTTGTTTGAACGCAATCATCAAACTTAATTAAAAAAGTCATTTAAGCCTTTTCACAGTGAGATCTATGCGATATGGCCGAGAAATGTAATTTTGTTGTTAACTCCCAAACCGCTGCGCAGAAGTCAACCAAACTTCACCCATTAGTGTATTGTATCACAATCTAGTAGTTACATGTGGAAATTTGGTTCTAGGACATTTGATTTGAGCGCAATCCTCAAACTTAGGTCAAAAAAGCCATTTAAGCCTTTTCACAGTGAGATCTATGCGATATGGCCGAGAAATGTAATTTTGATGTTAACTCCCAAACCGCTGCGCAGAAGTCAACCAAACTTCACCCAATAGTGTATTGTATCACATTCTAGTAGTTACATTTTAAAATTTCGTTCTAGGACATTTGGTTTGAGCGCAATTATTAAACTTAGGTCAAAAAAGCCATTTAAGCCTTTTCACAGTGAGATCTATGCGATATGGCCGAGAAATGTAATTTTGATGTTAACTCCCAAACCGCTGCGCAGAAGTAAACCAAACTTCACCCATTAGTGTATTGTATCACAATCTAGTAGTTACATGTGGAAATTTGGTTCTAGGACATTTGATTTGAGCGCAATCCTCAAACTTAGGTCAAAAAAGCCATTTAAGCCTTTTCACAGTGAGATCTATGCGATATGGCCGAGAAATGTAATTTTGATGTTAACTCCCAAACCGCTGCGCAGAAGTCAACTAAACTTCACCCAATAGTGTATTGTATCACATTCTAGTAGTTACATTTGAAAATTTCGTTCTAGGACATTTGGTTTGAGCGCAATCATTAAACTTAATTAAAAAAGTCATTTAAGCCTTTTCACAGTGAGATCTATGCGATATGGCCGAGAAATGTAATTTTGATGTTAACTACCAAACCGCTGCGCAGAAGTCAACCAAACTTCACCCAATAGTGTATTGTATCACAATCTAGTAGTTACATTTGAAAATTTTGTTCTAGGACATTTTGTTTGAACGCAATCATCAAACTTAATTAAAAAAGTCATTTAAGCCTTTTCACAGTGAGATCTATGCGATATGGCCGAGAAATGTAATTTTGATGTTAACTCCCAAACCGCTGCGCAGAAGTCAACCAAACTTCACCCAATAGTGTATTGTATCACAATCTAGTAGTTACATTTGAAAATTTTGTTTTAGGAAATTTTGTTTGAGCGCAATCATCAAACTTAATTAAAAAAGTCATTTAAGCCTTTTCACAGTGAGATATATGCGATATGGCCGAGAAATGTAATTTTGATGTTCAATCCCAAAACGCTGCGCAGAAGACAACCAAACTTCACCCATTAGTGTATTGTATCACAATCTAGTAGTTACATGTGGAAATTTGGTTATAGGACATTTGATTTGAGCGCAATCCTCAAACTTAGGTCAAAAAAGCCATTTAAGCCTTTTCACAGTGAGATCTATGCGATATGGCCGAGAAATGTAATTTTGATGTTAACTCCCAAACCGCTGCGCAGAAGTCAACCAAACTTCACCCAATAGTGTATTGTATCACATTCTAGTAGTTACATTTGAAAATTTCGTTCTAGGACATTTGGTTTGAGCGCAATTATTAAACTTAGGTCAAAAAAGCCATTTAAGCCTTTTCACAGTGAGATCTATGCGATATGGCCGAGAAATGTAATTTTGATGTTAACTCCCAAACCGCTGCGCTGAAGTAAACCAAACTTCACCCATTAGTGTATTGTATCACAATCTAGTAGTTACATGTGGAAATTTGGTTCTAGGACATTTGATTTTAGCGCAATCCTCAAACTTAGGTCAAAAAAGCCATTTAAGCCTTTTCACAGTGAGATCTATGCGATATGGCCGAGAAATGTAATTTTGATGTTAACTCCCAAACCGCTGCGCAGAAGTCAACCAAACTTCACCCAATAGTGTATTGTATCACAATCTAGTAGTTACATTTGAAAATTTTGTTCTAGGACATTTTGTTTGAACGCAATCATCAAACTTAATTAAAAAAGTCATTTAAGCCTTTTCACAGTGAGATCTATGCGATATGGCCGAGAAATGTAATTTTGTTGTTAACTCCCAAACCGCTGCGCAGAAGTCAACCAAACTTCACCCATTAGTGTATTGTATCACAATCTAGTAGTTACATGTGGAAATTTGGTTCTAGGACATTTGATTTGAGCGCAATCCTCAAACTTAGGTCAAAAAAGCCATTTAAGCCTTTTCACAGTGAGATCTATGCGATATGGCCGAGAAATGTAATTTTGATGTTAACTCCCAAACCGCTGCGCAGAAGTCAACCAAACTTCATCCAATAGTGTATTGTATCACAATCTAGTAGTTACATTTGAAAATTTTGTTCTAGGAAATTTTGTTTGAGCGCAATCATCAAACTTAATTAAAAAAGTCATTTAAGCCTTTTCACAGTGAGATCTATGCGATATGGCCGAGAAATATAATTTTGATGTTAACTCCCAAACCGCTGCGCAGAAGTCAACCAAACTTCACCCATTAGTGTATTTTATCACAATCTAGTAGTTACATGTGGAAATTTGGTTCTAGGACATTTGATTTGAGCGCAATCCTCAAACTTAGGTCAAAAAAGCCATTTAAGCCTTTTCACAGTGAGATCTATGCGATATGGCCGAGAAATGTAATTTTGATGTTCACTCCCAAACCGCTGCGCAGAAGTCAACCAAACTTCACCCATTAGTGTATTGTATCACAATCTAGTAGTTACATGTGGAAATTTGGTTATAGGACATTTGATTTCAGCGCAATCCTCAAACTTAGGTCAAAAAAGCCATTTAAGCCTTTTCACAGTGAGATCTATGCGATATGGCCGAGAAATGTAATTTTGATGTTAACTCCCAAACCGCTGCGCAGAAGTCAACCAAACTTCACCCAATAGTGTATTGTATCACAATCTAGTAGTTACATTTGAAAATTTTGTTCTAGGACATTTTGTTTGAACGCAATCATCAAACTTAATTAAAAAAGTCATTTAAGCCTTTTCACAGTGAGATCTATGCGATATGGCCGAGAAATGTAATTTTGATGTTAACTCCCAAACCGCTGCGCAGAAGTCAACCAAACTTCACCCAATAGTGTATTGTATCACAATCTAGTAGTTACATTTGAAAATTTTGTTCTAGGAAATTTTGTTTGAGCGCAATCATCAAACTTAATTAAAAAAGTCATTTAAGCCTTTTCACAGTG
The DNA here is from genome assembly GCF_030265065.1 of Corythoichthys intestinalis. Lineage (NCBI taxonomy): Eukaryota > Metazoa > Chordata > Actinopteri > Syngnathiformes > Syngnathidae > Corythoichthys > Corythoichthys intestinalis. The sequence goes on along the minus strand of NW_026651610.1, from coordinate 8,805 downwards.
AGATCTATGCGATATGGCCGAGAAATGTAATTTTGATGTTAACTCCCAAACCGCTGCGCAGAAGTCAACCAAACTTCACCCATTAGTGTATTTTATCACAATCTAGTAGTTACATGTGGAAATTTGGTTCTAGGACATTTGATTTGAGCGCAATCCTCAAACTTAGGTCAAAAAAGCCATTTAAGCCTTTTCACAGTGAGATCTATGCGATATGGCCGAGAAATGTAATTTTGATGTTAACTCCCAAACCGCTGCGCAGAAGTCAACCAAACTTCACCCAATAGTGTATTGTATCACAATCTAGTAGTTACATTTAAAAATTTTGTTCTAGGACATTTTGTTTGAACGCAATCATCAAACTTAATTAAAAAAGTCATTTAAGCCTTTTCACAGTGAGATCTATGCGATATGGCCGAGAAATGTAATTTTGATGTTAACTCCCAAACCGCTGCGCAGAAGTCAACCAAACTTCACCCATTAGTGTATTGTATCACAATCTAGTAGTTACATGTGGAAATTTGGTTATAGGACATTTGATTTGAGCGCAATCCTCAAACTTAGGTCAAAAAAGCCATTTAAGCCTTTTCACAGTGAGATCTATGCGATATGGCCGAGAAATGTAATTTTGATGTTAACTCCCAAACCGCTGCGCAGAAGTCAACCAAACTTCACCCAATAGTGTATTGTATCACAATCTAGTAGTTACATTTGAAAATTTTGTTCTAGGAAATTTTGTTTGAGCGCAATCATCAAACTTAATTAAAAAAGTCATTTAAGCCTTTTCACAGTGAGATCTATGCGATATGGCCGAGAAATGTAATTTTGATGTTAACTCCCAAACCGCTGCGCAGAAGTCAACCAAACTTCACCCATTAGTGTATTTTATCACAATCTAGTAGTTACATGTGGAAATTTGGTTCTAGGACATTTGATTTGAGCGCAATCCTCAAACTTAGGTCAAAAAAGCCATTTAAGCCTTTTCACAGTGAGATCTATGCGATATGGCCGAGAAATGTAATTTTGATGTTAACTCCCAAACCGCTGCGCAGAAGTCAACCAAACTTCACCCAATAGTGTATTGTATCACAATCTAGTAGTTACATTTAAAAATTTTGTTCTAGGACATTTTGTTTGAACGCAATCATCAAACTTAATTAAAAAAGTCATTTAAGCCTTTTCACAGTGAGATCTATGCGATATGGCCGAGAAATGTAATTTTGATGTTAACTCCCAAACCGCTGCGCAGAAGTCAACCAAACTTCACCCATTAGTGTATTGTATCACAATCTAGTAGTTACATGTGGAAATTTGGTTCTAGGACATTTGTTTTGAGCGCAATCCTCAAACTTAGGTCAAAAAAGCCATTTAAGCCTTTTCACAGTGAGATCTATGCGATATGGCCGAGAAATGTAATTTTGATGTTAACTCCCAAACCGCTGCGCAGAAGTCAACCAAACTTCACCCAATAGTGTATTGTATCACAATCTAGTAGTTACATTTGAAAATTTTGTTCTAGGAAATTTTGTTTGAGCGCAATCATCAAACTTAATTAAAAAAGTCATTTAAGCCTTTTCACAGTGAGATCTATGCGATATGGCCGAGAAATGTAATTTTGATGTTAACTCCCAAACCGCTGCGCAGAAGTCAACCAAACTTCACCCATTAGTGTATTGTATCACAATCTAGTAGTTACATGTGGAAATTTGGTTCTAGGACATTTGATTTGAGCGCAGTCCTCAAACTTAGGTCAAAAAAGCCATTTAAGCCTTTTCACAGTGAGATCTATGCGATATGGCCGAGAAATGTAATTTTGATGTTAACTCCCAAACCGCTGCGCAGAAGTCAACCAAACTTCACCCAATAGTGTATTGTATCACATTCTAGTAGTTACATTTTAAAATTTCGTTCTAGGACATTTGGTTTGAGCGCAATTATTAAACTTAGGTCAAAAAAGCCATTTAAGCCTTTTCACAGTGAGATCTATGCGATATGGCCGAGAAATGTAATTTTGATGTTAACTCCCAAACCGCTGCGCAGAAGTAAACCAAACTTCACCCATTAGTGTATTGTATCACAATCTAGTAGTTACATGTGGAAATTTGGTTCTAGGACATTTGATTTGAGCGCAATCCTCAAACTTAGGTCAAAAAAGCCATTTAAGCCTTTTCACAGTGAGATCTATGCGATATGGCCGAGAAATGTAATTTTGATGTTAACTCCCAAACCGCTGCGCAGAAGTCAACCAAACTTCACCCAATAGTGTATTGTATCACAATCTAGTAGTTACATTTGAAAATTTTGTTCTAGGACATTTTGTTTGAATGCATTCATCAAACTTAATTAAAAAAGTCATTTAAGCCTTTTCACTGTGAGATCTATGCGATATGGCCGAGAAATGTAATTTTGATGTTAACTCCCAAACCGCTGCGCAGAAGTCAACCAAACTTCACCCATTAGTGTATTGTATCACAATCTAGTAGTTACATGTGGAAATTTGGTTATAGGACATTTGATTTGAGCGCAATCCTCAAACTTAGGTCAAAAAAGCCATTTAAGCCTTTTCACAGTGAGATCTATGCGATATGGCCGAGAAATGTAATTTTGATGTTAACTCCCAAACCGCTGCGCAGAAGTCAACCAAACTTCACCCAATAGTGTATTGTATCACAATCTAGTAGTTACATTTAAAAATTTTGTTCTAGGACATTTTGTTTGAACGCAATCATCAAACTTAATTAAAAAAGTCATTTAAGCCTTTTCACAGTGAGATCTATGCGATATGGCCGAGAAATGTAATTTTGATGTTAACTCCTAAACCGCTGCGCAGAAGTCAACCAAACTTCACCCATTAGTGTATTGTATCACAATCTAGTAGTTACATGTGGAAATTTGGTTATAGGACATTTGATTTGAGCGCAATCCTCAAACCTAGGTCAAAAAAGCCATTTAAGCCTTTTCACAGTGAGATCTATGCGATATGGCCGAGAAATGTAATTTTGATGTTAACTCCCAAACCGCTGCGCAGAAGTCAACCAAACTTCACCCAATAGTGTATTGTATCACAATCTAGTAGTTACATTTGAAAATTTTGTTCTAGGAAATTTTGTTTGAGCGCAATCATCAAACTTAATTAAAAAAGTCATTTAAGCCTTTTCACAGTGAGATCTATGCGATATGGCCGAGAAATGTAATTTTGATGTTAACTCCCAAACCGCTGCGCAGAAGTCAACCAAACTTCACCCATTAGTGTATTTTATCACAATCTAGTAGTTACATGTGGAAATTTGGTTCTAGGACATTTGATTTGAGCGCAATCCTCAAACTTAGGTCAAAAAAGCCATTTAAGCCTTTTCACAGTGAGATCTATGCGATATGGCCGAGAAATGTAATTTTGATGTTAACTCCCAAACCGCTGCGCAGAAGTCAACCAAACTTCACCCAATAGTGTATTGTATCACAATCTAGTAGTTACATTTAAAAATTTTGTTCTAGGAAATTTTGTTTGAGCGCAATCATCAAACTTAATTAAAAAAGTCATTTAAGCCTTTTCACAGTGAGATCTATGCGATATGGCCGAGAAATGTAATTTTGATGTTAACTCCCAAACCGCTGCGCAGAAGTCAACCAAACTTCACCCATTAGTGTATTTTATCACAATCTAGTAGTTACATGTGGAAATTTGGTTCTAGGACATTTGATTTGAGCGCAATCCTCAAACTTAGGTCAAAAAAGCCATTTAAGCCTTTTCACAGTGAGATCTATGCGATATGGCCGAGAAATGTAATTTTGATGTTAACTCCCAAACCGCTGCGCAGAAGTCAACCAAACTTCACCCAATAGTGTATTGTATCACAATCTAGTAGTTACATTTAAAAATTTTGTTCTAGGACATTTTGTTTGAACGCAATCATCAAACTTAATTAAAAAAGTCATTTAAGCCTTTTCACAGTGAGATCTATGCGATATGGCCGAGAAATGTAATTTTGATGTTAACTCCCAAACCGCTGCGCAGAAGTCAACCAAATTTCACCCATTAGTGTATTGTATCACAATCTAGTAGTTACATGTGGAAATTTGGTTCTAGGACATTTGATTTGAGCGCAATCCTCAAACTTAGGTCAAAAAAGCCATTTAAGCCTTTTCACAGTGAGATCTATGCGATATGGCCGAGAAATGTAATTTTGATGTTAACTCCCAAACCGCTGCGCAGAAGTCAACCAAACTTCACCCAATAGTGTATTGTATCACAATCTAGTAGTTACATTTGAAAATTTTGTTCTAGGAAATTTTGTTTGAGCGCAATCATCAAACTTAATTAAAAAAGTCATTTAAGCCTTTTCACAGTGAGATCTATGCGATATGGCCGAGAAATGTAATTTTGATGTTAACTCCCAAACCGCTGCGCAGAAGTCAACCAAACTTCACCCATTAGTGTATTGTATCACAATCTAGTAGTTACATGTGGAAATTTGGTTCTAGGACATTTGATTTGAGCGCAATCCTCAAACTTAGGTCAAAAAAGCCATTTAAGCCTTTTCACAGTGAGATCTATGCGATATGGCCGAGAAATGTAATTTTGATGTTAACTCCCAAACCGCTGCGCAGAAGTCAACCAAACTTCACCCAATAGTGTATTGTATCACAATCTAGTAGTTACATTTGAAAATTTTGTTCTAGGACATTTTGTTTGAATGCAATCATCAAACTTAATTAAAAAAGTCATTTAAGCCTTTTCACAGTGAGATCTATGCGATATGGCCGAGAAATGTAATTTTGATGTTAACTCCCAAACCGCTGCGCAGAAGTCAACCAAACTTCACCCATTAGTGTATTTTATCACAATCTAGTAGTTACATGTAGAAATTTGGTTCTAGGACATTTGATTTGAGCGCAATCCTCAAACTTAGGTCAAAAAAGCCATTTAAGCCTTTTCACAGTGAGATCTATGCGATATGGCCGAGAAATGTAATTTTGATGTTAACTCCCAAACCGCTGCGCAGAAGTCAACCAAACTTCACCCAATAGTGTATTGTATCACAATCTAGTAGTTACATTTGAAAATTTTGTTCTAGGACATTTTGTTTGAACGCAATCATCAAACTTAATTAAAAAAGTCATTTAAGCCTTTTCACAGTGAGATCTATGCGATATGGCCGAGAAATGTAATTTTGATGTTAACTCCCAAACCGCTGCGCAGAAGTCAACCAAACTTCACCCAATAGTGTATTGTATCACAATCTAGTAGTTACATTTGAAAATTTTGTTCTAGGAAATTTTGTTTGAGCGCAATCATCAAACTTAATTAAAAAAGTCATTTAAGCCTTTTCACAGTGAGATCTATGCGATATGGCCGAGAAATGTAATTTTGATGTTAACTCCCAAACCGCTGCGCAGAAGTCAACCAAACTTCACCCATTAGTGTATTTTATCACAATCTAGTAGTTACATGTGGAAATTTGGTTCTAGGACATTTGATTTGAGCGCAATCCTCAAACTTAGGTCAAAAAAGCCATTTAAGCCTTTTCACAGTGAGATCTATGCGATATGGCCGAGAAATGTAATTTTGATGTTAACTCCCAAACCGCTGCGCAGAAGTCAACCAAACTTCACCCAATAGTGTATTGTATCACAATCTAGTAGTTACATTTAAAAATTTTGTTCTAGGACATTTTGTTTGAACGCAATCATCAAACTTAATTAAAAAAGTCATTTAAGCCTTTTCACAGTGAGATCTATGCGATATGGCCGAGAAATGTAATTTTGATGTTAACTCCCAAACCGCTGCGCAGAAGTCAACCAAACTTCACCCATTAGTGTATTGTATCACAATCTAGTAGTTACATGTGGAAATTTGGTTATAGGACATTTGATTTGAGCGCAATCCTCAAACTTAGGTCAAAAAAGCCATTTAAGCCTTTTCACAGTGAGATCTATGCGATATGGCCGAGAAATGTAATTTTGATGTTAACTCCCAAACCGCTGCGCAGAAGTCAACCAAACTTCACCCAATAGTGTATTGTATCACAATCTAGTAGTTACATTTGAAAATTTTGTTCTAGGAAATTTTGTTTGAGCGCAATCATCAAACTTAATTAAAAAAGTCATTTAAGCCTTTTCACAGTGAGATCTATGCGATATGGCCGAGAAATGTAATTTTGATGTTAACTCCCAAACCGCTGCGCAGAAGTCAACCAAACTTCACCCATTAGTGTATTTTATCACAATCTAGTAGTTACATGTGGAAATTTGGTTCTAGGACATTTGATTTGAGCGCAATCCTCAAACTTAGGTCAAAAAAGCCATTTAAGCCTTTTCACAGTGAGATCTATGCGATATGGCCGAGAAATGTAATTTTGATGTTAACTCCCAAACCGCTGCGCAGAAGTCAACCAAACTTCACCCAATAGTGTATTGTATCACAATCTAGTAGTTACATTTGAAAATTTTGTTCTAGGAAATTTTGTTTGAGCGCAATCATCAAACTTAATTAAAAAAGTCATTTAAGCCTTTTCACAGTGAGATCTATGCGATATGGCCGAGAAATGTAATTTTGATGTTAACTCCCAAACCGCTGCGCAGAAGTCAACCAAACTTCACCCATTAGTGTATTGTATCACAATCTAGTAGTTACATGTGGAAATTTGGTTCTAGGACATTTGATTTGAGCGCAGTCCTCAAACTTAGGTCAAAAAAGCCATTTAAGCCTTTTCACAGTGAGATCTATGCGATATGGCCGAGAAATGTAATTTTGATGTTAACTCCCAAACCGCTGCGCAGAAGTCAACCAAACTTCACCCAATAGTGTATTGTATCACATTCTAGTAGTTACATTTTAAAATTTCGTTCTAGGACATTTGGTTTGAGCGCAATTATTAAACTTAGGTCAAAAAAGCCATTTAAGCCTTTTCACAGTGAGATCTATGCGATATGGCCGAGAAATGTAATTTTGATGTTAACTCCCAAACCGCTGCGCAGAAGTAAACCAAACTTCACCCATTAGTGTATTGTATCACAATCTAGTAGTTACATGTGGAAATTTGGTTCTAGGACATTTGATTTGAGCGCAATCCTCAAACTTAGGTCAAAAAAGCCATTTAAGCCTTTTCACAGTGAGATCTATGCGATATGGCCGAGAAATGTAATTTTGATGTTAACTCCCAAACCGCTGCGCAGAAGTCAACCAAACTTCACCCAATAGTGTATTGTATCACAATCTAGTAGTTACATTTGAAAATTTTGTTCTAGGACATTTTGTTTGAATGCATTCATCAAACTTAATTAAAAAAGTCATTTAAGCCTTTTCACTGTGAGATCTATGCGATATGGCCGAGAAATGTAATTTTGATGTTAACTCCCAAACCGCTGCGCAGAAGTCAACCAAACTTCACCCATTAGTGTATTGTATCACAATCTAGTAGTTACATGTGGAAATTTGGTTATAGGACATTTGATTTGAGCGCAATCCTCAAACTTAGGTCAAAAAAGCCATTTAAGCCTTTTCACAGTGAGATCTATGCGATATGGCCGAGAAATGTAATTTTGATGTTAACTCCCAAACCGCTGCGCAGAAGTCAACCAAACTTCACCCAATAGTGTATTGTATCACAATCTAGTAGTTACATTTAAAAATTTTGTTCTAGGACATTTTGTTTGAACGCAATCATCAAACTTAATTAAAAAAGTCATTTAAGCCTTTTCACAGTGAGATCTATGCGATATGGCCGAGAAATGTAATTTTGATGTTAACTCCTAAACCGCTGCGCAGAAGTCAACCAAACTTCACCCATTAGTGTATTGTATCACAATCTAGTAGTTACATGTGGAAATTTGGTTATAGGACATTTGATTTGAGCGCAATCCTCAAACCTAGGTCAAAAAAGCCATTTAAGCCTTTTCACAGTGAGATCTATGCGATATGGCCGAGAAATGTAATTTTGATGTTAACTCCCAAACCGCTGCGCAGAAGTCAACCAAACTTCACCCAATAGTGTATTGTATCACAATCTAGTAGTTACATTTGAAAATTTTGTTCTAGGAAATTTTGTTTGAGCGCAATCATCAAACTTAATTAAAAAAGTCATTTAAGCCTTTTCACAGTGAGATCTATGCGATATGGCCGAGAAATGTAATTTTGATGTTAACTCCCAAACCGCTGCGCAGAAGTCAACCAAACTTCACCCATTAGTGTATTTTATCACAATCTAGTAGTTACATGTGGAAATTTGGTTCTAGGACATTTGATTTGAGCGCAATCCTCAAACTTAGGTCAAAAAAGCCATTTAAGCCTTTTCACAGTGAGATCTATGCGATATGGCCGAGAAATGTAATTTTGATGTTAACTCCCAAACCGCTGCGCAGAAGTCAACCAAACTTCACCCAATAGTGTATTGTATCACAATCTAGTAGTTACATTTAAAAATTTTGTTCTAGGAAATTTTGTTTGAGCGCAATCATCAAACTTAATTAAAAAAGTCATTTAAGCCTTTTCACAGTGAGATCTATGCGATATGGCCGAGAAATGTAATTTTGATGTTAACTCCCAAACCGCTGCGCAGAAGTCAACCAAACTTCACCCATTAGTGTATTTTATCACAATCTAGTAGTTACATGTGGAAATTTGGTTCTAGGACATTTGATTTGAGCGCAATCCTCAAACTTAGGTCAAAAAAGCCATTTAAGCCTTTTCACAGTGAGATCTATGCGATATGGCCGAGAAATGTAATTTTGATGTTAACTCCCAAACCGCTGCGCAGAAGTCAACCAAACTTCACCCAATAGTGTATTGTATCACAATCTAGTAGTTAC